>NC_041392.1:385593317-385618463 GCF_002162155.2 Triticum dicoccoides | reverse complement strand
GCTCACTGTTCATCCCATCGATCGGCTTCAGTTAGCAGCAGTAGCGAAGGAATCGCTCGATCGGGTTCAGTTAATAGCCATCGATCGCTCGGGTTCAGTAACGCGTAGCCTGCAGTGCAATCGCTCGGGTTCAGTTAGAGCCCAACGCCTCGCTCGGGTTCAGTTAGAGCCAACGCCTCGCACACATGCGCGTACGTGTACGAGAGAAACGCGCATCGCTCGGCCCCCGTCCTCCCACCATAACCGGGAACTCCTCGAAATTTTCCTCCCCCTCGCTTCTACCACGGTTTTTTCCGTCATGGACGGCCCAAAGAATGTCATGCAGCTGCGTCTCCAGCCCGCCTAGGACGAAAAGCCCATTTTTTATCATGATTTTTTGTCATAGAAGTAGGAGCCCACCACATCTATGATGATATCGGTTTTTGTCAAAATTATCGTCATAGAAGTGTCATATGTATGACAGAAAAAACTTTCGTTCGGCCCAAAATGTCACGGATGTGTCTTTTTTTTGTAGTGGCCCCTCGGTGACCCCTTGACCTAGATATTCCTCCTATATATTCTCATATGCCTTGAAAACTTCCAGGGGAGCCACAAAACCACTTTTCCACCACCGCAACCTTCTGTACCCATGAGATCCCATCAAGGGGCCTTTTCTGGCATCCTGCCAGGGGGGGATTCGATCACGGAGGGCTTCTACATCAACACCATTGCCTCTCCGATGAAGCGTGAGTAGTTTACCACAGACCTACGGGTCCATAGCTAGTAGCTAGATGGCTTCTTCTCTCTCTTTGATTGTCAATACCATGTTCTCCTCAATGTTCTTGGAGATCTATCCGATGTAATACTCTTTTGCGGTGTGTTTGCGTAGATCCGGTGAATTGTGGATTTATGATCAACTTATCTATGCATATTATTTGAATCTCCTCCGAATTCTTATATGCATGGTTTGATATCTTTGCAAGTCCTTTCGAACTATTGATTTGGTTTGGCCAACTAGATTGGTTTTCTTGCAATGGGAGAAGTGCTTAGCTTTGGGTCCAATCTTGCGGTGCTCGATCCTAGTGACAGAAGGGGAACCGACACGTATTGTATCGTTGCCATCAAGGATAAAAAGATGGGGTTTTCATCATATTGTTTGAGTTAATTCCTCTACATCATGTCATCTTGCTTAAGGCGTTACTCCGTTCTTTATGAACTTAATACTCTAGATGCTTGCTGGATAGCGGTCGATGTGTGGAGTAATAGTAGTAGATGCAGAATCATTTCGGTGTACTTGACACGGGCGTGATGCCTATATTCATGATCATTGCCTTAGATATCGTCATAACTTTGCACTTTTCTATCAATTGCTCGACAGTAATTTGTTCAACCATCGTAATAATTTCTATCTTGAGAGAAGCCTCTAGTGAAACCTATGGCCCCCGGTTCTATTTTCCATCATATAAGTTTCTGATCTATAATTTTATTTTCCGATTTACTTTCTTTGCAATCTTTTACTTTCCGTTTCATAAACCAAAAATACCAAAAATATTACTTTACCGTTTATCCATCTCTATCAGATCTCACTTTGCAAATAACCGTGAAGGGATTGACAACCCCTTTATCGCGTTGGGTGTAAGTTGGTGTTTGTTTGTGCAGGTATTCGGTGGCTTGTCGCGTTGTCTACTACTGGATTGATACCTTGGTTCTCAAAACTAAGGGAAATACTTACTCTACTTTGCTACATCACCCTTTTCTCTTCAAGGGAAAAACCAACAAAAGCTCAAGAGGTAGCAGGAAGAATTTCTGGCGCCGTTGCCAGGGAGATCTTCGCCAAGCGGAGACATACCAAGTACCCATCATAAACTCTCATCCCTCGCATTACATTATTTGCCATTTGCTTCTCGTTTTCCTCTCCCCCACTTCTAAAATGATTTTTGAAAAGATTCGCCTTTTCTTCGCCCTTCTTCCGTTCGTCTTCTTCGCTTGTTTTTGTGTGCTCGTGTGTTGGATTGCTTGCTTTGTCACGATGGCTCAAGATAATACCAAATTGTGTGACTTTTCCAGTACCAACAACAATGATTTTATTAGTATTCCGATTGCTCCCGATGCTAATGCGGAATCTTGTGAAATTAATACCGCTTTGCTGAATCTGATTTTGAAAGATCAATTTTCCGGCCTTCCCAATGAAGATGCCGCATCCCATCTTAATAATTTCGTTGATTTGTGTGATATGGAAAAGAAAAAATATGTGGATAATGATATTGTTAAATTGAAGCTATTTCCATTCTCGCTTAGGGATCGCGCTAAAACTTGGTTTTCATCTTTGCCTAAAAATAGTATTGATTCATAGAACAAGTGTAAAGATGCTTTTATTTCCAAGTATTTTTTCTCCCGCTAAGATCATCTCCCTTAGGAACGATATTATGAATTTTAAGCAACTTGATCATGAACATGCTGCACAATCTTGGTAGAGGATGAAATTAATGATTAGAAATTTCCCTACGCATGGTTTGAATTTGTGGATGATTATACACAATTTTTATGCCGGATTGAATTTTACTTCTAGAGATCTTTTAGATTCGGATGCGGGGGGCACTTTTATGGAAATTACTTTAGGAGAAGCTACTAAACTCCTAGATAATATTATGGTAAATTATTCTCAATGGCATAGCGAAAGATCTACCACTAGTAAAAAGGTGCATGCTATTGAAGAGATTAATGTTTTGAGTGGAAAGATGGATGAGCTTATGAAATTATTTGCTAGCAAGAGTGTTCCTATTGATCCCAATGATATTCCTTTGTCTACTTTGATTGAAAACAATAATGAATATATGGATGTGAATTTTGTTGGTAGGTACAACTTTGGTAATAACGCGTATAGTGGTAATTTTAATCCTAGGTCGTTTCCTAGTAATTCCTCTAATAATTATGGTAATTCCTACAACAATTCTCATGGAAATTATAATAATATGCCCTCTGATTTTGAGAATAGTGTTAAAGAATTTATTAGTTCACAAAAGAATTTCAATGCTTTGATTGAAGAAAAATATGCTTAAGATTGATGATTTGGCTAGGGACGTGGATAGAATTTCTCTTGATGTTGATTCTTTGAAACTTAGATCTAATCTACCTAAGAATGATATCAATGAGTCTCTCAAAGCCATGAGAATTTCCATTGATGATTGTAAAGAAAGAACCGCTAAGATGCGTGCTAAGAAAGATTGGTTTATAAAAGCGTGTTCTTCTAGTTTACGTGAAAATAATGATGAAGATCTTAAAATGATTGATGTGAATCCTATTGAATCTTTATTTTCCAATCTAAATCTTGATAAATATGGGACTGGATATGAGTCAACTTTAGTTAGAAGGCGTCCCAATGATTCAGAGTTTTTAGATCTTGATACAAAAATTGATAAAAGTGGGATTGGAGAGGTCAAAACTTTAGGTAGCAATGAACCCACTCTTTTGGATTTCAAGGACTTTAACTATGATAATTGTTATTTAATAGATTGCATTTCCTTGTTGCATCCCATGTTGAATTCTCCTCATGCTTATAATCAAAACAAAGCTTTTACCAAACATATCATTGATGCTATGATGCAATCTTTTGAAGAAAAGCTTGAATTGGAAGTTTCTATCCATAGAAAACTTCATTATGAGTGGGAACCTACTATTAATATTAAAATTAAAGATTATGAGTGCTATGCTTTGTGTGATTTGGGTGCTAGTGTTTCTATGATTCTGAAAACTTTATGTGATGTGTTAGGTTTTCATGTTGATGATTGTTCTTTAAATTTGCATCTTGTGGATTCCACTATTAAGAAACCTATGGGAAGAATTAATAATGTTCTTATTGTTACTAATAGGAATTATGTGCCCATATATTTCATTGTTCTTGATATAGATTGCAATCCTACATGTCCTATTATTCTTGGTAGACCTTTCCTTAGAATGATTGGTGCAATTATTGATATGAAAGAAGGAGACATTATATTTCAATTTCCGTTAAGGAAAGGCATGGAACACTTCCCTAGAAAGAAAATTAAATTGCCTTATGAATCTATTATGAGAGCCACTTATGGATTGCATGCCAAAGATGACAATACTTAGATCTATTCATGTTTTATGCCTAGCTAGGGGCGTTAAACAATAGCGCTTGTTGGGAGGCAACCCAATTTTATTTTTGTTTTTTTCTTTTTAGATTTTGTTTTGCAATAAATAATTCATCTAGCCTCTCTTTAGATGTGGTTTTATGTTTTAACTAGATCATTGATGGTGTGCGTTGCTGCGCGCATCCTTTTTTCCAAGAGATTGGTAGTAATTCCCTCAAATATATGGAGGTAATAAAGGCACTTCATCTTTCTATTATTTCAAAAATAACAACACAACCATTCAGTTTATTTTGAAGCAACAATAAACATATTTGGTAGACATGTATGGTCGTGTGAAATTGATAAAAATGACACAAATTTCTCAATCCAATACTTGCTGCATCATAATGGTTAGTGTGCTAGCCGGCATCAGCTGGAACAAACTGAATCTTCGAAAATAACAAAATCCGAAGGAAATCATTTAATAAAAAAACTACTTGGGGTGAAATTTGGTGCAAGCTATAATAAAATAAAAAGGAAAATATAAATGGTTAGTGTACTAGCCGGCATCAGCTCGAACAAACTGAATCTTCAAAAATAACAAAATCCAAAGGAAATCATTTAATAAACAAACTACTTGGGGTGACATTTGGTGCAAGCTATAATAAAATAAAAAGAAAATATAAAGCAATTTGAAAATAAATATGCATGAAAGGTAGCTTCCAAACAACCAATTTATTGAAGGGTAAGTCTTGTCTACATGTTACAAACATTCTAGTTATAAATCTGTAGGGGTGACATTTTGGCTGGAATCATTTTGAATTAAAAAATGATAAAATGAAATCTAGTATATCCATGGCCATGCTAAAAAATAAATATGCATTGGTAATGGGAGTGAGATCCTCTAGTGGAAATGGGAAATATAACGCAGGAAGTAAAACCAAATTCCAACTTGATCATGGCCTCAACACCCTTCCAGTATCGGTGAAGCAAACACGTAAACAATATTTCTATCGAAGTACCAAGGAGCACTGCTATATAAAATATGAGGAACAATTTAAAAGGTTGTATATGCACAAGTTGAATTGAGTTAAGTTTTTTAAACATCTCTCCAATCTATGGAAATAATACTGCTAGTTGTTGAGCCTTCTTTATGATGGACTTGTTTCGAATTACCATATATTTACTTTTTTTATTTCAAGGAAATATATATTTGTAAATCTTAGAATGGACATCAACTATTGTGAAAAGGCAGAATGGTTGCTTTGTGATGTCTATGATTCTAAGAAGCCAAGTGGTTGTGTTGTGTTATAACTGCATACAAAAAACACTTACCATTCATACACATGTCTAGTGGACACCTCAAGAACGATTACATTGTAAATCAAATCCATTACTTCTCGAATGAACAAATGAGCTCAGGTGTTCACATTTTAAAAAATGTACTGATATTCTTCTGTCCTTGAATTTTACCTTTGCTTTTTGGAAAGGATATATACTTCCAAGACAACTCAATGTGTATGCTCCCAAGATAGAACCAACAAAGAGTACCAGAATATGAAAGTCACCATTGGATAATGATATATAGTTCCCCTTGATAAACATTAAAAACAACACTTTTCATATATGTCGCTACTGCAGAAATTCTGTGCATCAGCCAATAGTTCTCTAAGTAAAAAGCGGTTTATGTTCTTTACGTGCTAGTTGTAAAATAATAAACACAACTTGGTACCTGATTCATAACAAGGTTGACTAAATTTAGTGTTGCTAGCTAGCTAACTATCGTAGAATCAAATGTAATTGTTGTTTTATGGCATTTATTAGTAAAAATAATACTATTTACATATTAGTAAATATATTTTTGTGCTAACGGAACGGCGGTATAACCCCCAATCAAGTAACATACCTAATGTATAGCATTTTGTGAGATACATCCAAGAAGGGTGTGCTAACTGTCCCCATTATTCTGCACTGATGCACAAGCGCAAGAGATGCCCCTCCCAATAGACATCCTCACAATGGTACCCTAGCAGTGTTAATGGTGTGCTTAAACCAAATTGACTTAGAGAATCTGCATAGACCAATTTAATTTACCTCAATGTTGGAAGATCAATTCAACAAACAGTAAAATTTTACAAGAGAAGTAGCAGCGGCTATATATATAGAAAATACTTACCTCTAGGTCGACGGAATCACTATGGAATGTTACAAAGGAACTGGATGTGATAGAGATGCCACTGACCATTGGGGAATTCTATGCTCACCCACTTTGTTCAGTAGTCCATGAGCTGCCTCTGCTTGGACTTGAGCTCCTCTGATGTCTTGAGGGATTCAGAAAGAGAGAAAATGAGAGAGCAACATCAATGTCAATGTGTCGATGCCATGGTGGCCTTTGATCCATCCTTTTGCACATCTTGACTCGCAAGTGCAGTAACAATTTGATCACTAAATGATTCTGCAGACAGAAAGTTCACATGATCTGTGAAGCAAAATTTCTTGTGTAAATCAAAACATGATAATAGTATTGCACTCAATTTCATGATCAATTGAAAAGATAAATAGTTAGTGTGATATCCAGTACCTCACTTTGGCTGCTTGCAAATTACATATGGAGTTGCAACAACTCAGTCATAAACAATGTCATGGCCTAATATATTCATATGTACTGCTATGCTTAATGCAAACTAAAATATTCAAGGATTCTAGACTTACCTGGAAGCCAAATCCATGCAAGAGATCAATCAAGAACTGCCTCTGCACAAGAAAAATCCAAAAGTAGTAGCATCTTGAGCTTGCAATCGGTGGAAGATTAAAATGCTGCAAAGCATCCAAATATTCAATGATCGTGGGATTGGAACTACAGTGCTTCATTGCATACTTAAATCTATATTATATCCACATAATTAGCTGCTTTTGCAACCAAGATCTGACCACTTAGCAGTTTTATGTACTGGATCTTCCTTGAAATAATGCAACAAAGAATGTATGACAAAGCTAGCTAGCCTTCAACGTACCATCAAAGATGTATGATCCTGCTAACTTGTATGTAAAATTCATAGACTATTGAACTAGTTTCAGTACAGGCACTCGTGGGCCCCAAAGCAAAACAATTTGATTACACAATATCAGTTCAGGACCTCTTGGTATAATCTCAGATTGGAAACTACATGCATTCTTCCCCACCGGCGAGAGTAATTGCCCTTCATGCCATGACCGGTGTTTGGGATGGACTCTGTTCTGCAGATTGCGACGGCGTACCTAGAGGGGGAGGGGTTTGGTCGCCGACAGAGGTCAGAGACAGGGGGTGGAGCACTGTACCTATCGCCATAGCCGATGGGAACAATCGGTGGTGTCTTCACCATCGCCGTTGTGGAGCAGAGAGGGGAGGTAGAGGAGTGGTCGGAGATTAAGGCAGGAGGAGATGTCGAGCCTTGATGTTTGGATCGATCCGTCGCCCGCCATGTTTGTCACCGGTCATGGGGATCGGATGGGAGAGGCGGACGAACAGAGAATAGGAAGGGGCAACCTGTGGCGTGGGTGAGAAAAAGAGATCGAAATTGCCTCACATATGATCAATTTATCATATGATTTGTATGACAAGAGACAAGCCTGTTTCCCGAGGTTTGGGCCCACCACACCAGATGAGTCTTGTCGTACAAAGATCGTATAGAATTTGATCATACATATAGCAGCTCCCCAGGGGTGGGAAGGAAATGTTCGATGACCATCCGTCCAAGATCGGATGTTCCTTCCTCCAAGCGAACGAGAGTGCCTTGATTTGGTTTCTGAAGTAGCTGCCCGTCGGACAATCGGCCCAGGAGCAGCCCACGTGTGACAGGAGCAGTATCGGATGACCAACAATGATCGAGCAATGAAATCCGACGGCCACAAACATGAATCGCTGAGAGAGCTCGCTTTAGGTGCGGTTATACTGTCCTTAATTAGTGTTTGTGCCAAGTAAGACCTTTGGGATAGCTTACGGTGATAGCTGATTTGATCCTGCTAAAAAACAAAAACTTTTGTGCCCAGGAGATTAGTTTTCATTTTTAACATAAGTGCGATAAAAAACTGATTTTTTTGCATAGGATTAATAAAAAAATTGTCTAGGACTTCCTATTTTATCAGGATTTTTGGAGTTACAGAAGTATTCAAAATATCCAGATTACTATGGATTGTTCTATTTTTGACAGATTCTGTTTTTCGCGTGTTGTTTTCTTATTTTGGTGAATCTATGGCTAGTATCGTGGGGTATGAACCATGGAAAAGTTGGAATACATTAGATATTACACCTATATAAATAAAGAATGAGTAAAGAATAGTATCAAAAGTGGCGATTTATTTTTTATACTAACAGAGATTACGAGATTTTCTGTTGAGGTTTTGTGTTGTGAAGTTTTCAAGTTTTGGGTAAGGATTTGATGGACTATGGAATAAGGAGTGGCAAGAGCCTAAGCTTGGGGATGTCCAAGGCACCCCAGGGTAATATTCAAGGAGGCCAAAGGGCCTAAGCTTGGGGATGCCCCGAGAAGGCATCCCCTCTTTCGTTTTCGTCTATCGGTAACTTTACTTGAGGCTATATTTTTGTTCACCACATGATATGTGTTTTGCTTGGAGCGTCTTGTGTGATTTGAGTCTTTGCTTTTTAGTTTGCCACAATAATCCTTGATGTACACACCTTTTGGGAGAGACACGCATGAATCGTGATTTATTAGAATGCTCTATGTGCTTCACTTATATCTTTTGAGCTAGGCAATTTTGCTCTAGTGCTTCACTTACATCTTTTTAGAGCACGACAGTGGTTTTATTTTATAGAAATTGATGAACTCTCGTACTTCACTTATATTATTTTGAGAGTCTTCAGAACAACATGGTAATTTGCTTTGGTTATAAAATCAGTCCTAATATGATAGGCATCCAAGAGGGATATAATAAAAAAAATTCATATAGAGTGCATTGAATACTATGAGATGTTTGATTCCTTATGATTGTTTTGAGATATGAAGATGGTGATATTAGAGTTAGTAAGTAGTTGCGAATTTGAGAAATACTTGTGTTAAGGTTTGTGAGTCCCGTAGCATGCATGTATGGTGAACCGTTATGTAACGAAGTTGGAGCATGAGATGTTTTTTGATTGTCTTCCTTATGAGTGGCGGTCAGGGACGAGCGATGGTATTTTCCTACCAATCTATCCCCCTAGGAGCATGCACGTAGTACTTTGTTTCGATGACTAATAGATTTTTGCAATAAGTATGTGAGTTCTTTATGACTAATGTTGAGTCCATGGATTATATGCACTCTCACCTTTCCACCATTGCTAGCCTCTCTAGTACCGCGCAACTTTCGCCGGTACCATAAACCCACCACATATCCTTCCTCAAAACATCCACCATACCAACCTATTATGGCATTTCCATAGCCATTCTGAGATATATTGCCATGCAACTTTCCACCATTCCGTTTATTATGACACGTTCCATCATTGTCATATTGCTTTGCATGATCATGTAGTCGACATCGTATTTGTGGTAAGGCCACCATTCATCATTTTTTGTACATGTCGCTCTTGATTCATTGCACATCGTGGTACACCGCCGGAGGCATTCACATAGAGTCATATTTTTGTTCTAGTATCGAGTTGTAATTTTTGAGTTGTAAGTAAATAGAAGTGTGGTGATCTTAATTATTAGAGCATTGTCCCATGTGAGGAAATAAAAAAAGAGAAAGGCCAAATAAAAAAAGAGAAGGCCAAAAAAAAGAAAAGAAAAAATGAGAGAAAAAGAGAGAAGGGACAATGTTACTATCCTTTTTGCCACACTTGTGCTTCAAAGTAGTACCATGATCTTCATGATAGAGAGTCTCCTATGTTGTCACTTTCACATACTAGTGGGAATTTTTCATTATAGAACTTGGCTTGTATATTCCAACGATGGGCTCCCTCAAAACGCCATAGGTCTTCATGAGCAAGCAAGTTGGATGCACACCCACTTAGTTTTCTTTTTGAGCTTTCATAAACTTATAGCTCTAGTGCATCTGTTGCTTGGCAATCCCTACTCACTCACATTGATATCTATTAATGGGCATCTCCATAGCCCATTGATACGCCTAGTTGATGTGAGACTATCTCCTTCTTTCTGTCTTCTCCACAACCACCGTCTATTCCACCTATAGTGCCATGTTCATGGCTCATGCTCATGTATTGCGTGAAAGTTGAAATGGTTTGAGAACATCAAAAGTATGAAACAATTGCTTGGCTTGTCATCGGGGTTGTGCATGATTAGAATATTTTGTGTGATGAAGATGGAGCATAGCCAGACTATATTATTTTGTAGGGATGAGCTTTCTTTGGCCATTTTATTTTGAGAAGACATAATTATTTGTTAGTACGCTTGGAGTATTATTGTTTTTATGTCAATATTAAACTTTTGTTTTGTATCTTACTGGTTTGAACATTCATGCCACAATAAAGAGAATTACATGGATAAATATGTTAGGTAGCATTCCACATCAAAAATTCCGTTTTTACCATTTACCTACCCGAGGACGAGCATGAATTAAGCTTGGGGATGCTTGATACGTCTCTAACGCATCTATAATTTCTGATTATGCCATGCTATTATATTACCTGTTTTGGATGTTTTATATGCATTATTATGCTATTTTATATGATTTTTGGGACTAACCTATTAACCTAGAGCGCAGTGCCAGTTTCTGTTTTTTCCTTGTTTTAGAGTTTCGCAGAAAAGGAATAACAAACAGAGTCCAAACGGAATAAAAATTTCATGATGACTTTTCTTGGACCAGAAGACACCCAGGAGACTTGGAGTGCAAGTCAGAAGAGCCACGAGGCGGCCACAAGGGTGGAGGGCGTGCCCAGGGGGTAGGGCACGCCCCTAACCTTGTGGGCCCCTCGGTGACCCCCTGACCTAGATCTTCCTCCTATATATTCTCATATGCCCCAAAAACTTCCAGGGGAGCCATGAAGCCACTTTTCCACCGCCGCAACCTTCTGTACCTGTGAGATCCCATCTAGGGGCCTTTTCCTGCATCCTGCCGGAGGGGGATTCGATCACAGAGGGCTTCTACATCAACACCATTGCCTCTCCGATGAAGCATGAGTTGTTTACCATAGACCTACGGGTCCATAGCTAGTAGCTAGATTGCATCTTCTCTCTCTTTGATTCTCAATACCATGTTCTCCTTGATGTTCTTGGAGATCTATTCGATGTAATACTCTTTTGCGGTGTGTTTGCCGAGATCCGATGAATTGTGGATTTATGATCAGCTTGTCTATGAATATTATTTGAATCTCCTCTAAATTCTTATATGCATGATTTGATATCTTTGCAAGTCTCTTCGAACTATCGATTTGGTTTGGCCAACTAGATTGGTTTTTCTTGCAATGGGAGAAGTGCTTAGCTTTGGGTTTAATCTTACAGTGCTCGGTCCTAGTGACAGAAGGGGAACCGACACGTATTGTATTGTTGCCATCGAGGATAAAAAGATGGGGTTTTCATCATATTGTTTGAGTTAATTCCTCTACATCATGTCATCTTGCTTAAGGCGTTAATTCATTCTTTATGAACTTAATACTCTAGATGCATGCTGGATAGCGGTCGATGTGTGGAGTAATAGTAGTAGATGCAGAATTGTTTCAGTCTACTTGACACGGACGTGATGCCTATATTCATGATCATTGCCTGAGATATCGTCATAACTTTGCGCTTTTCTATCAATTGCTCGGCAGTAATTTGTTCACTCACCGTAATAATTTCTATCTTGAGAGAAGCCTCTAGTGAAACCTATATCCCCCGGGTCTATTTTTCATTATATAAGTTTCTGATCTATAATTTTATTTTCCGATTTACTTTCTTTGCAATCTTTTACTTTCCGTTTCATAAACCAAAAATACCAAAAATATTACTTTACCGTTTATCCATCTCTATTAGATCTCGCTTTGCAAATAAATGTGAAGGGATTGACAACCCCTTTATCGCGTTGGGTGCAAGTTGGTGTTTATTTGTGCAGGTATTCGGTGGCTTGTCACATTGTCTCCTACTGGATTGATACCTTGGTTCTCAAAACGGAGGGAAATACTTACTCTACTTTGTTGCATCACCCTTTCCTCTTCAAGGGAAAAACCAACGCAAGCTCAAGAGGTAGCAGCATGACATTCAGGCTATTCGGACATTTTGTAAGGCTAATTATGTTTGCTCATCTATTGAATGCATATCTGTTTCAGACATTGAAGAGCTCACAAAACTCGCATCGGCTGCTCTTTCAGCAAACCATATAGCAAAGGGTTTTGACCCTTTTACAGTTAAATGAAATATACCGTCAATAACACTATTCAACTGGATTCAGAGCTCTCTACCACAAGCGGGAGCATCTCCTTCAGAATTGATGGGCCAAGCTATCAAGGATCAATCCAGTGTGGCCCGAGTCTCGTTTTTATAGAATTCAGATTACGATGGATGCCCAGCCCGCTTTTGCTTCCAATGGGCCCTCAATCTTTGATAGACTCGAATGGACAAGTGAACGTATCTATAGTTTTTGATTGTTCCATGTTGTTATATTATCATTCTTGGATGTTTTATAATCATTTTACATCATTTTTTGCTAGTAACCTATTGACATAGTGCCAAGTGTCAGTTGCTGTTTTTTTGCATGTTTTTTACATCGCAGGAAATCAATACCAAATGGAGTCCAAACACAGCGAAACTTTTTGTGGATTGTTTTTGGACCAGAAGACATCCAATGGGCCAAAGAAGCACCTAGGGGCTGCTCCGAGGGGAGCACAACCCATCAGGGCGCTCCTGGAGGCCCAGATGCACCCTGGTGGGTTGTGCCCACCTCGGGTGCCCCTCAGACCACCTCTTTACTCTATAAATACCCCAATATTCCAGAAAACCTAGGGGAGTCGACGAATATCAATTATAGCCGCCGCAGAGTCCAGAACCACCAGATCCAATCTAGACACCATCACAGAGGGGTTCACCACTTCCATTGGTGCCTCTCCAATGATGCGTGAGTAGTCTTTTGTAGACCTTCGGGTCTGTAGTTAGTAGCTAGATGGCTTCCTCTCTCTTGTTTGATTCTCAATACAATGGTCTCTTGGACATCCATATGATGTAATTCTTTTGTCGTGTGTTTGTTGGGATCCGATGAACTTTGAGTTTATGATCAGATCTATCTCTTTTTATCCATGAAAGTTATTTGAGTCTTCTTTAATCTCTTATATGCATGATTAATTATAGCCTCGTATTTCTTCTCCGATATTTGGGTTTTGTTTGGCCAACTTGATCTATTTATCTTGCAAAGGAAGAGGTGCTTTGTGATGGGTTCGATCTTACGGCGCTTGATCCCAGTGACAGAAGGGGAACTAACACGTATGTATCGTTGCTATTAAGGATAACAAGATGGGGTCTATTTCTACATAAATAGATCTTGTCTACGTCATGTCATCGTTCTTATTGCATTACTCCGTTTCTCCATGAACATATTCCACTAGATGCATGCTGGATAGCGGTCGATGTGCAGAGTAATAGTAGCAGATGCAGGCAGGAGTCGGTCTACTAATGTTGGATGTGAAGCCTATATAATGATCATTGCCTGGATATCGTCATGATTATTTTAAGTTCTATCAATTGCCCAATAGTAATTTGTTTTCCCACCGTTTGCTATTTTTCTCGAGAGAAGCCACTAGTGAAAACTACGGCCCTCGGGTCTCTTCTTTAATATATTTGCCTTTGTGATCTATTTTTCTTTGCTCTTATTTTCATATCTATTAAACCCAAAAAACAAATACCTTGCTGCAATTTATTTTGTGCGAGATCTATTTATCCTATCTATCATATTTTTATCACGTCCGTTTGCCAATTTCTGGCGCCGTTACCCGAAAGGGATTGACAACCCCTTTTACACGTCGGGCTGCGAGTATTTGTTATTTGTGTGCAGGTGTTGTTTACGTAGTGTTTCTTGGGTCTCCTACTGGTTCGATAACCTTGACCGCATCACTAAGGGAAATACCTACTATCGCTGTGCTGCATCATCCCTTTCTCTTTGGGGAAATACCGACGTAGTTCTAGCAGACATCAAAAGGAATTTCTGGTGCCATTGCTGGGGAGACATCATCAACATCTACCAGGTTCCTAATCACAAATCTCATCTCCTCATAATTTACATTATTTGCCATTTGCCTCTCGTTTTCCTCTCCCCCACTTCACAAAAATTTGCCGTTTTATTCGCCCTCTTTTCGTTCGTTGTTTTCTCGACAGATCTGTTTGTGCGTGCGTTCTTGTTTGCATAGTCATGATGCCTCAAAGAAAATTTTATGATGTTCCTTACCCCAATATTTTGCTTGAAATTGAGAAAAATACTAAGGAATATATGACTACACAATTTGATCACAATAAATATTTTACCGAAGAACTTAAGGAACTCTCTGTTGTGCTAGATGCTATAACAAAACAACTTGATGATATTAGTACAGAAGTTTGGAATCTCCAATCTAAGTATGCTTTTGCCGAAAGTTTGCTAGGCAAAATATCCGATGCACAAGCTACCCTAGTAAATCAAATGGCTTCTAAACCAATCTCGTTAGAAGATAAAAGTGTTGAAGATCTTAAAATGATTGGTGTTTCTTCTATTGATTCCTTGTTTAGTAAAATTAAGATTGATGAAAAAGGGACTGGAGAAGAGTCAACTTTAGCTAGAAGGCGTCCCGATAATTCGGAGGGTGAAAATCTTGTTGAGAAAATTGATAAAAGTGGGCTTGAAGAGGTCAAAACTTTAACTAGTGATGTCCCACTCTTCTGGATTACAAAGACTTTAATTATGATAGTTTCTCTTTGATTTATTGTATTTCTTTGTTGCAATCCATGATAAATTCATCCCATGCTTATGAACAAAATAAAGCTTTTACTAAACATATTATTGATGCTATGATGGAAGCTTTAGAAGAAAAGTTGGAATTAGAAGTTTCAATTCCTAGAAAATTACATGATGAGTGGGAACCTACTATCAAAGTCAAGATTAAAAATTATGAGTGTTTTGCTTTGTGTGACTTGGGTGCTGGTGTTTCTACAGTTCCGAAATCTTTATGTGATGTGCTTGGTCTTACCGATATTGAAGAGTGTTCTTTAAATTTGCACTTGGCGGATTCTACTATTAAAAAGCCTATGGGAAGAGTTAATGATGTTCTTATTCTTGCAAATAGGAATTATGTGCCCATAGATTTTGTTGTTCTTGATATTGATTGCAATCCGTCCTGTCCAATTATTATTGGTAGACCGTTTTTACGCAATCGGTGCCGTGATTGATATGAAAGAAGTCAACATTAAGTTACAATTTCCATTAAGGAAGGGTATGGAACAATTTCCTAGAACAATACTTAGGCCACCATATGAATCAATCATGAGGGAATCTTATGGATCTAAGACCAAAGATGACAAAACTTAGATCCTTGCTTTATGCCTAGCTAGGGGCGTGAAAAATAGAGCTTGTTGGGAGGCAACCCAATGAATAAAATTTATTTTTGTTTTTTGCTTCCTGTTCTTGAGTGTTAGCACAATTATGCTATTGTTATGATTGTGTTTTTTGTATTTTAATTAGTGTTTGCGCCAAGTAAAGCCTTTAGGATCTTCTTGGGTGATAGTTGTTTGATCTTGCTGAAAAATAGAAACTTTTGCGCTCACAAAAATAATTTTCATTTTTAACCAGAGGGCGATAAAATACCAATTATTTTTGCGGAAGATTAATATACACATTTCTCAGGCCATCCTAATTTTTCAGAGTTTTTGGAGTTACATAAGAATTCAAAATACCCAGATTGCTACAGACTGTTCTGTTTTTGACAGATTCTATTTTCTTTGTGTTGTGTACTTCTTTTGATGATTCTATGGTTTTCCTTGAAGAATTTTTGCCATAGAAAAGTTGGAATACAGTAAATATAATGCAAGAATAAAATATGAATTGGTTTGCAACAGTACTTATAGTAGTGATTTGTTTTCTTATACTAACGGATCTCACAAAGGTTTTGTTGAGTTTTGCGAGATTGAAGTTCTCAAGTTTTGGGTTATCTTACGATGGATGAAGGAATAAGGAGTAAGAAGAGCCTACTTTTGGGGATGCCCATGGAATCCCTAGCTATTATCCAAAGAGAAGCAAGAAACTAAGCTTGGGGATGCCCCAAATGGCATCCCCTCTTTCTTCTAACGACCATCGGTATTTTACTCGAAGCTATATTTTTATTCGTCACATATTATGTATTTTGCTTGGAGTGTCTTGTATGATATGAGTCTTTGGTTATTTTGCTTTGTCTTTTAAGTCTTGAATACTTGCTGGACACACCTATTTGAGAGAGCCAAAATTATGCCATGACTTGTTAGAATTGCTCTCTATGCCTCACTTCAATTTTTATGAGCTATGGATTTGCTCTAGTGCTTCACTTATATCTTTTTGAGCATGGTGTGCTTTAGTATTTTTGAAGAAATGCTCTCTTGCTTCACTTAGATTTATTTGAGAGTTAGTAATTTTTTAAGAAATTCTCTCTTGCTTCACTTAAATTAATTTGAGAGAAAGAAATATTATGCTCATGATCTTCACTTATATTTGTTTGAGCTTATCAAAAGCAACACATGAAAATTAGTTCCAAAGTGATAGATATCCAAGAAGGATATAATAAAAACTTTCATGAAGATCATTGGACAAAATAAACTTGATTCCTTGTAATAGTTTTGAGATATGATGATGTGATATGTGAGTCATGTTGATGAGTAATTGTGATTTAGTAAGAATATTGGTGTTAATGTTTGTGATTCCCTATGCAAGCACGAAAGTGAATAGTCATGCAGTGAAATTACATCCTACTTGTGGTGCATTATTCGGTGTTAATTATGCTTAATGCTCGCTTATGAGATTATTCGTTTCTTGGTTGGTCACTTCCACTACAAAAAAATACACTTCCGTGATGATACGTGTTTGTCACAGTAGGTCACATTTTCTGTCATGCATGTACATCCATGACGATTTTATGACAGAATCAAGATAGTCAAACCTGTGCTGTCGTAGAAGTGTTCCATGACATTACCAAAATTATCATCACGGAAGTGTCCACTTCCATGACGATAAATCGCGCGTCACAGAAGTGCTTTTGTCAAGGGTGATCGACACGTGGCATCCACCGTAATGGGTCGCCGTTAAGCTATCGGGTCCGGTTTTGGATCCAATAACCCCTTAACAGCCCAGACCAATGGGAATTTTCCACATGTAAAATTCTGATTGGCCGGACGAAACACGTGTCAGCTCGTCAGTGGGTCAGATAGGCGCCTATGATATGTCGACACGTGCGATGGCCCACCACTGTCCCATTTAGCTTACAAAGGTCGGCCCGTTTGACTTGGTCAAAAGTTCGCGGCTGGCCCATGAAAAGCCTGTTAATGGTCTCTTTGCAAATAGCCCATTTTACAGCCCGATAACTCACGACCCGTTAGGGCCTACCCGAAATCGGCCCAACAACGTCATGTGGGCCATCGAATATAACACCAGCCCATTTCACTTTCGGCCCATGTATGGCCCAGGACGTCTTTCGGCCTATAAGAGGCCTTTCGTATCTTTAGGCCCTTTAGAGGCTCACGGTGACTCTAGCCCATAATGAACAGTAAATTTCTTTGTACCCATTAACGACCCATGATTCACATGGGTCGTTTCCAGCCCGTGTTAGCTTTCGGCCTACTGACAGCCCATACGTTCTTGGGCTCCTTTTCGGCCCATTACTGGCATGTTCCCCTAATGGGCCAAATTCGGCCCGTGGCCAGAGTCGGTCCATTTGTGGCCCGTTAACCCGTTGCGCCGTTTCTAGCCCGTCCTATATTCTGGCCCATTAACGACCCATTATGCCTGTGACAGAATTAAGCCTTTGTTGTCCTCCGTCTTGTTAATGGCCCGTTATCGTGTCAGGCCGATAGCAATTACACCCGTTTATGGCCCATGTAGACCCATTTATTTGATGGCCCACAGCCCATCGATTCTACGACCCTGTTGGAGGCCCATTTATCGACGGCCCGTAGGAGGCCCATCGATCCTATGGCCTATTGCAGGGTCAAGGTTACCACGGTCCATATATGGCCCATGGTTGTTGCGGCCACTAGCAAACCAGGGAAAAAGAATACTAGGAAATAAATAAGCCCAAAACTAACACTAGCTATTAAGGCGATTGCACAGATTACATCCACTAGGCATCAAAGATCGCCACCAGTGAAAATATAGGGAACTCCCTACACTATACAAAAATGGCTTGCTATTTTCTTCAGCCGGTGGCTGCCCGTTAAGAACAAATTTTGTATCGCAACAAAACAAATTACAACTACAAAACACAAGGTTGGCATAAGAGTTAACAGTCTGGCAGATAAATGCACCACCAGAAGTTCAGAAGCTTAGTTCATTTGATCTGACTGTTATGTTTTCATGATGTATTGTCCGATGGAGCACCATAACCTTTGCCTTCATTTCTCCTAGGCTCCTGAACAACATAGCAAATGTCTGATAGTATGGTTTCAAAACCATGCATATCTTGACTACATCGAACAATGTCTGTCCTTGTTTCACAAAGGGTCTCTATTAGGGAATGGACTTGTGTCTGGAGCACAGATACAACATTGTTTTGAGCTTGCATATCTTGATCATGAGGCAGTTTGGACGAGATTGCCTTAAACAACCAACCCAGTATTACACAGGAACGTGCTTTTTGCACTGTTAGTGGACATGTACTGACCCACTGCAGCAAGAACTGACATTGCGGTTATAATTGCCTCGCCACCTTCAGAAGGTGGCGGTTCCACCATTTTTCCATAGCTTGCTGAAAAGTTGAGTTTTTACATTAGTAGTACTAGAACAAAAGATATTAAGGAGGCAGCATAACCGAACAAAATTGCTTTGGTTTATATACAAAACTTATTCTGGTGAACCCATGTAAAATATTAGTTGTATTTTACTGCAAAGTACATAATAAAACCAGGTTCCAAACATATGACCATGTATCATGGCTAATGTATTGTCTATTTCTTCACATTGTATTAACAACTAAGGATAAAGAGATGAAGTTTATAATACGCTAAGCATAGTATGACATCATTCATACCACAAAACAACTGAGAACAGACAAACATGCAATTGTAACGTTGTGTTGGCAAGTCCAGCACAGAACTAGATTACAGATCAAGATCAAAGGAACATCACTCCTCTCTTTTAAACCTTGTAAGGTGCAATGATACGCTAAGACAATTGTGTATAAAATTGAAAAGAGTAATAGACATTGGCTGCAAACCATGCAGTTCAAGGCACAAGTCAGAGTAAGTAGTAGTTAAAAGGCATGTGGATTAAGGACTTATAACAGCGGCTTCGACTGGTGTAGTCATGCCCTTTGTCTTGCTGGTGTGACAGTCCTTGAAGATTTCCGCAGCATTTGGTTCAGGTACTTTTTGGTCCTTGCGGGCTTTCCTCTGCATTTGGAACAAGTCAATATAGATCTGATAATATGGTACAACGAAAAGAGTGAAATAGGAGCTAATTACAAGAGCCTCATAGTGTGCAATGTAGCTACGAGATCCTGTCGTCTGTTGGAATTTCACTTTCGTATGGTTGGCCTTGTTCTTTGAACAGTTCACCTACAAGAAGATAGATTTGTGAGGCACATGCGTAAATAGAACTTCAACATGTGATCTGATCACATATATATAATGTACCTGATACGTTGGATCAGACCAGTCTTTAACAAGGCCTCTCCAGTCTTCATCTGATATATTTTCCACTGGAGATGTTTGGGCAAGTTCACTGTTAGCCTTGCCTTCAAAGTGAGTTTTCCTCAAGTTATACCGATACTATCGCAGAGCAGACATGAAAACATGGGTGCAAGCTTGTCTGGTTGCATCATCTTGGCTATCCAACTTGAAGCTCATCTGTTGAAAATTATGGGAGTCTCATTATCAGCAACTTAGAAAGTATGGTACAGAGCAAGACGATATTACTACTTTCCATACATAACCATACTTACATATAAATGGTCGAGGAAGGTGTTGAACTGGGTTTCGTCTTTGTCATTCCTGTACTAAATCCATGTTGGGAGGATACATACATGACACCTAACGGCAGCCGCTACCTCTGATACTAACTTGGCTGACTCTGTAGCATCACGTGGCCTTTTTAAACCTACCTCAAAACAGATCTCCATTCTTTCTCCTCTAGATTTAGTTAACCTATCGAGCATTATCCCTGATGTTTGTTTCATCTTGCGCCTAGGTGCTAGTCCAACAACGAACATAGGAAGTGTTAGTGTACATCAAACTGTGAGACTACATATAAAGAAGCATGCAACTGTAACTTGACTCCAGCAACTACCTTCTTGCTGTTGAAGCTCACAAAGTTCATCTGATCTTGCCAACTCGTCTTGTGTCAAGAGTGCTTCGAAAGTAGTGTCAGGTGGCAAGGGAGCTTGGGAACGTGCTGCTAGCTGAGTTGACCAACGAGTAACTCATGCAGCTGGTGGTACTATGGAAGGTGTTGCAACAACTAGGGCTGTCTCTGCTTGTTCGGTGGCAGCTATTGGTTTCTGTTTGGCTTGTTCCGCAGCTCGCGTAGCACAGGATATCTTGTTTGTACAATTTTCTGTTGGACTTTGACCTTCTATTGCACCATCAGTACCAACAGAATTTGCAGGATTCTTCTGCTTCCTTTTCCCTGTCATTCTGTGTTCCTTCCTCTTTCTCTGTGTCATGTTAAGTCAAGCCAACAAGAAAAACGAATAACAATTTAGTTCTTCAGAACAATTTGATGCGTGATACAGACGAATTGAACTTTGATGTTAGACAACCACATGATAGGAGGATGTAATATGTACGAAAAAAGGACGACATGAGATAACCAGAACTATGATGTGTAAACTAAGCAGAAGACATTTCACTAAATTAGAGGCAATGCAATGGAAGGTAGACACCATACGAAAGGTGGTACAAATATCTAGGGGTGGAAAGTGGTAGCAGATAATCCGAAATATCCGATATTCGTATTCGAGAAAATGCCTATTCGTATCCGAAACATCCGCATCCGAACCAAAATGGAAATGGAAATTATCCGTATTCGAATTTATTAAACAAATAAAAAATAAAATATGGTAGGAGATTTTGACACAAATATGGATATGGAAGTGGATATATCAGTATCCGAATAAGATTATGGGAGGTAATTTTTAAAATTCTAGGCTAAATATTCCAATTATCCAACATAAAAGCCAAATAAGTGGTCAAATTTTACTCTTTATATGACTAAACTTATAAATTATTATGTATTACAATAGTATTTATTCATAAACCTATTTATCATTGACTTATTGTATGTCACAAATTGATTATTTTAGGTCACATAGCTATCGACTAATTTACTTAAGCAATATGTTGATATTATTCGTATCCGTTCCGAATCAAGAAAATATCCGATACGTATCTGTATTCGAGTAATATCCGATACGTATCCGTATTTGGATTTGTATTCATTTTGAAAATATGAAAATGAAAGTGGTAAGAGCACTATCCGATCTGCATCCGATCCGTTTCCACCCCTACAAATATCGCTCTGCCAAGTTAACAATGTCTCGTCATAAATGGCGTTTAAACAAATGTGAAGCAGTACAAGAAATAAATCATATGCAACATGCAAACAACATCACACTATCAAGTTAAAGGTCTCTCGTCATTACTGCCATTGCATATTTACAACATTGCATATTCACAGCTTATGATGTGTAAACTAAGGAGAAGGCATTTCAACAAATTAGAAGCAATGAAAGCTAGACACCATATGAAAGATGCAACGAATATCACTCTACCAAGTTAAAACTGTCTCATCATAAGTGCCATTTCAACAAATTAGAAGTAGTACAAGCTAGAAAAGAATGTGAGATGTAACCTATATCACACTCCCAAGTCAAACGTGTCTTATGATAAGTGATTGTTGCAGGTTATACAACATTAGTACTTTGATGTAAGAACATGGTGTGATAGACAGATATTGTATGTTCTAGAAACAGGAACACGTGTCTTATTCACAAGTATAATGTGTAAATTAAGCAAATGGAATTCAACAAAATTAGAAGCAATACAAGCTAGGCATCATACATAACATGCAACAACATATAATAGTGCCAATTTAGAGGGAGCACCTGTGATGGTGCACTAGGAGAGACGTGCTCATCATCAACACAACTACGTTGAGTGTCTATGCATGTTTTGTCTTGCAAATCTTCTTGGGGGGGGGGGTGGCGGAGTAGAATCTGTAGAGGCCCTCCGTTTGGAAGGAGCACCTATATCCGCTGGCTTGCTACTTTCCTTCCGCTTTATTGATTTTGAATTGTCAAGTAAAACCGACAAGAAAAAGCAATAAAATTCACTCTTTAGAACTCATTCGTGCATGGTACTGACAATCACTACTTTGATGTAAGGCAAACACATGATACCAGGATGGAATATGTACGAAAAACAGGATGGCATGCATGGCATATTCACAACTGTTTGTGTAAACTAAGCAGAAGGCATTTCAACAAATAAGAAGCAATGCAAGCTAGACACCACATGAAAGATGCAACCAATATGACTCTGCCAAGTTAAAAGCGTCCCATCATAAATGGTGTTTCAACAAATTAGAAGCAGCACATGCTATAAATCATATGAAAGATGCAACTAATATCACACTGCATATACTAAAGGTGTCTCGTCATATTGATTCATGCGGGATACAAAAAAACAATAGTTTTATGTAAGGACATGCTTAATAGACAGATGTACTATGTACTAAAAATAGGAAGGCATGCCACATTAACATGTATAATGTATAAACTAAGCAGAATAGCACATGCAATTTAACAAGATTGGAAGAATTAGAGTCTAGACACCATATGCAACATGCAACCACATATCATGCTGCCAAGTTAGAGAAAACACATGCGATGCTGGTGTAGGGGAAATGCGGTCATCAACTACAGAGCTACATTCACTATCTTCATCTAGCCTTTTTGTTTCTTGAGAATCATGTGGGGAGGCTGACACTGCATTCTTCAAAAGAGGACATTTTCTCAAAGTAACCCACTGGGGTGACTGTCTCATCATAAGTGATTGATGAGGGATACGCAGGAACATTAGTTTGATGTTAGAACATGGTTAATAGACAAATGTACTAGTATGTACCAAAAACAGGAAGGCATGTCATATTCAAAGGTATAATGTGTAAGATAAGCAGATGCAATTTAACCAAATTGGAAGAAATACAAGCTAAACATCCGGCTGGAGTGGTGAGCATGATCATCGAGGACCTGAGAGCCTGGTGGGAGGCGGGATGCTTCGCCACCATCGTGGCTTTTTAGTTGGCTTCCAGGTGATGCATGTCTGTGTCGGGCTTGTCACTGGCTCAGCTAGTGCCCTGACTAGCTATTTGTCTTCTGGTGCTCCCGAGATGGTGGTTCATGTAAAAATATCTTTCCTTATCTTAATAAAGACCGACTTTGGCCTTTCAAATACAAGCTAGACACCATATGCAACATGCAACCACATATGACACCGTGAAGTTAAAGCAAGGACCTATGATGGAGGTTCATCACGAGCGAGGTCATCAACTCGAGAGCTACGTTTACCGTCTCCATCCGCTGACACTGCACCCTTTATAAGGCTAAAACGTGTCTGGCCTAGCTGCGTACCATGCTGGAGCGACTTCTCACTTTTCTTTTCTGCTTCTGTCAAGGCAGCAGAGTCTGAAATACCCTTGCATAAAAACACAATTGTGAGAGTATGGGTGAAGTGTGTGCAGAACTAGTGCACTATAAAAGTAGCAGATAGCAGGTGGCAGAAAAATAAATGACATGAGACATATGATAGCTCTACAACATTGCATGGCAAACAAAATTAGATTCTACTCAGTATGATTTTGTAATATATGAGCACAGGAATGGCTGGGAAATGCATGTACTCCTCCATCACACCATCACATGTGGTCCTATCAAAAGAACAGTCAGCTAAAATAAATAGGTTAGTCAATTTTTTTGAACCATATGATCTATAAGGAGCGGGTAGGTGGCCTTCGTCTACATCCCGCCAGTCACTGTTGACGATCTTTCTTGAACCGCCAGCGACCACCGGCCCAGATCCCTGCCTCCGCCGCCCCGCCCTCCCCTCGACCTCACACCACTGCCGTCCTTCGCAACGCCCCCAGGCCATCCCTTCAATCCCGGCAGACCTATAGATCGGGCGCCAACAACTCTAGGCCCCACACGCCCCTAAGATAAACACTGAGGCATGACTTACCCGGCGTAATAGGCGGACTAGTGCATGTTACGCTGGGGAATACCTTCGTTAATTGGGAATCAACTGACCAGGAATTGAAAACCAGGGGGCGACGGACCTCTAGCTAAGGTGAAATAGTATATGAGGAGAAACCTTGTGCATCACGAGTTACTAGGAACATCTAGTATCAAGAAGAAGCGGTCAACTAGTGTCTTCTGTGGGATGAATACCGTTCAAATAGACACGTAAGATTTGCACGAATAAGGGAAGAGGAGTACCAATTCCGGTTGCCAGTGTTGTGTCCTTCATATGTCGCGACAATTTTCTTATTTTTGCTGGGGGAACCGATGTTTTGGAGGAGGGTGCAGCCTTGGACGAACCCATGGCCAAATTGTTGACTGTGTTGCTATGGCCGTATGTCAGCGGAGGGGAAGCAGATCTGAGGCGGCGAAGGACGACGTAGAAGGAACAAATCCGGTGCGGTGGATGGTGGAGAAGTTGGAGCAGTAGCGTCGAGGCGCAGGACGGCGTGGTTGAACTGGCTCGGGTATGGACATCTCGGCCTCGGCTTCAACTACTAGCTGTGGAGGGCGTTGCAGTTGAGGTTGCGGTGGACGACGACGTCGGGGTATCGGCTCCGGCGTGATGGAGGATGGCGACGGTTGATGTGTGGGATGGGGTGGCGGATGGAGGACGCCGGGGTTTCGCGGCTGGTGGAGAGGTAGTTTTAGCGCCCACGGAGTACAAATGGGGAA
>NC_041392.1:385579867-385592991 GCF_002162155.2 Triticum dicoccoides | reverse complement strand
GTCTGTGATGCGTATGTTTTTGGCTTTTTTGAACAGGTGCTACGCGCTTGTTTGAAATTTGGGGAAAATACAAACTTTGCCCCAATTTTAAATTTCGGACCTACTGCGGGTCGGGGGTAGGATGGTAATCCTAGGTGTCCCAAATAGTGGGTCAAAGCGATTTCGGCCGTGCACTGTGCTTAGGCAGCCATTGTGTATGAATGTTTTTCGGAGGCGGTTGTGTGGCATCTAGATGAAGCTACAAACCTACCCCGACTTAGACCTTTGAACGTCGGGCCGGTAGGTTTCACGGGCCAGAGTTAGAAAAGTAATTTCCTTCTACTACCAAACATTGGTCTCACGCAGTTTCGGGCGAGTAGAGGCTCTTTTGGCGCTTCGTTTGAAATTTTGAAACAGAAGCATTCACGTTTAGAGTACTCTTCAACTTTGAGGTTTGACCTAAATAGACAACGTTAAATTTGACCTTGTATGTTTGAATACCTCATTAAATTATCTGCTTCTTTTTGAAATTTTGACACTTGAAAATCATATAACTGTGATTATTTTGGAATGGAGAAGCAAAATTTGAATCTATTTTGTACATGACTATATATGCTATTATGTACAAAAGCAGAGCAAAGATTGGTGCCCCCATAATTTAGGTATGATTAACAAATGCCATGATATCGAATTCAAATAATTGAATGGACTTCATGTTGAATTCAAAAATTTTAAACCACCTTAAGTTGAATTCAAATGTATGCTAGTTCATAGCTAGCTATTTATAATGTTCATTGTGTAACTTCCGTATGTATAATGTGCTTTACACACACAACATGAACTATACTCACATTTATATTCGATTGCTAAAGCAATGCATTGTCTGGAGTTCAAAATACTAACTATGTGGATCAATTATGTCGAATAATAACATAGACATGCTCAAATTCAATAGAATCTAGATGTCTGATGGATCAATGACCGTTCCTTACACGAATTGCAAATATCATGATCTGATGAGGACATCTGTTCTACTGTTACACCCGCCGCGACTCCTACATCAGTTATTCAACTTGGTCCTATTACTAGAGTGCGAGCGAGACAAATTAATAGCCAGGTACTATCACTCCTTTGTATATATGATTTAACTAACAAGAATATGATGTTACACTCATGGTCATATTTACTTGTACTTAGGAACAAGGGAGTTGAGGAAATCACCAGAGAAAGCCACATGAAGTTAAAGGATGGAAATATTGCATGTTGATTCCAACAGGCGGCAACACTATGTGCATGCATGCTACGTGCTTACGATAAGGAGGATTGGGCTGCCTGGACTAGAGGGAGACACGTGCACAACAGTCCATCTAACAATCAATTAAAGAAGGAGATAAACCAATCATGTGGGCCGGCTCCTGGCGGTCAATGCGTAGCGATCTGGACACGTTGTTGCGCAGCGTCCGCGGCCGCCGAACATAATAAATAGTTAGCTATTTTTAGGTTTAGACTCGGGTTTTATTGTATTATCTAGCCATCGCTACAATTTCGCATCTACGAGACGTGTAGGACTATCGCCTTGTCAGATCCACAGTGGAACCTCAACTTTTCACCTAGTTCGTGTGCTCAATTTATCATCCACAATTTCAGTTCCAATTCACCTTTGTTCTTGCTGGTTCTTCGATTGCTTGCAGGAACTTGAACCTCGTTGTTCAGGTTGATCGTGCCTACGGCAAGGTCAATAACCATCAGAGATTGGTTTAGCGATTGTCAAGGCCTATCGTCGGGTACGGTATAGCCGGATCGTCAAGGTCAAAATCCACCAAATCGATAATTATCCCCACTCTCATTAAAAGATCGGGCCACCGACACATCAAGTGGTATCAGTTTTCAGGTTCATCGGTGAGGCATTTACAATTTTCATAATTTAGTTTATTTTCTGTACTATAACCCACAAAAATCCAAAAAATAGATTAGATCATCCATTACACCTACCTTCTTTTAGCCTTTAGCAATTTTTGCATCTTGTATTTGCGTAATTGAATTTTTGATTGCATACATCCTAGAATTAGTGTTGGTTTAGATTAGTTTGAGAGAAAATTTGTCTACTAGATCTAACCTTGTTTTTGTCCACCATATTTTCGGCCACAACTTTCATTAAAACAAAAACAATCAAAGCAAATTTAAATCAGATTGTTTCTAGTTTTGCCTATCCTTGCGTGCAATCCGAGGTCGCGTCTGTCTCAAAAAGTCATTTGTTGTCCACTGTTTTCTGCGTGTACACACAGCGGTATAATCTCGCGCAGTCTCCCAGACATTAGCCAGTGGCGTCTGTCCGTCCGCACGCTATACACACACACACGCAAGTCATCAGACAACTCTCTCTTTGTCATCTTGCATCGTTGTTAGCTTTTGCATGCAGCTCAATTAGCACAAGTTACAACACTGGCATTTAATTTCTCTTAGCCTCATCTTGGTGTACGTAATTTCTACTAGTAACCGGCTTGAAAAAAAGGAAAAAAAGTGAAGCAAAAAAAAAATAAAATAAAAAAAGAGACAAAAAAAGAAAGAAAAGGGTTGCAACATTCAGGCGGCTAGCACTCTTGGTGCTATCTCTTTTGACGTTCAGAATTGTTCCTCTGCTATACACGTGATACTTGCTGGACTTTTTCTTTTTTTTTGCTCTTGGTCGCCATACGCTACGTTTATACCTCACTTATATCTAGCTATTTCGAGCTATTATAATTTTATCAGTTTCCACTCCCTTGATTCAGTATCTAGGCTTAGATTGTTTTATCTCTTACTAGTTGACTGCCGGCACTAGTTAGGAGTTTCAACAATTATTCAACTTGCATTACTTTTTGCTTAATTGTGCCACATATTGTGAGTTGAGAAAACCTTCACCAAGCTCCACATCCTATATTGTACCCTGTTTGGTCACTTGGTAATCGCTATATCAATCTTTTGATAAGTTTTGACATCGCCAACGGCCGACAACCACTGCAACACGGTAAGAACTGGTAAGAGCTTGGTAATTGCTCGAGAGTTAAGAGACATTTTCCACCGCCTCACCGTAGTTACTGTAGGAGAAATATACTTGTGATTTTGTTCTTGTTTCATCCTAACCATGGCATGTGACAAAGACAACATGAAAGCCACAGTGGCACGCCTTGAGGAGGATGTGCATGCATACACCGAGCGGTTCACATCGTTCGAGGGCGCACTTGATAAGCGTCTCAAGTCGATAGAGGATAGCAATGAGACGTTCACTCAAACACTTGCATCTATTATGAAACATCTCGATGCCCAGGATGCCCGTCTGGGTGCTACCTCCACTGCCGCCCCGCGTCTTCCAGGCACCAACACAGGTGTACAACGAGCTTGTCGAGTGGCCCCAGGAGACCCGAGGCACCCTCTTTCATACACCGATGCCGTCGACCAGCCCCATCCTCGCAACGCCAACTCGATAGCCGACGACATCCAAGGTGACAACTATGATGGTGATTCCGAGGATCCTGATGCAGTTAATGATAACAATGATCGTGATCATCGTCGACTACGCAATAATCAACAAGGTATGGGACGACACCAGCATCCTCAGGTACATGGCCATGACGACTCGTTAGGTAGAATTAAATTTGTCATGCCTCCTTTTGATGGGAAATATGATCCAGATGTTTATCTTGACTGGGAATTACTAGTTGATCAAAAATTTGCTTGCCATGATTTTCCTGATGATAAAAGAGTTAGGCTGCAACTAGTGAGTTTAGTGATTTTGCTTCTGTTTGGTGGAGAGAACATTGTCGTAAACATCCTAATAATATTTCTGCCACTTGGGAAGCTTTGAAATTAGTAATGCATCACCGTTTTGTTCCTGGGTATTATGAAAGTGACTTGCTAAATAAACTACAATGCTTGAACCAAGGATCTAAATCCGTGGAAGACTATTATCAAGAATTGCAAATGGGCATATTACGTTGTGGTTTAGTTGAGACCGAGGAAGCCTCTATGGCTAGGTTCTTGGGTGGATTGAATAGAGAAATTTATGACATACTTGCTTATAAGGATTATCATTCAATGACCCATTTATTCCATCTTGCTATACATGCTGAACATGACGTGCAGGGTCGTTCGAGAATGCGTCCTAATTTTTCTGCAGGTCGTACTTCCACATGGGCACCGCGCATCCCTGCTCCCTCATCCACTCGCACCTCTACAACAGCACCTGCAACCTCTCGACCGGGGCCTTCTTCATCAACTTCAACATCACACACTTTGGCACCACTGAAAAGTACTACACAAATTCCAACAAAAAGCTCATCGTCATCGTCCTCTTTCTCCAAAAGAACAAAGGATATCCAGTGCCACACTTGTAAGAGATTTGGCCATGTCATGAAGGAATGTCCTAATAAGCGTGTATTGATCATTCATGAAGACGGCGAGTACGACTCCTCTAGTGATTTTGATGAAGACACATATGCCTTGCTTGCTGCACATGAAGACGATGACACAAGACCGGAGCAAGAGGAAGAACATGTGACCGCCGACGACGCCGATAAGTACATGAGTCTTATATCACATCGTGTACTTAGTGCTCAGATTGTCAAAGCAAAGAAGGATCAACGTCACAACCTCTTCCACATCAAAGGAGTCGTCAAGGAGCGTTCCGTTCGCATAATCTAAAGAAATTAAATTAAAAGGTGCTTCTTTCTCAGCTACACATGCTGAAATTTTTGAGTTAGATGCTCATACTGATGAATGTTATGCTCTTATTTGCAAATAAGTTTTGTTTTCATTTGAGGATATGCCTTCTTTGCCTCCTGTTATCGCTAACCTTTTGCATGAGTATCATGATGTTTTCCCAAAGGAAGTACCACTGGGGCTGCCACCTATGAGAGGAATTAAACATCAAATTGACTTGATACCTGGCGCCTCATTACCCAACCGTGCGCCGTACCGGACTAATCCAGAGGAGACTAAGGAGATTCAGCGACAAGTTCAAGAACTACTTGAAAAAGGTTACATTCGTGAATCCCTTAGTCCATGTGCTGTACCAATTTTACTTGTTCCTAAAAAAGACAGTACTTCGCTTATGTGTGTTGATTGTAGAGCCATCAATAATATTACAATTCGATATCATCATCCTATTCCTAGATTAGATGACATGCTTGATGAACGCAGTGGCTCAGTTGTGTTTTCTAAAGTGGACTTGCATAGTGGCTACCATCAAATTCATATGAAACTAGGTGATGAATGTAAAACTGCTTTCAAAACTAAATTTGGTTTATATGAGTGGTTAGTTATGCCTTTTGTATTGACTAATGCACCTAGTACTTTCATGAGACTAATGAATGAAGTTTGCGAGCTTTCATTGGACGATTTGTGGTAGTATACTTCGATGATATTCTGATCTATAGTAAGTCAATAGAGGAACATTTAGACCATTTGCGTGCTGTTTTTTCTGCTCTGCATGATGCATGTTTATTTGGTAATATCAAGAAGTGCACTTTTTGCATGGATCGAGTCGCTTTTCTTGGCTATGTTGTGACAGCACAGGGAATTGAAGTTGATAAAGCCAAGGTTGAAGCGATCCACAGTTGGCCGACCCCTAACTCGGTCACACAGGTACGAAGTTTTCTCGGACTTGCTGGATTCTACCGTCGGTTCGTGAAGGATTTTAGTACCATCGCAGCACCGCTCAATGAGCTCACAAAGAAAAATGTGCCATTTCTTTGGAGCGACACACAAGAGGAAGCGTTCACTATTCTTAAAGATAAGCTTACACACGCCCCTTGCTGCAATTACCTGATTTTAATAAGATGTTTGAATTAGAATGTGATGCTAGCGGCATTGGTTTAGGCGGTGTTTTGTTGCAAGAAGGCAAACCAGTAGCATATTTTAGTGAAAACTCAGTGGGCCTAGTTTGAATTATTCAACATATGATAAAGAACTTTATGCACTAGTTCGGACTTTGGAGACATGGCAACATTATTTATGGCCTAAGGAGTTTGTCATACATTCTGATCATGAATCACTCAAGCATATTAGAAGTCAAAGCAAATTGAATCGTAGACATGCAAAATGGGTTGAATTTATTGAATCTTTTCCTTATGTTATTAAGCACAAGAAAGGGAAGGAGAATGTTATTGCCGATGCATTGTCTAGACGCTATACCATGTTATCACAACTTGACTTCAAAATTTTTGCACTTGAAACAATAAAAGAGCAATACACTCATGATGTCGATTTTAAAGATATATTGCTCAATTGTAGAGAGGGTAGAACTTGGAACAAGTTCGTCGTTAATGATGGATTTGTTTTTCGTGCTAATAAGCTATGCATCCCAGATAGCTCTATTCGTCTTTTGTTGTTACAGGAGGCGCATGGAGGACTTATGGGACATTTTAGTGTCAAGAAGACAGAAGACATCCTTGCTGGTCATTTCTTCTGGCCAAAAATGAGAAGGGTTGTGCAGAGATATGTTGCACGCTGCACGACATGCCAAAAAGCTAAGTCACGATTAAACCCACATGGTTTATATATGCCTCTTCCTGTTCCTAGCACTCCTTGGGAAGATATATCTATGGAATTTTTATTAGGACTGACTAGAACACGACGGGGGAGGGATAGTATATTTGTTGTTGTCGATAGATTCTCTAAGATGGCACATTTTATACCTTGTCATAAAAGTGACGATGCTACTCACATTGCTGATTTGTTCTTCCACGAAGTAGTTCATTTGCATGGTGTGCCAAATACAATTGTTTCTGATCGTGACACAAAATTTCTTAGCCACTTTTGGAGGGTGTTGTGGAGAAAATTGGGGACTAAGCTTTTATTTAGTACTACATGCCATCCTGAAACAGATGGTCAAACTGAAGTGGTTAATCGAACATTGTCTACTATGCTTAGGGCTTTTTGAAAAAGAACTTAAAAATGTGGGAAGAATGTTTACCTCATGTAGAGTTTGATTATAATCGTTCATTTCATTCTACCACAAAGTTATGCCCTTTTGAGATTGTTTATGGATTTATACCTCATGCGCCTATTGATTTATTACCTATTCCATCTTCAGAGAAGGTAAACCTTGATGCTAAAGAACGTGCTGAGCTAGTATTGAAAATGCATGAGATGACTAAGAAAAATATTGAACGCATGAATGCCAAGTATAAACTTGCTGGTAGTCAGGGTAGGAAAAGTATTATGTTTGAACTAGGTGCTTTAGTATGGTTACATTTGCGAAGAGACCGCTTCCCTGATTTACGAAAGTCAAAATTAATGCCTCGTGCGGATGGACCTTTTAAAGTGCTTGAAAAAATTAACGAGAATGCATATAAGCTTGATTTGCCTACAGGATTTTGGGTTAGTACCACATTTAACGTTGTAGATTTAAAGCCCTATTTGGGTGATGATGACGAGATACCGTCGAGGACGACTTCGATTCAAGAAGGGGGAATGATGAGGACATCTCTTCTACTGTTACACCTGCCACGACTCCTACATCAGTTATTCCACTTGGTCCTATTACTAGAGCACGAGCGAGACAAATTAATGGCCAGGTACTATCGCTCCTTTGTATGTATGATTTAACTAATGATAATATGATGTTACACTCATGTTCATATTTACTTGTACTTAGGAATGAGGGAGTTGAAGAAATGACCAGAGAAAGCCACATGAAGTTAAAGGATGGAAATATTGCATGTTGATTCCAACAGGCAGCAACACTATGTGCATGCATGCTACGTTCTTAGGAGAAGGAGGATTGGGCTGCCTGGACTAGAGGGAGACATGTGTAGAACAGTCCATCTAACAATCAATGAAAGAAGGAGATAAACCAATCATGTGGGCTGGATCCTAGTGGTCAATGCGTAGCCGATCTGGACAATTGTCGCGCAGCATCCGCGGCCGCCGAACGTAATAAATAGTTAGCTATTTTTAGGTTTATACTCGGGTTTTATTGTATTGTCTAGCCATCACTACAATTTCGCATTTACAAGACGTGTAGGACTACCGCCTTGTCAGATCCACAGTGGAACCCTAACTTTTCGTCTAGTTCGTGTGCTCAATTTATCACCCGCAATTTCAGTTGCAATTCACCTTTGTTCTTGCTGGTTCTTCAATTGCTTGCAGGAACTCGAACCTCGTTATTCAGGTTGATCGTGCCTACGGCAAGGTCAATAACCATCAGAGATTGGTTTAGCGATTGTTAAGGCGTATCGTCGGGTGCGGTATAGCCGGATCGTCGAGGTCAAAATCTACCAAATCGATAATTATCCCCACTATCATCGAAAGATCGGGCCACCGACACATCATGATCCGATCATAATATTTGGATACAATTTATATCTTTAATCAATGTGTATATCAGTCTTTTATGTGTAGTTTCACTCTCCATCGGTGGTCTCTCACACATGCTCACACACTCTCTCCCGAGGTGCCTTTCTCGCAGACATGCTCTTGATATAACCCCCCTCCCTCTCGTAACCATTTATGACTGTTTTCACTGACCTTTATCACAAGCACTCTTCCTCTCACAAGCTTACACACGCACAATCCCCATCGACCCATTTCTACATACATAGACCTGCCTACGTGTCTCCTGTATGTACATTATCTTTAGGCCTATCTCTCACGCATTGTCTCATACCTCTCTTCCTAATTGACGAGTTTGATTCTAGTAGAGCATTATGTAGGATGCCCCTTAAAGTTAGGTTGGATGAATAGTAATATCAGAGATAAGGGGTTACCTTAGTCCGAGGACCTAGGGTTACAAATTGTAGCCGGCTTTGTTAGTGGACACAAAGTCCTTCACCATTCTGTTATCTTTGTCTTGTACGACTAGTCATCCATGGGTCTCCCTAAATGTGTCACGGGCCGACCAATGTGGCGCAGGACAAAACCGAACCAAGGGCCTCACCTCGGCCCATTGGACCTCATGCGGTGACACACCCTCTGCCCCCAGGTCTCGTTATCTTCTCACACCCACACATACCAACACAGACACGACACAAAAATCTCCTCGTGCCTCTATCCCCTCCCCCTTGCATATACACACTCAAGGGAATCTCTTGCCGTGACATCATATTCGTCTCTCTCTCTCTAGACCTCTCTCATTTGTCGTGCTATCTCTCCCACGCCCCCTCCCCCCACCGGCCCCTCTATCCATGTCTCTCTCGAATACGTAATACACACACATACCTCTCTAGGCCCTGCCAAATACATCAACTACACATACCCCATTGATCTAAAAAGCCCTCTCTTCATGTTTATTCCGCATACAACATTCCTTTTGAATAAAGTGTGACCAAAAAATTATTTTAAAATTTCTACATATATACAACATTACAAAGTTAAATGGAGGAGTATGAACGTTAATTTGCATTGCATGGTGCCCACAATGATATTTATTCCGCACTGTGAATTTTTATATTTTTATACTATATATAAAGTTAGTCATAATAAAGAGAAACAAAGAGCATCTCTCTCTCCATGGCATACACCCCCTCTACGCCCCTTTCACGTACGCACACAAACTATCTCTAGGTCCTCTAAAAGTACGCCCCTAGCACATTCACACATGTTTCATCTTTCTCTCGCGATATATACAATGACGATCATTGTATTTGAAGCGAAAGCACGATACGTACATTGAACTTCAGAATCCACTCATTACGGTCACCATTTATGTTTTGTGGTTATTATACAGTCACGGGCTCACCGTACAGCTTTGTATTTGCTCAAGACACGACTAGTTGACTAGTTAAACGGTCCACGTGACACCTCTAGTGTTGCATCACATTATCTCACTACCATTGGGCCAACCCATCGGCTTGTATCTACTCTACACTCTTATAAAAACAGAGTTGGTGATGATGGTGTGCCTGCCATCCTGCAATATAGGTCGCCCGATTTATATCTGACGGATAGGAAGGAAACTACGGCAATTTTGCAAAAAGGCACCCACACACCTATCCACATTTGCAATTAAGGCGTTCCCTCGTTCATCCTTTTCTCTCACAAGATAAAATTGTCGTACAAATGCATCTTGATATTACGTGCAACGCATGGGCATCTTGCTAGTAAGAATGAAAACAAACGACAAAAAAATATTGGACGGTGGTTCAAAGTCATGACCGCGGGCACAGCAAACAAGGTTGCCTTGTATTGGTATGCTGAGCCATCTGTTTTAACACACATGAGCTGGTGTGGTGATTATACACACGCACGCATGCACACGAACTGCATGCACGCATCACTCACACAAACACATGCAGCCACGCATGCATGCAACACTCACACGTACACACGCAACCACGCACACACGCAACACTCACACGCACACACGCATGCATGCATGCACACACCACATGACCAACACACACTCTCACGTTAAGTGCTCAACCTACACGTGCATGCGCACACATCAGGCCCTGACAGACACATACACAACCAGGTGGTTCCCGCGCACGGGTTGGAGTCTTGTCGTGCGTGCGTAAATTTGTGTTTATCTGACCTTTTCCTATGCAAACTGACAGGTGGGACCCACAAGGAACATGGTCAATTTAACTAGTCAACATGGTGCCATGCAGATTATTTGGCCGGTCAACAGAGTGCAATCCGATGCTGAACGGTGAGCAAGTGACCGTATAATCACCGCAAAATGTATATAGTGACCGTAATGAGCGTATTCTGAAGTTCGGTGACCGCATTACGCTTTTCTCTCTATAGGCGCTTCAAAACTACATCTCTACACGTTCTCGCATGTTACATCTAGCAAATATGCAATACATCACTACTACTACACTCTAACACAATAAATCATATGTGTTTTTAGTTTTACTAGATATCATATTGTTACTTAATTATTCAGTTTACATACATTAAAAATGAATTTGAAATGTACGGCCAGTATCATCTACCACGCGGGAAAAATCCTGCCCTTTCCTGTTTAATCGGGTTTGTATCGATGGATCATGCGAAACAGCAAAACTATAGTACTATAGTACTATACAATACAAGTAACAGTTCACTTGGCCGCCGTGTCTTGTACTCCTCCATCGTAAGATTGGAGCGCTTGCTTTCATAAATGTTCTAGTCCCTTTCGCCGACATGTGGGACATTAAGCTACCGGGTCCATGTGCCATACCGAAATATAGTGCAGATCAGCAGGGGTGAGTCATGGCGTCGGTGTAGTAATGAGCAATGAGGCGTCAAATCACAAAGCTGCACCTTTCCCGCAGTTAAGTTGGAGGCACGAAGTAATAATGCTAAAAAAAGAAGTTGGAGGGACGAAGCAACCATCATTTCACTCGTTGCTGAATCCGCTTCTCCCTCATCTTCAAGTTAAGCATGTGTTGCTTCTGCCGTTGTTTTGCCTCATGTGGGGCGTGGATCGACTTGGTAAAGCACTGACACATGGGACCGCATGTTAGCAAACCACCAGGCCAACGTCCTCTGGAAATAAGAAACCTCTCCCTCCATCCGCGCGGCAAAATCACCTCATTTTTACTAATCTTGATTCTATAATTTTTTAGATCAATATAATTGAGATTTGTATAGATAGCACACAGGAGCAAAACCAAGTGGTACGGTTAAGGGCATCCACAATGTGTAGCCAAATGTGAAAATAACTTTCGGCATCGACGGGAACCATTGTGGATGGTGCTTCCATCCAAAAAGATGGAATTGAAGCTCCCTGATTGGTTGATTGAAGGAATAGAAAAATGCAACGTCTCTCCTCTTTCTCCCGTGCTTGGACTCATGTACAGTATAGAGCACAAAGTCTACTCCCCTGTCCTTTCTATCACAAATCACAAAGAAGTGAGGCGTCAAATCACAAAGCACAGATGAAGCAACCATCATTTCACTCTTTGCTGACTCCGCTTCTCCATCGTCTTCTTTGAGAAACCACCTCACAGTACTAAGCTGGACGGACGACGCTATTGTGTACTAGTAGTACTAGTACATTTACGCGTCCTTTGGTTCAACAGACTTCCTGGATGCAAATAAGGCGGTTGCCTCATCTTGCAAGCGGCACTTGCGAACAACTTACCGTGCTCTCCCTTAATGGTGTTCTCCGTCAAACGCACTTCGCGAAACCACAATGTTTGAGATAACATCGACGTCACCGCATTGGGGAAGGAAGTCAAATAGTTAGTACCTCCATTTTTTGTACACAAGACTAGTATATCAAAATTACAATTTGCAAAAGGCCACTAACACTAATCGAGGGAAAATTGATGGGGTTTGCCTCGTACTAGTAACCAAGGACATTAATATACCCTTGCATGCTTGCAGAAGTGAGAAGGTTGGTTTGCATGGCGCTACATTAATCAATGCGATGAGGAGTGAGATGGTTAGCTGTAACACCCCCGGTGTCATGCTACAGTAACCCTCTATGATTAAACTAATCATTTTCCCAAACAGTTCTTAATCACCTATGTTCAATACCCATTTGGAAATTCCAGTCAAATCAAATTCAAGCGAAGTTTGAAGTTGCCCAAAAGTTGCTGGAAAAATGATCATCATTTGTCAAAAATTCCATAACAATTATTTGTTAAGGAACACAACATCACTTTTGCCCAAAGATGGGCTTTAGCAATTATAACAGCACCAATTCAGCATTTTAAAATGCTATCCAATTTATGAAAAATATCGAATGAATTCTGTTGGTCTCCAAATTATTTGTGGCACTGTCTAAGATCACCAGGGAATAAAAGGGGGCACTTCCCATATTTTTCCTAAGTAAATAGCATGCCCATTATTTCCTACACATCTTTGTTTATTTAAAAAATGAAATGAAAAGAAAAGGGGGAGAGAAAGAAATTAAAAGCCCCCCTCTCGCTGGGCCTCGGCCCAGCTGGCCACTGGGCTAGCCAGGCCGGCCCAGCCGGCGCCCCACTCCCCACCTCCATATCCCCACTCCGGGGGAACCCTAACCCGTAACCTCCACCCACTACCCCCACTTCCCCCACTCATTCGCCCTTTCCTTCTCCCTCCCACCCGATCCGTTCTAGATCGGGGCACGAACGCCGCCGCCGATCTCCACGGCCACTACGCCAAAGCCCCCCCTCGCCGCGACGCCCCCCGCCTCTGCGCCAACCCCGGTGAACGCCGCCCCGTCGCCGTCGCTGGATCGCCTCCTC
>NC_041392.1:385414272-385579397 GCF_002162155.2 Triticum dicoccoides | reverse complement strand
GCACGCATCCGCAGCCGCCCCCCGCGCGCCCTCGCCTCCTCTGCGCCTGCTGCCGCTCCGAGGCCGCCGCCTCTACCCCGCAGTCGCGCACTACCCCAGCTCCGGGCCGCCCTTGCACCGCACGCGCGCGCTCCGCTTGCCTCCCTGTCGCGCGCTCGTGCGCGCCTCCTCCCTTGCTCGCTCACCGCACCCGCGCCCTGCTTGCCCCGCTCCGACGACGTCCGCACGACCCATGCCTGCCTGTTGCCGCTGCTTGCACCGCCGCGCCTGCCGCGCTCCGTCGTCCGCCTCTGCTCCGCCGCCGCTGGCCTCTATCGCCCACGCTGACGTCCCGCCGAGCCACCACCGCTGCCGACGAACCACGACACGCTGCACGGGCCGCCCGCCATCGACCTTCCCTGGCCGCCGCCCGGTCTGGCCCCGACCGCGCGCCCGCTCTGCGCCGTGGCCTCGCTCATCGTCGCCCCCCTGCTGCCCGACGCACCTCGCCGCCGGCTACGATGCCCCGGCGCCTCCACTGGCCTGGGCGGGCGGCCAAACGGGCAGCCTCGCCCGCGCCCGTTAACCCGCCCCGTTAAGCCCCCTAGGGCCTATGACATGTGGGGCCCAGCCCCTGGAACGTTTTAAAAATAAATAAATAAATAAGTTAATTAATCCCATTTAATTAATCTAATTAACCCATTAGTTTAATTGAATAGTAATTAATTAACCTAGCCCTAATTAACCTAAACAGAGAATGCCAGGTGGGTCCCACGGGGCCCACACGTCAGGTTGACCAGGTCAACGGTCAACGTTGACTGCTACGTCATGCTGATGTCAACATGCACTATTCTGGATAATGTTAAATTAAAATAATTAAATAAATGCTAAAAATGATTTAAATCTTTTAAAATCAATATAAAATAAACGTAGCTCGGATGGAAAAACTTTGTACATGAAAGTTGCTCAGAACGACAAGACGAACTCGGATATGCAACCCATTCGTCCGCCACACGTCCCTAGCATAGCAAACCTGCAACCGTCCCCCTCCGTTTCATCTGTCCCAAAATCCTGAACTTCGGGAAAAATTTTCCCGGATGTTTTCTCCATTGTCGGTACCGTATAACACTGCGTTAGAACACCCCTAGCACCGCTTATTGTCTTGTCATGCATCTGTTTGCTTGTATTTACTATTTCTTCCCCCTCTCCTCTCCGTTAGACCTCGAGACCGCTGCTGATGCCCGTGTGATCGACTACGTCAACGATGACACTTGTTCTTTTTCAGCAGAGCTTCCAGGCAAGCAAACCCTCCTTGAGCATTCCGATATCGCCCATTTCTTTCCCTCTCATGCTTGCATTAGAACTGCTACTGCTTTCTGTATGATCCTACTCTGATGCATAGCCTGTTTTGTTACCCGCTTTCATACCTTACCTGCTTATCCTAAACTGCTTAGTATAGGTTGGTTAGTGATCCATCAGTGACCCCCACCTTGTCCCAGTTGCCTCGCTTTATGTTCGATGAGTCAATCAACATGATCGATGTCCAGGCCCCGACACCGCACATCACTTTCCCCTTTTGTTGCTCGACTCTGCAGAGTTACCATCGAGTGCCGAGGGTGGAACCTCATTCATCACTCTTGATGAGATCTCTGTAGTGTAGCTATCCGGTCGTGGTCATCGAGGGTGATTTCCTTCTTAACCACTTCCATTACGGCTTTGTCGTGCAACCCCTCAAGCTTGAACCTCGAGGGTGGATCCTCTTACGTTCACCTTGATGATAACATCGAGTGGAATTCACCAGGGGTGATTCCTTGAGTTTTCCCCTTGGTGTTAGACACACAGTTACTATGGTTACTATGACTTTACACTGAATCATGTTACTAAAGACGGGTCAGCCCCGAGGGGTACCCGCGCGAGCTTAATAGCGAGTGATGTGGAGTCGGGTTGACCTGGAAGGTGCCCGCGAGATACTTACGAGGCGTGGCCGGGCATTCTTTGCCCTTGCGGCAAGTACTCGAGATGGGGCAACGGTGTCACATCGATCATGAGTCTCTACTCGTTACCACGTGCTCCTAATCCACTATGATTTGGATATTTTATCTGAGGGGCCTCTGGCCTGATAGCACTAACCATCACATGGGCATAGTATGGGCGTTCTGCGTCGTATGCATCAGCCGAAGCTTAATAGACGTCAGCGACTGAGCGACGGGCACCAGGTTGGACTGCATAAGCTCCTGCCTTGTTGAAGGAGGTAGCTAGGTCTGCTCACCGGCCGCGTACTCAACGTGCAGGAGTTCCCGGGGAGATGGCCCATGACCCCTGGGGGCATAGGTCTAGTTCGGCGTGTTGACCTCTCTATTAAGCCTAGGTCGGGTTGCAGCGTATTATTTGGCCGAGCCCGGGCATGACCCAGGAAAGTGTGTCCGACAGGAGTTAATTGAGTGTGGTGGGTAAGTTGGTGCACCTCTGTAGGGAAGAAAACATCTATCGATAGCCTGTCCTACGGTAACGGACACTTGGAGTTGTATCCCGATCGATACAACTAGAACTGGATACTTGTGATGAGAAAAGAATTGTGCATGAGAAATGAATTGTGGATGAGAAATGGGCAGTATGGCTCTGGGATTGCTTTCTCGCAGGGAGTCGAGAAAGGATCTCTGGCCGAGGTTGATAACACTACTGCTACTTTACTTTATGCTACTCTACTCCCTCCTGTTGCTACAAGGTGGTGGTTTCCAGAAGATGCTAGTCATCGATAGGACTAAGCCTTTCCTCTATTCTGGCATTCTGCAGTTTAGTCCACAGATACAACCCATTTACTTTGATATAGATGCATACTTAGTTTAGATCTGATGTAAGTCTTGCGAGTACTTTGGATGAGTACTCACGGCTGCTTTGCTACCTCTTTCCCCCCATACCTGATTGTTGTGACCAGATGACGGATCTCAGGACCAGATGACACCACTGATGACTGCTGCTACCTCGAGGGTGCCTACTACTATGTGACGGCCGCTAACGACTTGGAGTAGTTAGGAGGCTCCCAGGCAGGAGGCCTTGCCTTTTCGATTGTTGTTGCTTTTGTGCTAGCCTTCTTAAGGAAAACTTGTTTAACTTATGTCTGTACTCAGATATTGTTGCTTCCGCTGAATCTTGTGTATTCGAGATTATGTATTCGAGCCCTCGAGGCCCCTGGCTTGTAATATAAAGCTTGTATTATTTTAATTTGTGTCTAGAGTTGTGCTGTGATATCTTCCCGTGAGTCCTTGATCTTGATCGTACACATTTGTGTGTATGATTAGTGTACGGTCAAATCAGGGGCGTCACATTAGCTCTTTAGGCTTTGGAGAAAAAATACGCATTAATTGACACGTCAAACGATGATTTGTATCGATTAATCCCGTGAAGGAAAACCCCACCTTACATTGCGATACTTCGCCACATATTTTTGCCAAGCTTGCCTAAAGTTTTCAAAATGAAAAGGAGGTACACTTGCGCACGGCTGTCGTGGTCGCACCGCACCCTCACACAGTCGCTCCTGCACGCTGCGGTCGCACTGCACCCTTACACACTCACTCCTGCACGCCGCAAACCCAACCAAGGGAACGCACCCTCACTGACACGTGCTACCGCATGTGAACAAACCAAACTCATCCATCCTACCGCTAACACATAATTTTTGTTCATATAGTATGTTTATCAAAACGCATGTTGAGGAGGATCCGTACGGCCCGTGCGGTGGTCTGTTGGGGAAGAAGAAGAGGTGAGGAAGAAGGGTTAGGAGATGTAGGATATTCATCCAATCGCCTGAAATGGTAGACTGACGCAAATGATGAAAGTCAGGCGACTTACGCGCTAGACTCTTCGTCATTGAAGCCTAGTTTAGGGGCTACTGAGGGAGTCCTGGATTAGGGGGTCTCCGGACAGCCGGACCATTGGACTATGAAGATACAAGATTGAAGACTTCGTCTCATGTCCGGATGGGACTCTACTTGGCGTGGAAGGCAAGCTAGGCAATACGGATATGTATATCTCCTCTTTTGTAACCGACCTTGTGTAACCCTAGGCCTCTCCGGTGTCTATATAAACTGGAGGGTTTTAGTACGTAGGGGAACAGACAGTCATACCATAGGCTAGTTTCTAGGGTTGAGCCTCTCTGATCTCGTGGTAGATCTACTCTTGTACTACCCATATCATCAATATTAATCAAGCAGGACGTAGGGATTTACCTCCATCAAGAGGGCGCGAACCTGAGTAAAACTTCATGTCCCCTGCTTCCTATTACCATCCGCCTAGACGCACAGTTCGGGACCCCCTACCCGAGATCCGCCGGTTCTGACACTGACATTGGTGCTTTCATTGAGAGTTCCTTTGTGTCGTCGCTGTTAGGCTTGATGGCTCCTTCTATCATCGTTAGCGATGTAGTCCAGGGTGAGACTTTTCTCCCTGGACAGATTTTTGTATTCGGCGGCTTTGCACTGTGGGCCAATTCGCTTGGCCATCTGGAGCAGATTGAAAGCTACGCCCCTGGCCATCAGGTCAGGTTTGGAAGCTTAAGCTACACGGCCGATATCCACGGAGACTTGATCTTCGACGGATTCGAGCCTCTGCCTTGTGCGTCATGCGGTCATGATGAGTACGATTTAGCTCTACCATCCGAAAGTGTTCAGGAGATCGCACCGGCAGCCGCTCCGACCCTCAATTCGGAGCGAGTTGCGCCGTCCATGGACGGGTGGATGGACCCCGCCACGGAGGCCTTACCCCCATCGGCGATCGAGCCGAACATCGACCTTACTCTGCACGAGAGCCGTGTTGACAAACTGCCAGATCTCTCTCCGGCCACAGACTCCGAACCGCCTATGCCCGTTCCTAGCGAATCCAATTGGGCGCTGATCATGGAGTTTACCTCGGCGGATATTTTTTAGCACGCACCCCTTGGCGACATACTGAACTCATTAAGGTCTCTCTCCTTGCCAGGAGAATCCTGGCTGAACTATGTCCGACAGGATTGGGATGCGGATGGCGTCAAAATTCACCGCCCACCCACCACCCACTTAGTAGACACTATCGATGACCTAACCGACATGCTCGACTTAGACTCCGAAGACATCGATGTCAGGACCCCGATTCCAAGTCACATCGATCTAGCCGGTAACACCTCATATCACTTTGCAGCCTCACGCACGGTATTCCCACGGGTGTCGCCTTACCATGGCCCGGGACCGTTTGCGCCTTTTGGCTCACGTATATGATAGTGTCGCTAGCATCCATATGACAGAGAACCCGGGCCGACATGACTAGTCGTGAACCCAAAGTGGCACTAACTTACAAGGACAGGCATACATGAATCAACAACGAGCATGTTGGTCAGCAGCGTGCGAATCCGGGCTGTAGAACTGGGCTAACAGGACTCCGGGAACCCGGGCTGTAGCAGGCTAGGCAGGACTCCGGATGTCACCGCGTGACATTTCCCCGAAGGGACAGACACATGAACGAAGTGAAACACATGCCGGCCAGTCAAGTGTTCCGGAGCAGTAGTGCTGGGCTAGCAGGACTCCGGTGAATCGGGCTGTATGGGAGTACTATGGCTCATGGAAGCACAAGACTACATTTCCCCATAAGAGAGGCTACCAAGGATAACAACTAGGTTGTCGGATCCCACACATACCAAGCATTTCAATCATACACACAATATGCTCAATATGTGCAATACAACAAGGCATCACAACAAGACTCTATGACTCAGAGTATTTATTCATTAGGCTCCGAGGAGCGAGATATTACAAACATGGGTCTCATGACCCAACATTCAGAGCATACAAGTCAAAGCACATGCGGAAGCTTAACATGTCTGAGTACAGACATCTATAAATGAAAAAGTCTGAGAAGCCTAACTTTCTACCAGATCCTGCCGAGGGCACAAGATCATAGCTGAGGTGTCAAGCTAAACGTCGAAGTCCACACAGAACTACTAGCGAGACTGACGTCTCTTTGCAAAACATAAATTAAGCAAACGTGAGTACAAATGTACCCAGCAAGACTTACATCAGAACTAACTACATATGCATCGGTATCAACAAAGGGGGTGGTGGAGTTTAACTGCAGCAAGCCAGCTTTGACTCAGTGGCTAACCTAAACTACGGCTGCAAGTAACTCTTTTGAGGTGGCGCACACGAGTCCACATATTCACCATATCAATACACCACTATGAATCCGCTCCCGTCTCCCTATGAGAACGCCATCCATAGCACTCACGCTTATCTTGCGCATTTTAGAGTATCCACTTTCACTTGTCTATGAACTATGCAAGGGGTCCAAGTTTCCATATCTGAGGAATCCGGCTATTCGAATATATAATGATAACCCTGCAGGGGTGTACTTCTTCACACACGCTCTCGCCACTTATCGCCCTGTACACGTCGTGTACCTCGGCTACCTTCAAGCGGAAGCCGGGCGAGGGAGTTGACCACGACCTGACTAACGAACAAGTCTCTAGTCCAGGTTTATCTCCTATTCGGGTTCCATCCGCAAGGAGATCCGGCCAGGTTGTCGCTCATGGCCCCAAACGATGTGTGCAGGGTTCCCAAGCCCACCATCCGGGTGCCACTTGGTACACCGTGCCACTGTGCCTAGTCTGTCCCAAGCCCACCTGTACCGGGTGCCACTTGGTAGACTACTAACACTACCTACAAACACCAGAAACTAGTTGCAACTCCTCGACAGAGATCGAGTTGATCAATAAGTCGAGAGGGGTCGAGTTACTGGAACCCAATGTGTGGTAGTAACTGTTCATGGATCACAAACACAGAACTCAGTTCCTAAGGACGGCTGCAATGAGACAACCCACCATGTACTCCTACATGGCCTCTCACCGCTACCTTTACCAAATCGTGTTCACACACTTAGCTCACACACAGTAGGACATGTTCACCACATTCCAATTCATGCCTGATGAATCAGACCTGACTCAACTCTAAGCAGTAGCAGGCATGACAAACAAGCATGAATGAGTAGGCACATTAGGGCTCAAACAACTCCTCCTCATGCTAGTGGGTTTCATCTATTTACTGTGGCAATGACAGGTCATGCAGAGGAAAGGGGTTCAGCTACCGCAGCATGTAACAGTTGAAACGTTGTTGTCCTAATGCAGTAAAAGAGAGCAGGAGCGAGAGAGTGGGATTGTATCGGAATGAACAAGGGGGTTTTGCTTGCCTGACACTTCTGAAGATGATATAACTCTTCATCGGTGTCGTCGAACTCATCCTCGGAATGAACGTCTACCGAGAGGGAACAACCACCGGCAAACAAAAAAGGAACCGCAATCAATGCAATGCACATACATATGAATGATATGTCATATTAAGGTACTGAATTGACCTAGTGCAACAGTTAGCCATATACATTGAAGTGGAATTCAAACCTATAGCAAATTCCAACTCCAAACCAATTACCATTTATTCCGTAATCATGAATTGTCCTATTTAGTGAGGTTAACTTGTTCAAACATGCATTAAAGTACCATATTCAGATTCTTTGGATTTTTCTGATAATTTTTCATATATAATTTGTTTCATTTGGAGTTACGGTTTATTTTCTATGATTTTTTGAAGTTTTGGGCATTTTCTAGAATTTCCTGAATAAACTTAAATCCAAAAAATGATTTATAGCGTCAGCACTGCATCATCATGATGTCAGCCAGTCAACAGGGCGTGGTCCAGGTCAAACATGACAAGTGGGACCCGCACGTCAGTGTAATAGGGCAGGGACAGAGGCTGACCAGTGGGTCCGGGTCAACGTACACGTCAGCATAGTTAAAGCTGATGCGTGGGCCTGCTGCAATTACATTAACCTTAATCTATTATTGTTAGTCGATTGGTTAGGCAGTGGGGCCCATATGTCAGTGGCTAACTAACTAATTTAATTTAGATTAACCCTAACTAACTTGGTTAGCCGGGCGGGGCCCGTATGTCAGTGACCCAGGGGGGTCAAATCCCTGGTCAACCGGGGCTAATCCACCGACGACTCGACGCTGGCAAGGCCAGATGCGGCGGCGAGGTGCGGGATTCCTCCTCCGGCGACCAAATGGCCGCGGAGGGCATCTACATGGAGTTGGTGCTCATCCGCATCCAACGGAGCAAGCAGCAGTGGCTGGGGTTGTCTACAGCGCTAACGGTGTCGAGCTTTGCGTCGGCCGGAGCTCGGGCAACGACGGAGATGGCGCTACAGGCGGTAGTGGGTCAAGCCAAGGGCACCAGTGGGTTTCCCTCGCTCGCCCGCATCTAGGGGAGCAGACGGGAGGCGGAGGGGATGCCGTAGCTCGCCGGAGCAAAGCTTGTGGCGGTGGCCGGAGTTCGGCGTCAGTGCAGCTAGGGCGTAGAGGACGCGGAGGGGCCGGGGAAGAGGGGGAGTCAAAGAGGGCGCTCACAGGGAGGTCGTAGAGCAGCTCAAAGGCCTCGGGGAGGCGGCGAGGGTGGCGAATCGGACGGCGGCATCCGGCGGCCGTTGGCGGGGAAGAAAGGTCGGGGAAGCTACTGTAGGGCGCGTCCACTCGCGTGGCTCGACGGAGACGACGTAGAGGTCGATGGTGGAGCTTATTGGCTCGTCGGAGAGGCGTGTGGAGGCCGAAGGCCGCGCGAATGGTGGATGGCTGCGACGGGCTCGTCTTGGGCTGCGCGGGAGGGAGAGTCAGGGGAGGGGAAGAGGTCCAGGGAGAGAGGGGAGAGGTGCAGAGGGGTCGAGGCGATCCTGGGCGGCGGAGCAGGACGAGGGGGAGCAGCTGCGTGGCTAGCAGGAGGTGGCCGCGGCTCGGCTGTGCGCGTGCCACGCACTTTGCCAGAAGGCGCGAGGAAGACGACGAGGTGGGGAGGTGGGCTCGGCCCTCTACGGTATTGGGCTGCAGTTGGGCTACGCCAGGTAAAGCCGGGTAAGTGGCTGGGCTTCTCTCTCTCCTGTCCTTTTCTAAGTTTCTTTCTGTTTTGTTTTTCTTTTACTTTGCCACTGTTTTCAAGTTTAAACAAATTCAAAACAGTGACAAATATCCTCTGAATAATTTATGTTGCTAGATGGACTTTTCCAACAGCACATAAAACTTTTCAAAGTTATTTGAAAATATATCCCATATAATATGAATATAATTCCAAATTCAAATACAATAGTGATTTAAATTCAGTGCCAAAATAATACCTTAAAAATGTTCACTATTTTTGGTTTGGATCCAAACCCTTGCCAAAATTATCAAACATTAATGAAGGCCATTTTGGTTTCATTGAATGCAAGTTTAAGGGTTCTTGCCCTTCTTTTAATTAAAATTTTGAGGCTTTCAAATTTCCTCAATTCAAGTTTCTTGAATTTAAACATGATGCATGGATGCAATGCCACTATCTGCAACCAAAATCTAGGGCTGTGAAAACTCACCCCCACTAAACAAGAATCTCGTCCCGAGATTCAAGATGTGAGGTAGGAAGACAGAGGGGACACAAAGATAACACGATCTTCACGACCCAGATGCCCTTCTCGAGGATGTTGATTCATTGCATCACCTTGACCTCGACGTCTTGCTTTGAGAACTACATCCAACATGACAACGAGAAGAAAGGGAGAATTTTAGAAGGATCGATCTTCTTGAGGTTTGAGTAACTCAGGATCAACCCATGGAGTGAGACATTGAAAACATCTCTCGAGCTGAGACACGAAATATACATCCCGAGGGATGGAGTGAAACAGATGACAAAGATTCACTAGGTAGGCAACAATTCCACACTTAAGAAGGTGGTGAACGGTTGTCAACGTAGTGAGGAGTTGAGTTGCCATGATACCATAACGAGACATCTTAGAGGAAGGTGACTCGTAGAATTATTCCCTTAAGTGGCAAAAAGAATTACTTTTGATACAGAAATCATTGATACTCTCTATACCAGCCTAAGACAATTCACAACTGATCGTTTGAAGAAGTTCGAAAGGACGGCATACTTAGACTAGAATGGATGATGTGGACTACCTTGTTGAAGACAACGCAAGGGATGATTTTGCTTGCGCGTACTCTCAAGAACTTGAGCATTTCCATATTCATCAAGGTTCTACCAACATCCGTGCCGAGGATCCTGGCAACACATCCTACTACCATGATGAATAGTGATGGTCAATGCAGATACAAAGGAGGACAACACTTTCTCAGATTTCACCTTAGCGATGCCAAGGAAACGAAATCTAGATGTTTGACCGAGAGACATTTAGCATTCCGCTTCTGATGTTCTCGTTGATGTGGTAGCGTATCCCATTTATAGATATGGTTTGGTATCTAGAACATCAAGTAAAAGGTCAGACTTCGGAAGCACAAGAATCCATAAGGAATAACTACTGGAGTAAATCCTACGAAATCCTTATGGGGAGGTGGCCAACTTCCTCAATCAAGATACTACAATGATAGGTCTTCTAGCTGGGTGTGTTGGCCACGACATCCACCTTACCGGTTTAGAAAGACCAACATTATAATTCCTGGGAAAAGGTCCAACCATCATATCTGCCTGAGATTCAGATCTGGTTGGTGTCAGGATATTCTGGACTCATCAAGTCCAGAGAGAAAAACAAAAGTTTGCAACACAAGTCGACGAGATGATGTTGCAGGATTCTCGGGAAATAGACTACGGTAGCATGCTCCAAAACATGAGCTGGTTCTGCTAAACACATGTGAACATGTTGTCCCAGACAAGCATGACCACATAGTAGTCTTATAATGAAACACTACCGAGTCCTAGTTGGGAACCATCATCGCGGATAACAAAGTCCTTGCATAAGTCATATGACTAGCTCTTATGAAGGAACTTCTTCTCAAACAAATCAGTTAGTGGCTTGGTGTGCTAGGGATACATATAGAATGAAGGTTGCAAGTCTCCAAACCACAATATACTTCGCACATATGCATGACTGACTTGGGATGATTCCAGAGGAAGCAAAATAAACTTTCTCGAATTCACGGCGGCAACTTGCATCGATTGCACGTGAACTTAGAGGAAGTCGCTACTTTGATCCAAACATATGCTTCATGAACGGAACATGAAGGCATTGTTTACAAAGTTTCCAACACTAGCTTAATGTTTAACACGAATCATGGGGGAGACAAGATGCTGCTGATGGACTCAACAACAACTCATCAAGGTTCCCATTAAGATGGAATTCCACGACTATGTGAACAAGGTGATAGCATTGGTCAGACCAAAGGATGTAATGGTGTATGCCCGAGGAATCAACCTCGAGTAAGACAACATTACGAACATTGTTGGTTCTGATTTGATTTGAGGATAGCCCACACTCAAATCAAAGTTTGGACAAGACAATGGATCCATCAACTGATCACGAGGACCAATCGATGAAGATACCATCTTTCTTCAACACACACACACACACAAAAGATATCCCTTGACACGAACTAAGTCAGACAAGCTTTTATCTTCCAACTCTCCAAGTTGTTGTTTAGCTTAACCAACTAGCTTAGGGGTACCCAACACAGATTCTTGGAGAAGGGGTGGTCACAAGAAACCAACTTGATCACGAACTCAACATAGCGGTCAGGTGACAACCTGGTAACACTTCCGAGAAGACATTCGGAAAATCACGAACCAACGATATGTTATTAAGCTCGGGAACAATCTTGCTTCTCAAGGCAAGACAACATGATCATAAGAGCAAGGGATTCAATCCTAACTCAAAGATCGAAGAGTGCACCGGAAATAAGGACTAGGTAGCACGATCAATCTTAGGATGATGATTCAATAACCAACACGCTAAGAATGAGAGTATTGTCCATTAATTACCAAGCAACACGGTAGCTAGGAGTATTGATTTCACACACCATGGTTCACTTGTCAGCATTTCGGTTGCCATAACTCGGGTATCGAGAAATGAACAATGATGGCAAGAAGTATCACTACGTCAAAATTCATAAGAGAAGGTGCAATTCCTATGATATTCTTGACATGAAGATGGTAACACTTCAAGGTAGAACAGAGCAAAAGTTGGATTGGCATTTTGATCTGCGGAATACAATTGCTTTGACCCAATCCTAGATATGGATGAGGTTCTGGAGTTTGTTTCTCCTAGTCATTCTGAACTAGAATGGCTTGACGGACCACAAGAACGACAAGCACCGATGAACGAATGCTCACATACTCTTGCCTATCAATTTATATATGAAGGTCGGAATATAACTGAAGGCGGACAACTCAAAGGAACATATAACTTTCTGAGTTGTGGATGCATAGATTAGTATGTCGAACGAGTTCAACATATTTCTTTCGGATAACCCATACAGAAAGGTAGAACTGGCAGAATCACAATTATGAATGAAGAACTCCTCAAGAGTACTCTAATGGTGATCTTTTGGTTCACAGAACTTCTGCCTTAATGATTCATGGTATTTGGAAGAAGGAAATACCACGGACCTCGAGGACTATCACAAGGTTACTAATATCTTAAGGGAATTAGCAGATACTAACAACATGAAGTAGGGTGAATCTCGGGTTCAAAACCCAGGAGTATAATACCTACTATCTAAATGGCATCACGGGATGCTTTCGAGAATGGTGGCCAGAATCATCACACTGGGAACACAAAACATGGCTAGATTACTAGGTGACTCCCTAAAACAACTAGGGTCATAATAATAGCTCCAACATATATGTCGAGTCAACAGAGTACCTCAACTCACCGATTAGTGTGCTTATTCTGACCAAAAAGGACATCAGGAACGGAAAGAAGGGATTTGCAACTGCATCAGACTATTTAGTGACCTGGGATGACTCGGACAACATAACGGCTGTAAATGCTCAAGAAGATTTGAGACATCCTGCAAAATGGTGGCATAACCACTCAACACCACAATATCAAGATTCTGAGATCAACTGTCAGCACATGGAGGTAGTAGAAACTGAACTGAGGCTTGAACTCAACAATCCTAGGCAACTACGGTTTAGTAACACGTCATCCTGAGAGATAGAAGAGAAGCCTAGTTCTTAACCCCGTAAGAAATATAAGATGACTCAGATCAGAAGGTCATGAGTATAAGGAGTAAAAAAGCCTTACGTTCCCATCCACAATCAATTCCCTTATATAACTAAAGCATTTCTAGACACGACTTCGACCAGTTTGGCTTGGTAATCCTACAGGCAGTTAGGCTCTGATACCAAAGCTGTCAGGACCCCGATTCCAAGTCACATCGATCTAGCCGGTAACACCTCATATCACTTTGCGGCCTCACGCACGGTATTCCCACGGGTGTCGCCTTACCATGGCCCAGGACCGTTTGCGCCTTTTGGCTTACGTATATGATAGTGTCGCTAGCATCCATATGACAGAGAACCCGGGCCGACATGAATAGTCGTGAACCCAAAGTGGCACTAACTTACGGGGACAGGCATACATGAATCAACATCAAGCATGTCGGCCAGCAGCGTGCGAATCCGGGCTGTAGCACTGGGCTAACAGGACTCCCGGAACCCGGGCTGTAGCAGGCTAGGCAGGACTCCAGATGTCACCGCGTGACATTTCCCCGAAGGGACAGACACAGGAACGAAGTGAAACACATGCCGGCCAGTCAAGTGTTCCGGAGCAGTAGTGCTGGGCTAGCAGGACACCGGTGAACCGGGCTGTAGCGGACTACTATGGCTCATGGAAGCACAAGACTACATTTCCCCATAAGAGAGGCTACCAAGGATAAACAACTAGGTTGTCGGATCCCACACATACCAAGCATTTCAATCAGACACACAATATGCTCAATATGTGCAATACAACATGGCATCACAACAAGACTCGATGACTCAGAGTATTTATTCATTAGGCTTCGAGGAGCGAGATATTACAAACATGGGTCTCATGACCCAACATTCATAGCATACAAGTCAAAGCACATGTGGAAGCTTAACATGTCTGAGTACAGATATCTATAAATGAAAAAGGCTGAGAAGCCTGACTATCTACCAGATCCTGCCGAGGGCACAAGATCGTAGCTGAGGTGTCAAGCTAAACATCGAAGTCCACACGGAACTACTAGCGAGACTGACGTCTCTCTGCAAAACATAAATTAAGAAAACGTGAGTACAAATGTACCTAGCAAGAGTTACATCAGAACTAACTACATATGCATCGGTATCAACAAAGGGGATGGTGGAGTTTAACTGCAGCAAGCCAGCTTTGACTCAGTGGCTAACCTAAACTATGACTGCAAGTAACTCTTTTGAGGTGGCGCACACGAGTCCACATATTCACCATATCAATACACCACTATGAATCCGCTCCCGTCTCCCTACGAGAACGCCATCCATAGCACTCACGCTTATCTTGCGCATTTTAGAGTATCCACTTTCACTTATCTATGAACTATGCAAGGGGTCCAAGTTTCCATATCCGAGGAATCCGGCTATTCGAATAGATAATGATAACCCTGTAGGGGTGTACTTCTTCATACACACTCTCGCCACTTATCGCCCTGTACACGTCATGTACCTTGGCAACCTTCAAGCGGAAGCCGGGCGAGGGAGTCGGCCACGACCTGACTAACCAACAAGTCTCTAGTCTAGGTTTATCGCCTATTCGGGTTCCATCCACAAGGAGATCCGGCCGGGGTGTCGCTCACGACCCCAAATGATGTGTGCATGGTTCCCAAGCCCACTATCCGGGTGCCACTTGGTACACCGTGCCACTGTGCCTAGTCTGTCCCAAGCCCACCTGTACCGGGTGCCACTTGGTAGACTACTAACACTACCTACAAACACCAGAAACTAGTTGCAACTCCTCGACAGAGATCGAGTTGATCAATAAGTCGAGAGGGGTCGAGTTACCGGAACCCAATGTGTGGTAGTAACTGTTCATGGATCACAAACACAGAACTCAGTTCCTGAGGACGGCTGCAATGAGACAACCCACCATGTACTCCTACATGGCCTCTCACTGCTACCTTTACCAAATCGTGTTCACACACTTAGCTCACACACAGTAGGACATGTTCACCACATTCCAATTCATCCCCGATGAATCGGACCTAACTCAACTCTAAGTAGTAGCAGGCATGAAAAACAAGCATGAATGAGTAGGCACACCAGGGCTCAAACAACTCCTACTCATGCTAGTGGGTTTCATCTATTTACTGTGGCAATGACTGGTCATGCAGAGGAAAGGGGTTCAGCTACCGCAGCATGTAACAGTTGAAATGTTGTTGTCCTAATGCAGTAAAAGAGAGCAGGAGCGAGAGAGTTGGATTGTATCGGAATGAACAAGGGGGTTTTGCTTGCCTGGCACTTCTGAAGATGATATAACTCTTCATCGGTGTCGTCGAACTCATCGTCGGAACGCACGTTTACCGAGAGGGAACAACCACCGGCAAACACAAAAGGAACCGCAATCAATGCAATGCACATACATATGAATGATATGTCATATTAAGGTACTGAATTGACCTAGTGCAACAGTTAGCCATATTCATTGAAGTGGAATTCAAACCTATAGCAAATTCCAACTCCAAACCAATTACCATTTATTCCATAATCATGAATTGTCCTATTCAGTGAGGTTAACTTGTTCAAACATGCATGAAAATACCATATTCAGATTCTTTGGATTTTTCTGATAATTTTTCATATATAATTTGTTTCATTTGGAGTTAAGGTTTATTTTCTATGATTTTTTTGAAGTTTTGGGCATTTTCTAGAATTTCCTGAATAAACTTAAATCCGGAAAATGATTTATAGCGTCAGCACTGCGTCATCATGATGACAGCCGGTCAACAGGGTGCGGTCCAGGTCAAACATGACAAGTGGGACCCGCTCGTCAGTGTAATAGGGCAGGGACAGAGGATGACCAGTGGGTCCGGTTCAACGTACACGTCAGCATAGTCAAAGCTGACGCGTGGGCCCGCTGCAATTAGATTAACCTTAATATATTATTGTTAGTCGATTAGTTAGGTAGTGGGGCCCATATGTCAGTGGCTAACTAACTAATTTAATTTAGATTAACCCTAACTAACTTGGTTCGCCGGGCGGGGCCCGTATATCAGTGACCTAGGGGGGTCAAATCCCAGGTCAACCGGGGCTAATCCACCGGCGACTCGACGCCGGTGAGGCCAGATGCGGCGGCGAGGTGCGGGATTCCACCTCAGGCGACCAAATGGCCGGCGGAGGGCATCTACGTGGAGCTGGTGCTCATCCGCATCCAATGGAGCAAGCAGCAGTGGCTGGGGTGGTCTACAGTGCTGACTGCGTCGAGCTTTGCGGCGACCGGAGCTCGGGCAACGGCGGAGATGGCGCTACAGGCGGCAGTGGGTCAAGCCAAGGGCACTAGTGGGTTGCCCTCGCTCGCCTGCATCTAGGGGAGCAGACGGGAGGCAGAGGGGACGCCATAGCTCGCCGGAGCAAAGCTTGTGGCGGTGGCCGGAGTTCGGCTTCCATGCAGCTAGGGCCTAGAGGACGCGGAGGGGCCGGGGAAGAGGGGGAGTCAAAGAGGGCGCTCACAGGGAGGTCGTAGAGCAGCTCAAAGGCCTCGGGGAGGCGGCGAGGGTGGCGAATCGGACGGCGGCATCCGGCGGCCGTGGGCGGGGAAGAAAGGTCGGGGAAGCTGCTGTAGGGCGCGTCCACTCGCGTGGCTCGACGTAGACGGCGTAGAGGTCGATGGCGGAGCTTCTTGGCTCGTTGGAGAGGCGTGTGGGGGGCGGTGGCCGCGCAAATGGTGGATGGCGGCGACGGGCTCCTCTCAGGCTGCGCGGGAGGGGAAGAGGTCCAGGGAGAGAGGGGAGACGTGCAGAGGGGTCGAGGCGATCCTGGGCGGCAGAGCAGGACGAGGGGGAGCAGCTGCGTGGCTAGCAGGAGGTGGCCATGGCATGGCTGTGCGCGTGCCACGCACTTTGCCAGAAGGCGCGAGGAAGACGACGAGGTGGGGAGGTGGGCTGGGCCTTGGGTTGCAGTTGGGCTGCGCCAGGTAAAGCCGGGTAAGTGGCTGGGCGTCTCTCTCTCCTGTCCTTCTCTAAATTTCTTTCTGTTTTGTTTTTCTTTTACTTTGCCACTGTTTTCAAGTTTAAACAAATTCAAAACAGTGACAAATATCCTCTGAATAATTTATGTTGCTAGATGGACTTTTCCAACAACACATAAAACTTTTCAAAGTTATTTGAAAATATATCCCATATAATATGAATATAATTCCAAATTCAAATAGAATAGTGATTTAAATTCAGTGCCAAAATAATACCTTAAAAATGTCACTATTTTTGGTTTGGATCCAAACCCTTGCCAAAATTATCAAACATTAATGAAGGCCATTTTGGTTTCATTGAATGCAAGTTTAAGGGTTCTTGCCCTTCTTTTAATTAAAATTTTGAGGCTTTCAAATTTCCTCAATTCAAGTTTCTTGAATTTAAACATGATGCATGGATGCAATGCCACTATCTGCAACCAAAATCTAGGGCTGTGACAATCGACGGTATGGACAACGATGCAGGAGACGAACAGGAACCACTGCCCACAGGGCACTGGACGCCCACTTCATCACATGACGTATACATGGTGGACACACCAAAAGAAAACGGCCACGAGGAACAGAAGGACGCAATGAAGGGTTGTCCCCTCGAGAAGCAGTCAAAGCGGCGGCGTAAGCGCCGCTCCAAATCCTGCCTCGGCAGAAACAACGATCATACAGACCCAGCGTTAGAGCAGGGTGAACCATCGCCGGACCACGGCAACACAGAGAATTAAACCGAACAACCCGATTCTGTCAAAGATAACAGTCCAGATGACATCACACCGGATAGACATCCGGAGCAAGAGAATACCCGTCAATGGCTCGTTGCCACCACGAGGAGTCTAAAAAAGCAGAAGAAGAGGCTCAAGGTTGCGCAAGACACACTTAAAATCAGATGGAGTAAAGTACTCAATACAATAGCGAAGTACGGCAGTAATTGCCCCACCAAGAGCTACCCGAAGCGGAAGTTGCTACCTGAATTCGATGAGGAGGCCTTAGATCCCCCGCAACCAAAAATTAAAACGGCCACCTGGCCGGATAGATGATCTCACGGCCAACATATAGCGGCAAACAACACCGCACATAAGCCAATACGCGATCCACGCGAGGGCTCGCATCAAAAGGACGGTGCAACCAGATCCATCTATGGACCATGCAAGCGCGCTCCAGCATATGATGCAACACAACAAACATCGGAACAACACGGTAAACCCAGATACAGGGGTGCCGCACACCCCCTATGTTCCACCGATGAGGTGCTGGACCATGAATTTCCAGAGGGATTCAAACCTGTAAACAAAGAGTCATATGACGGAACAACAGACCCTGGGGTCTGGATTGAGGACTATATCCTCCGTATCCATATGGCTCGAGGAGATGATCTCCACGCCATCAAGTACTTACCCCTCAAGCTCAAAGAGCTAGCTCGACACTGGCTTAAAAGCCTCTCCGAAAACTCCATTGGAAGCTGGGAAGAGCTCGAAGATGCTTTTCGGGCAAATTTTCAAGGGACTTATGTCCGACCTCCGGATGCGGATGATTTGAGTCATATAACTCAACAGCCCGGAGAGTCAGCCCGAAAGCTTTGGAACAGGTTTCTTACTAAAAAGAATCAAATAGTCGACGGTCCGGACGCCGAAGCCTTGGCAGCTTTTAAGCATAGTGTCTGCGACGAATGGCTTGCCAGACACCTCGGCCAAGAAAAGCCGAGAACAATGGCAGCATTAACAAGCCTCATGACCCGCTTTTGCGCGGGTGAGGACAGCTGGCTAGCCAGATGTAGCACCAGCGACCCAAGTACATCCGAAGTTAGAGATGAAAACGGAAAATCACGACGCAGCAAAAATAATAAGCGTCGGAATAAAGAAGACAGCCCGAAGAGCACGACAGTAAATGTCGGATTCAGAAGCTCTCGGCCAGGTCAGCAAAAGCCGCCCCCTAAAGGCGCCAGAGATGAACTGTCCAGCCTGAACAAAATTCTGGACCAAATATGTCAGATCCATAGCACCCCTGGTAAACCCGCTAATCATACCCACTAAGAATGTTGGTTCTTCAAGCAGTCCGGCAAGCTGAACGCCATACACAAGGGGGAGGATACACCAAGCGAAGACGAGGATGAGCCTCTCAAGCAAGACACTGGGGAACAAAAGAATTTCCACCAGAAGTCAAAACAGTAAACGTGTTACACGTGATCAAGGGGAGAAATAAAGCGACACTCCCAGAGAAATATGCACAAGGGCCTATCACCGCGGAGTCCTGCCACTGGTCGGCTCAACCGATCACTTTCGACCATCGAGATTACTCAGCAAATATCCGGCATGCAGGATGGGATGCCTTGGTGTTAGACCCAATAATTGACGGATACCATTTCACACGAGTCCTGATGGACGGTGGCAGCTGTCTAAACCTGATATATCAGGACACAATCCGCAAAATGGGGATAGACCCAACGAAAATTTGCCACAACAATACTACCTTTAAAGGAGTAACGCCAGGCCCAGGGGCTCACTTCACGGGCTCCCTGCTACTAGAAGTTATATTCGGCTTCCCCGATAACTTCCGTAGCGAAAATTTAACCTTCCACATTGCTCCGTTCCAAAGTGGCTATCAAGCACTACTTGGACGCGAAACTTTCGCTCGCTTTAACGCAATACTGCACTACGCTTCCCTCACGCTTAAGATGCCCGGTCCACGTGGCATCATTACAGTAAATGGAAATATGGAGAGATCCCTGCGCGCCGAAGAGAACGCGGCTGCCTGGGCAGCCGCACACTAGAACGGCCTCACCAACTAAAGTATTCGATAGGTCGTCAAGACCACGGACACAGTTAGACGAGTCCGGCGCAGCTGTATGTAATTCGTACAGGTTTGATGGCCACACCCCTATCACAAATACAAGGGGCTCAACGCGCGCAGACAAGTGGCAATTTTTACTCATCTTGAATTATACATGGTTTTTTCAAAAAACCTACCTTTTTGCACAACAACTTTTCACCTAAGTTCCTATCTTTTACAGATGACCACCGTGCTACACCCGTCCAGGATACGACACAACAGAGGCACAGGCGCAGACATGCAGCAGGGACCCGTTCCAAGGATTATTTTTAGATTAAGACCCTGCGTCAACCTTTTTTACTGTCTCTTGTTGATACACATCCCTCGGATTCTCTGTACAATTGAGAAGGATGCTGGCGTCTTGGCATGTGGCCACGTCAGAATAACGCACGTACCTAAATACCAGGGGCTTCTTACAAATGGCACTGATTAGGCCCGGTTCATACCATAAAGACCGAATACCTTAGGGAGTGTTCAGCGTCGCGAGTTTGGCCCTATATGCATCAGCTCTGAATCATGTCTTTGGTCAAATGTTGGGTTTTCCCGGCTCCTATGTTTTGGTACCTTATGTTCCACTCTATCGGCTAAGGTAGCACTAGGAGAACTACTGCGATTGTGCCCCGGGTCATCCGGACGAGCACCTCAGTAGAGAAAGCCGAAAACTGACTGTCATGATATAGCGTGAGACTGGTCAACCACTCGATGACCCATCGGAATGTTAGAATTCCTCTGCCTTAACGAAGGGCCGTTTCTCGGCCAGGCATGTACGCACCCCGAATTCAGGAGAGTGCGGAGCCACCAGGGGCTATATAGCAGTCACTCTGTGCATTTTAAAACCGAACCGAAAAACCATACCAAAAATAAACCGAACCGAACCGATTTTTTTGTTTTTATGGTTTCTGGTTTCGGTATGGTATGAACTTTTCATACCGATTTGAACTTTGGTTTTTATGGTATATACCGAAAAACCAAATGGTTAACCGAATAAACCGAAGTAAAAGATAAATTTATATTTCTTGAGATGAACAACCGTACAAGTTGTCATTTTTCTTGTACATGAGTCAAATTCACTACTAAGCACCAACATTTTTCTTGTAACATTGTCATTTTTCTCTTTTTAAAATGCTAAGCACGTCCATAACCATCAACAGATGAATCAATGCATGCATATATACTTATATATATAGTCATATACTATTTGTGTAAAATATAATGTGTTTTGAGTCATAAATTTGCAAATTATTATTACGTCATTTTCAAATTCGCGTCAACTTTGGTTTTTATGGTATATACCGAAACCACACCGAATTTGGTATATACCGAAACCGAACCGTATTTTAATTTCATACCGTATTTACCGAAGTATTAATACCGTACATACCAAAAAACCGTATAAACCGAACCATGTAAACCGAATAAACCGAACGCACAGGGCTATATAGCAGCCCCACCGTCAAACTCCTATGGCTAAGTGAAAGTGTTAAAGCATTATAGTCCGGTTGCCTCGTTCGCTGCGCCATCACCTCCTTAATAGGACCAAGACGTTGGGTTAAGTGCGAACACGCGTCTTCTGCGAACACCTCCGCATTATATGCATGGGGGCTGAAGCCGACGACTGCAGTCTTTCAGGTTATACACATGTATACATAAACGGCCGCACAAGAGGCATCATATTACTTTTAGGCAAAAGTATAAACACAGCCTTAATAAATTTCATAAAAACATTGTGTTTACAATGGGAATACATGTCACTCAAACATAATATTCTTTGAGCACTAGGCCTCTATCAAACGAGCACCCTCGAAAACCTCTTCGAAATAGTGCTCGGCAGCCACTCGGCCTATGGCCGAACCCTGCGCCACAATAGTGGTAGCATCCATCTCCGCCTAGTATGCTTTAACACGGGCAAGGGCCATCCGCGAGCCTTCTATGCACACCGACCTCTTCATTGCATTGATGCGCGGCACCGCACCAAGGAACTGCTGCACTAAGCTGAAATAGCTGTTCGGCTTTGGCTTTTCCGGCCACAGCTGATCCACGATAGACCTCATAGAGAGTCCGGACAACCTATTGAGTTCGGCCCATTCGGCTAGCTGATCAATCAACGGAAGCGGACACTCTAGAACGTTAAATTGCGACCAGAACAGCTTGTCCACTTCACGATCTGTTTGATCTCGGAAGTATTTGGCCGCATCGACAGCGCTCGCCGCCATGTCCATATATGCGTCTGCCGAACTCCACAGCCGATCCAGAGGGGCATACCGCGTATCTCCGAACTTCCTCCGCAGCATAAAGGGCTTCCCAGCCGCAATATCCCCGGCTTCACGCAACTCCTCCTTCTTCGCTCTCATAGCAAAGCGGGTGTCTTTGTTCGCCATCGTGGCCTTTGAAGGTCCGTTGCCTTCGCTCAGTTTTCTTTTTCAAGGAACTAGCTACGGTCGGCAGTGTCTTTTAACTTTACGGCCATCTTGGCCATCTTCTCTTTTCTCTCGCAATGCGCGGCCTTCTCGGCTTTCAACTCTTCGGCCGCCTTCAAAGCAGCCGCATCACTAATCCTTGCTTGTTCTTTGGCTCGGGCAAGTTCCGCCCGCATGGTTTCCACGGTGGCAGCTCCATTTGCAGTCACAACATATTAAAGATACTAGCATCATGCTGCTCTTACTATGTGGCATTAACCAGAAAATACCACTTACCCTGTGCCTCGTCAAGCCTCTTGTTAACAAGCTTGATGTCGGCATCCGCCGCATCAGTTGCCGCTTCAGTTCGGCAAACTCATGAGTCCGGCTAGCCACCGAAGCTCCCACTACCTGCACATTAAAGCGGTATGGTTATTTCCTGGGACTACGATCCTCTGTTTGCCGCCGTTCTCGGCGACAACCAGAGTCTCAGGGGCTACTATCTACACAGGGCACACCTAAAAATGTGCGGTACCATCACAAATGTACATCATTTTACGTACCTCAAAGACCGTCAGTAGACTCATAAAGGCATCATGCAACCCGCTTTCGGCGGATGAAATCCTTTCCATCACCTTACCCATCAATGTACGGTGTTCTTTTGAGATGGCCGCTCGCTCAACAGCTCTCTTAGTACGTCCGACCGCATACCAGACGGTGTCAGACTCTTCTGTTTGCTCTCTTCGAGAGCCGGAAGCCGGGGACTTCGGGTGACTATAGGATTATCTTCTGGCCTCACCGGATCCGGAGAGGCCCTCCGTGACGACACTTCAAGGTCACCGGCTTCTTGAGCGGAGGAGTCTGGGGGAGGCGTTTCGCTCTCCATCATCTTCGGAAGATGATCCCCCGAAGACGAGCTCTGCTGAGAAGGGCTAAGATCCGAACTGCAAGATAAATACTTCGGTTATTTTCCTCAAAGGTAAGGTAATATATCTTCACTATTAAAGTACTTTTTAATTACTTACAACTCATTAGAGGGCTGATCCCCACGCGGACTTTGGGCGGCAAGAGCACCCTCCAAGGCAGGACCCTCTAGTGGAGATTTCTTCTCCCGCTTGGAAACCTTGGTTTCCGGATCTTCAGAGGTAGTCCTCTTCCTTCCCCGGGGTGAGAGAATGTCAGATTCCTCCCCTCGGTTATCCTCCCTCACGGAGGCGCTCGTTCCCTCGGTCGGAATAGGTAGCGGTGGAGGCCCGCTTTCACCCTCATTATTCCCCCCTTTGTCTTCCTTTGAGGGCTCCGGGCAAGGTGCTAGCTCGAGCATCTTTTCCAGTACCGGATTTTGCAAACCCTTAGGAAGGGGGGCCGAACACCGAATCATCTTCGCCTTTGTTATCCAGTCCTAGTCAAAGAGCGATTTCTCAGAATAACGTCATGATAAATGAAATACGGTGTGTTTGGCTAGAGGATAACTTACTTGGTCGGCGGTGCGGTTGCTGCTCAGGCCCACGTCCTCGGTAATATCCGGACACTCTATCTGGGGTCCGAAGAATGATCTATACATCTCCTCGTGCGTCAGGCCGAGGAAATTCTAAATAGCACGCGGTCCTTCTGGGTTGAACTCCCACATGCGAAGAGGCCGACGTTTGCATGGCTGGATTCGTCGAACCAGCATGACTTGCATTACCATAATCAAACTGAAATCTCCTTCGAAGAGATTTTGAATGCGGCTTTGCTGTACAGGCACGTCCTTGGCGGGACCCCAGCTCAGCCCTCTGCTAATCCATGACATCAGTTGTGGTGGAGGGCCTGAGCGGAAAGCAGGGGCAGCCACCCACTTGGCACTTCTGGGAGCTGTGATGTAAAACCACTCCCGTTGCCATAATCCGGACACCTCTGGAATAGAACCCTTTGGCCATGGAGCTCCGGCGATCCTGCTTATTAATGCGCCTCCGCACGCTACATGCTGCCCCTCGACCATCTTCGGCTTCGTGTCAAAGGTCTTGAGCCATAGGCCGAAGTGAGGGGTAATGCGGATGAAAGCCTCTCATACAACAATAAATGATGAGATGTGGAGAAAGGAGTCCGGGGCTAGATCGTGGAAATCTAGCCTGTAATAAAACATCAGCCCCCTAACGAAGGGATCCAGAGTGACGCCTAGACCTCGGAGGAAGTGGGAGATGAACATGACGTCTTCGTTGGGTTCAGGAGTAGGGACGACCTGCCCTCGGGCAGGAAGCTGATGCAAAACCTCGGCGGTCAGGTATCTGGCCTCCCTCAACTTCTTGATATCTTCTTCTGTAACGGAGGAGGGCATCCACCAGCCTTGAAGGCTAGATCTGGACATGATTGAAGGGCCGGAGCACCTAACCTGGGTTTTGGGTGTTAGAACTCGAGGCGGGGGAAGGATTCGATTGAGCACGGGAGGGAAAGAGTAAAAGCCTTGTCCCTTTATAAAGAGGGTGAATATCAAGCGTCCTCTCCGTAGCCGTTTGGGACTTGCCTATAATCTAGGAGTCCTAGATACGGTTGGGTTACCCACGACCATATTGATGAGAATCCTGTAATTAGGGGAACACGATCTCTGCTTTGACAAGACGTGTCAAAAAACTGCCTCGCGTTATGTGTGGAGCTGGTTGAAGAAAAACGGTTCGAATAATTACTGGGCCATGGCATAATGTCGTGTTGCCAAAACGTGTCAGCAGATTAGATTTGTGGAAATGTTATTCTCTCTACGGTGGTATGTGGAAACTTATTTTGCAGGGTTGGACACTATCCTTGTATTCAAATTCTTCTGTGATGTATTCAGAGGAGGAACCCGCCTTGCAATGCCGAAGACAATACTGCGTGCCAGACTCATCATCATTGAAGCCTGGTTTAGGGGCTACTGAGGGAGTCCTGGATTAGGGGGTCTCCGGACAGCCGGACTATTGGACTATGAAGATACAAGATTGAAGACTTCGTCTCGTGTCTCGATGGGACTCTACTTGACGTGGAAGGCAAGCTAGGCAATACGGATATGTATATCTCCTCTTTTGTAACCGACCTTGTGTAACCCTAGCCCTCTCCTGTGTCTATATAAACTGGGGGGTTTTAGTCCGTAGGGGAACATACAGTCATACCATAGGCTAGCTTCTAGGGTTTAGCCTCTCTGATCTCGTGGTAGATCTACTCTTGTACTACCCATATCATCAATATTAATCAAGCAGGACGTAGGGTTTTACCTCCATCAAGAGGGACCGAACCTGGGTAAAACTTTGTGTCCCCTGCCTCCTGTTACCATCCACCTAGACGCACAGTTCGGGACCCCCTACCCGAGATCCGCCGGTTTTGACACCGACAACAGTGTCATCTGCGCGCTCCGCGTCAAGTTGAGCCTCCGCCGCCTGGTTCACACCCACGAGATTCGGTTACGCCTGCAGGACAGCCTCGATGGCAGCGGCATGCGTGTGCTTCGTGTCGAGTTGAGCCTTTGATTCCTGGTCCTCCTTTAGTATCGCCAGGTTGAACCGCTGGTCCGCCTGCACCATGGGGGACCCGTACGCCAGCACGAAGTCGACGTCCATCGTCTCATACCCATCCTTTTGTGTCGCGACCTCTGCCACGAACATTGGATCGGCTTCCTCCTCCTCGTAGCTTCGCTCCAGAGAACTCGGGGATTGGCCCTCCACAAAGCGAGCTTGGGAACAGAGGTCTGTGGCACCGACCGCCGCCGTGATTTCTGCGAGGTGCGCCGGCGTCAGCATCTTGTAGTACGTGATCTTGCGGCGCACCATGGATTTCCGGTGAGACAGCGGACGCTTGATGTGGGCTAGGGGATCGAAAGGTGGGGGAATGGGCTGGAGAGGAGGTGTGGTTTTGGGGCAGTGGCAGCGGAGGTTCTGGTGTGAATAGTGGTTCCGGTGATGACCGGTCAATCGGTTTTGACTGTACATCGCTCTTGTCGCGTTCGTGTTGCACCACGGTACGCTGGACCCGCCACGTCGCTCACTGAATGGAATACGCTTTGTCTTGCATTTTTGCTCGCTTGTGGAACCACAGTTGAGAGAAAACCGACGTCCCTCCCCCTCCCCCGCATGCGTCATTCATACTAAGGATGAGGATCCCCTGACGTGGCCGAACCCATTGAGTAACTGACATGCGGGGCCTAGCAAGCATGGGGTCCGTCAGTAAGTGACCGAAAGGGAGGGTAAGGCAGGGATACCTATGTCAGAGGATCCACTTCTACTACTACTCCCTCCTTCCATCTACTATACATGGCCTAATGCGTTTTTCGAGGCTAACTTTGACCAAATGTTAGAGTAATAATATATGACATGCAACTTACACAAAGCATACGGTCAAATTCATATGTGAAAGGAGCTACCAATGATATAATTTTCACATTATACATCTCTGTCACACCCTGATTTTCATGCCACAACACTTAAGCTAATAAATCATTATAAAATGTGGTATGACAAAAACTTTTGAGTGTTTTGGACCTTGCCTTGATTGGATTTTGTTTGTTGTTTGCAAGTGCTCTAAAAATTAAATAAATCCTCCAACTCCTATATTTCATCTCCTTGCTCCAAACTCTTGAACCAATGATCATGCCATGTGTATAGGACATAAAAATAATTTCTTACAAAAATAATTTGGCCAAATAGTATTTTCAAAAATTAGTTTTCCAAAAACCCCTGAATTAAGGTTTGTACTGCAAGTACTTAATTCAGGGCAGTAAAAATCTTTCCAAAAATATGTTTGACTCCTATTAGATATAGGATACCCAGAAACCACAAAAATATAATTTTCAAAGTTATTTTCCTATTTTATTTAAAGGCTTTTTCTTAAGGCCAGAAATGGTTTTTAATAGGTTAAAATTATTTTAAAGCTTTAAAAATATTTGAGAAAAACTAGGGAGACTCAATGGACATATATTTTCCATATATATGAGTTTCAACATATGGTCATGATCAAAATATTGGACAAAACCCTCCAGAACCATTTCAGCTCATTTCAAATATTTGAAATATATCTATAAGAAATATTTTCAAATAAATACAGGAAAATTCTAGCAAGTCACATATGCATAATGTGATGATCTTGCAAAGTTTCATATCAACCAAAATAATTTTGGTTCACAAAAGTGCCCCAAAACCCTCTTAGTCCAGATCCAAGTTTGAACAACTCTACATTGCCAAGTGTGTCCTTTTGTTCTGAATTTTTGTGGACTTGTTCAAATCCTGAAATGATGAAACTAAGCCAAGTGGTGCATCAAGGAGAATAGATTTGCATGACTAAATCTTGGGAAAGCCATTTCTGTTAATTTCTAGGGTTTACCAAAGTTACATTGGCTACTTTGCCCAAATGAGCTCAAAATTGGTTGAAGGACCAAATTATATGTGCCATTTCACCCTGTGGAGTCTCATGCCAAATGTAGATCATTTGCTAAACCAAACAAGCATCAAACACTTTCTGCCACTTTACCAAAATTCCATTTTTGACCTCTTCCACTAATCTCCATGAGCTGAACTTTATCCCACGGCCTCATCCTGCTCCTCCTCTACCTCATGCAGGCTTTGCTGCCCGAGGAAGCAATGATGAAGGGGGGAGAACCCCATTTTTCTTCTCTAACAGTGGATTCCTCCCTCTCTCTCGGCCTCCTTCTCTCCTCTCAGCTTTCTAGAGCATCCAAGGCTCTCCCCAGCTTTTGCCCATGCCCCCTTCAGCTGCCAGACACAAGTGGACGCGCGACTGCGCGCGGAAAAGCCGCGGATGCCGGCCAAAGACGCGCTCTGGAGCGCCTGGCAGGGCGTTCGACCATTGACGCCGCGTCCCCCGGCCACCTCGAGCCTCCCCCTCGCGCCAATTGAGGTACCTCGATGTCCGCAACACGCCACCGCGATGGCCCCCTCCTTTCCCTCTCTGTACTTCCCGTGTCGCGTGTGCCCAGAGCCGCCCGAGCATGCCAATGCGCGTGCGAGCTCATGGCTCCACCCGAAGCTCGCCCCGCTCTCTCTCTCTCTTCCTGGCACCCTACTCCACCCCCAGGAGCACCAAAGACAACCCCTCGCTCGCTCCCCTTGCCGCCTGAGCCGTTTCCACGGCCACTCGTGCGCTGCGTCCACGGTGAGCCGCGGGTCGGCTACTTAAGGCCACCCCCGAGCCCCCTCTCTACTCCTTTGGCCCTCTCTTGCTCCCGTGCATTCCGTGGACCAACCCGCTCCCCTCCTCGCGCCCTCCGTCGCTCCCCATGGCCGGAGCCGAGCCGCTGGACTCCGCCTAAATTTGTACCCACCACTCGTCCTCCTCCCGTCTTGGACGCACTAGAGCACCTCCACCATCACCGCGAGCCCCTCCTGTGCTTCTCCCTCTCCTCCCCGTGGTCGTGCCATCGAGTTCCATCGTCACCGTCAGCCTCGTCCACCGCGGCCGATGCCCTGCTCAACCCAATGCCCCATGGCGACCGTGCCACCCACGGTTGGACGCGGCCGGGTCCCCTGAGCACGCCGGTGGGCGGAGCGTCGCCGGAGACGCCCTGTAGCACCGGCGGCCGATGTCGAACGCCTCCTCTGTCTCCCATCGCGCCCGCACGGGAGGTTGAGGACGAACCTGCAAGCGGGCCCCACTCGTCAGCGACCCAGCCACCGGGCCACGCTGGCAAGTGGAGGTGGGTTCGCCCTCTCCCGTTTCCCCGCAACGAAGGCGCACTCCGCCTGGGCGCCTTCGACGTCACCCTGTCATCTACGTGGCCGAGCCGCTGGGCTGACCCAGTGCGCTGTGGTGCTATGCTGCACCCAGCGCACAGTATAGGTATAAACCCCCCTTCCTTTGTCTTTTTCTTTTTCCAGAAACTTGTATAATCTCCCAAATATTCATATTACCTCCAAATTTCATGATTCAAATTTCTAGTGACTCCATAAATCATGATCTACCTTTTGGTGCAACATGCACATTTTTCCAGAACAATTTTCCTCACACAAATTAAATAAAATCCCATTTTCCATTTCTGTGATGAACTTTAGAAAATCACAGCGAGCACAAATTTGATCCAAATGCCATGATTCAAGTTTGTAGATACATCTAATTTCATAACGTAGGTTATGAACATTTTTCTTAATACTTTCTGTACCCCACAAAATAATGAGCCATTTCTTCATGTTTGTCAACTTTGTAAATCCATAGAATATTCATTTGAACTCCAAATCTAGTGAAACCAAATCATAGATGATTCTAAAATCATCCTTTGTTAAATGGGTGCCTTTTTTATTTTTTCAAAAATATATTTCTGTACACTTCTTGCAAATCCATAAACCCCTTGATTCCATCATATCAAAATGTTTAGAAATATCCAAAGACCCAATTCCAATGAAACCACTTTGGTTATTTTTCATATAACCAGAGATGTCCTAGAAAAGTCAAATTAATATTTTTAGAGCACTTTTATTTTCTGACTTGTTGTGTTGCTTATTATGGTTGCTTCCGACGATAGTTGACGAAGTAGACGAAATGCTCGGAGTTGGACCAGAGATATTTGAAGACCCTGAAGACTTTGTTAAAACATGCAAGCAACCCTTTGACCATGATGAACCATTTTACAACATAATAGCATTTTCGTTGCTTCACGGAGTGCATGATATACCTTGAATGGCAACCTTGCTAGGCTTGCCTCCGTTGCATACTCCATTGATACTTGCATTGTTCATGACTCTACCCTTGCTTAGAGTTGTGTTGGTGGGTTGTAGAAATATGCTATAGTAAATGGCTACGCAAAGTGGGGCAGGGTTATGCCTGGAAAGAAACAAGTGTGGTTTGACATACTTGCAAACAGCCCAGTGGGTGCCACTAATGCCCCTGGGAGATGATGATGAACTAGGTCACTACTTGGTGGAGAAGTAGTGTACCGAGGCTCGATAAAAGTGTTGTTTACTGAGACGGATTAGATTTAAGATTTGTCGACCGTCCCAACCAAACATGCGCGACCACTCTACCCTTATATGGGAAAGGGCATTATTGATTACCTAGGTCGATACTAGCTTGGAGCCTGCATTACTAGTGACGGGAGAGTCGTTGTTGCGCTCTCTCGGGACGTGGTCGTGCCAGGTAGGGCGGCAAAGAACATTTTCATGGGGCACTGGACACACCGTTGGTACCCCGTGCCAGTGGTATGTGATGAATATGGGAGCGAGGCTCCACAATTTTAAGTTGTGAAATGTTTGTCACGGGGGTTACTACCAATCGAGTGGACTCTATGTTAGTGTCGTCTAGGGAAAGATAGTGATCAGGTGCTTACCCCGGGTACTTGAGGTACCGCGGGTCGTGGATGACACAGAAGTTCCCCGGATCTTGTGGGTAAAGTGTGCAACCTCTGCAGAGTGTAAAACTATTCGAATAGCCATGTCCACGGTCAAGGACAGTTGGGTGCTGCTGCTTAGACTATGTCCATATGTTTCTGACAAACAACACGGTTTGGTAACTCTATTGACGTGATTCGTGAGGGAGTCACGATGAGCTTGAGCATGAGTTGTTCATAACTCTCTCTCGAGGTTGATGTCTGTAACCTCCTGATACTTGTTGCAGGCGCATTCATATCCTTGATAAATGTTGATCATACTTGCATGAGAAAAACTAGCTTTCCGCAAAATGCCAAATTAGCAGTAGTGCCTTGCATAATTATTCTGTTATCACCCTTGGGTTGGTTGCGAGTACATTCAAAGTACTCATTGGCTTGCCACTGGTTATTTTATTGGCCAGGCATGAAAGAACAGGATATGATGAAGAATACTTCGTGACGAACATGCGAGCTAGGACGCTTCCTAGTCAGAATGCCTGTAGGGTTAAGACAGATGGCATGGGTCCAAGTTATCGACAAAGATTTCCGCTGCGATGTTATACTCAAGACTTGACCATAATGGTCCTACTTGTGTAATACGGTATGTATGGATGTAAGACTCTTGTTATTCAGCTTCTGTGTGTTCAGTGAGTATTGATCTCTGGGATCACTGTACACGTGCATTCGGTGATCATGATTTATGAGTCGGGGTCCCCACAGAGCTGGTATCAGAGCCATCCTGACTGCAGGAAGCCTTAATTAGCATGGTCGTTAGTTAGGGTAAAACTATTTCCAAAACTAATACTAGTTTTCAAAACTATCTCTACTACTCTTTCCTTCTCAGTTTTTCGAAAACTAAGGTATTTTTTCCTTATTGATCTCTTTCCCCTAAAAATGGTCGCTAGTACCCCTATGTCCCTGACCACTAGATTCCATGTAATCCTCGTGGATAATCTAGAAGGAAGATGCCTTGTCAGACATTCACCCACATCTTTTGAACACAAGATTGGTGACACCTGACAAGATGAAACCAACAAAAGATACATCCTCAAGGAATGAGGACATGAATACCCAAAAGATGGTGACACCCTTGACACTGCCCCAAGATGATGCGACCTTAGCCTATGATGATCAGGGCATAGAAAATGCAAGATCATGATATACCTCGCTAATAGAGCAACCATGTCCTTACCGTTGTTGCATCGGCAACCACCGGTGGATGAGAACCTAGCCATTTGGTCCGTCTCACTATAGTGAGCAGGAAAACGGTTCTCTTCACCCCCCGCTCTCGGTGACGATATTGTCAACAATGTGTCCGATGGATTGGACCTCTACTATGCCTTGATAATATCATTGCATAAAGGATTGCCTGCCTGGTACCGTCGACGCCTTAGGACGCAAAAGGGATCGGTGTGATTAAGAAGACAACAGAAGACTGAGTCAATGCCAGCTATGAGGAACCACCTTCACCCCATCACTTGAACATGCGAGAAGTTGTTGAAGATTCTTCAGGCTCAACCCTGATCGTTTCGTCGAAATAAGAGACGTAGTAACACCTGAGGGAAACTCAGAAGACTGCACGAGGCACAAGGCACGACTACTGAATCTGAGAACCCCTAGGGTAGGATGAGTCGTGTATGATGGTTCGAATAGAACCATGATTGTTCGAGTCCGTATGATGGTTCGAATAGAACCATGATTGTGTGTTGCTTGTTTTTATTTGTTTGTGTTTTGATATCAGTCGCCCTTTTTGCCCTAGGCAACAAGTACGCGACTATATCACCTTCCTTATCTTAATGCTTGTGCTTGGCCCTTTTTGCACTTGTTTGTTTACACTTGCACTATAGAACCCCCTTTAGGCATTCCCCTCCTCTATGCTACTTTTCCCTCTCATCACTCTCATCAACTGAAGATAAGCAAGACAAGATGCACAAAGGATTTCACCTCAGCGACCAACTAACACTGAAGACTTTTGCTACAGCCTCCTTGACCAAGTGCAGCCCGTAGAGTTATGGTTGCCCCTCAAGATTAGAAACCCATCCCTAGACCCTTTGAGACTTCACAAGATACCCCAGCTCGAATCCTTAACCATGAGCTTAACCTACGGAATCACAAGAGAACAAGTTAAGCTACAGTAAGACTTGCTTATCACTGGGTTCATTATGGAACAAGTGGGCATAGTGAGCGAGCACATTATCATCCTAAGGTAGCACGAGAACTGACGATGCCATAGGAAAGACCAATTTGGGGATATATGAACAGAGGAAAAATGACTTGATGAGTTTATATCAGTGACCTTGAGGAATTATCTGAGACTCTTTGGTGGATTATGAGGCTTTCATGTTGGTAGATGAACTTGGTGGGATCATGATTATAGACTAGCATAGCTTTCATTACCCCTGGATAAATTGGATTTAGTGGGACAATTAGGATCACAAGCTGAGATTCTTGGAGGAATACGATTTTGACTTGATCTGATGATATCAATAGGATGTTGTTGACATTACGAAAATGACTTGGGGGAAATGTGTATGAATTCTCGTTGGACATGAGATTTGGATTTAAGTAGGTGGTCCTAGTTGAGTTTAGATGCTGAGTAAGTCTACATGGTTCGGAGTAAATTGGATTTAGACTGAAGATCTCGATCATGATATATACCCTAATTCTCGGTGGACGATAAACTAGGAGTTTGGAATAATTGTCGGAGTTTATCTAGGGATAAGTATGAGCTTGATCTTCGAGTTTACTTGATCATGATAATGGAAACTGGTGGACTGACTATAGTAAGGGTAGCCCTTTCAAGTATTTGGGGATTATAGGACATTAGGAGATCATCTGGAACACCATAAACATTAGATTTGTAGAATTAATGGATTGTGTAGTAATTGATGGAAGTTAATGGGCTGCTGCAATTGATTCTTAGGTAGGCAACAAGATCTTGGAGTAGCATACGACGTGTTTCCTTAGGATAAAGATGCACTACCTTGGACCCTGGGAGAATAGGATGAGCACTTGGATTTTCATGTTTAACTCAAGCTTGGAAGCTTGTATACCCATGGACTTTTAGGGGTAGACATACGTACGAGTTTGGGGATCGTAGACATGTATGATCCTGTTAAACCTCCTCTCGGAAGTCCTGAGAATAATAATAGCATGAGTGATGATTGGAGCTGACCTACAAGAGTTGATGCTGTTGGTGATATGATGTGATTTGTTTAAAGGACTAGATAGAACAATTGGCATCTCAGAAACTGTGCTCAAGGATAAGATGATAAACGTTCACTCACACACTAGAATCCTTGAAACCCTTGAGCCCTACCGAGCCACAACATGGTCGGATCATAACTTTGGGTCTTGACTCTAGATCGAAAACACCTTGGCCCACACTCAACCGTGACCACCACCAATACCCCCATCCTACTTTATGTACCTCATGAACAAAGTCTTCATGGAGTACTTGGAAAAGTTGGTTGTCATCTTTATTTTGGTAACATACTTGTCTACCCGAAGACGGAAGAAGAATCGTTGAGCTGGTTAAGGAACATCTACAGATCGCCATGTCCAGGAGGAAGAACTACACCAACCACCATCATCAAGAAGTAAACCTCCACATCGAAGACCAGGTGTATCTTCAAAGCCACTTCTCTCAAAGGAACCCAACATTTTCATGTCAAAGTGAAGCTCTCACCAACATCATCGACCCTCTTCGAGATCACTGCGAGACGACCGAAGAGTAGACGGCTACCAGCTGGAGTTACCACCTGAGTTACTGTAATGCCCGGATAATCATGCTACAGTAATCCCACGCTAATCATGGCACGTCATCCCGATTACTGTTGCTATCCTCGCAATAATTCGAAACCGTTCAAATTCAAAATTCAAATTGATGAAAACAATAAAAATTTTCAAAATTTAAAATAAAATTGTTCGGTGGTTGACGAATATTACAAAGGTAATTATGGTGCAACAGGCATATTTTTATAAAATGGCTAAATGGATTAAATGATTTAAACAGGAAAGAAATAATAAAAGAAAATACAAAAGGAAAGAAAAACAGAAAACCAAAAAGAAAAAAAAACAAAAGGAGGGAAGCCCCCCTGCTGGACCAGGCAGCCCAACCCACCCGCACGGCCACCGCCCAATCCCCCTGGCCCGCAGCCAGACTGGCCGGCCTAGCCGGCCCAGCCCCCGCACCGCGTCCCCTTCCCCTGTTCCCCCGACCCGGGTCGGAACAGGGCACGTCCCAGCCGAACCCACCTCGCCGGCGACGAGGCGAGGGGATAAGGACGCCGACGCCGCGCCCCTCGGTCTCTCCTCCCACTCGCCCCCACTCTCCCCTCGGTCCTTGCGCCTTCCCCCTCAGATCCACCGCGCTTCCCTTCGTTCCCCTCCGTAACCGAGCACCGCCGTCGCCATGGCTGCGCCATAACCGCGGCCACCGGCCACCCCGCGCCTCGCTAGCACGTCCACGAGACGCGTCGACGACCTCTACTTCGGCTACGCCTCGCCATCGAGCTCGAGGAGCACCGCAGGCCACGGATCGAGTCGTCTGCTTCCTCGACGGCCGCCGGCGATCCCCTTCCTCCCCGGCGAGCTCTGCTGCTCCTAAGCCACCACGGGTCTTTCTTGACCGCTCGGTGAGCTCCACTCCGTCCTCTCCCCCTCTCCTTCTTCCCCTCACGGTGCCCTAGCTAGCTACCGCCGAAGCACCCGACCGCGCCGCCGCCTGCACGCGTCGCCGGCGCCCTTCCGGTGACCAAATGGTCATGGGGCCGAGTCCTTTGTGCTCAGCGCGTCGCGCAGCTCCCCCCTGGCCTTCCCGTTAGCCCCGAAGCGCGCGGTGTCGCCATCTTCATTTCGCGCCCAAACCACCTCACCGCCGACGAGCTCGTGGCGCTCGACTCCGGCCACCACCGCCTCTACAACCACCCCCACTCACTTCGTCGTCGTCTTGCCATTCGAACGCGACCGGTCCCGCTCGGTTTGGTGCCCTATGGGCGAAACCCGCCACTATCCCGAGCCGCGCCGCCGCGAAAACGGACTCGCCGGCGTCTAAACGCCGGCCGGCTGATGTGGCATGCGTGGGGTCCACCCCCTGGGTCACTGCCTGTGGGCCTGGGGCCCCAACTGGCCAAGTTGACCGGGTCAACTACGCTGATGTGGCAGCCACTGCCACTGACATGCGGGCCCCATGTCTTAAAACGAATAAAAATAAATAGATAAATTGTTAATTAATTAAATTAATTAATTAAACACTAATCTCTCACTGACTACCGGGCCCCACCCACTAATTAACCCAATTTAGTTAGTTTTAGAATTCTGTTAATATCCCTCACAATGACATGTGGGTCCCACTGGACCCACCTGTCCGGTTTGACTGGTCAACTGACCAGTTGACCTGCTGACATCACTCTGATGTCATGCTGACGTCATCATTCACTGTTTTGGATAATGTTGGAATTAAATAACTAAATAAAATCAGAAAATGATTTAAATCTTTAGAAAATCATATCTTTTAATCCGTAACTCGGATGAAAATACTTTCTACATGAAAGTTGCTCAGAACGACGAGACGAACCCGGATACGCAGCCCGTTCGTCCACCACACACCTCTAACATACCAAACACGCAACTTTCCCCCTCCGGTTCATCTGTCCGAAAACGCGAAACACCGTGAATACTTTCCCGGATGTTTCCCCCCTTCGTCGGTATCACCTACTACCGCGATTGGGCACACCTAGCATCGTTACTTGTCAAGTCATGCATCGATATGCATTTGTTTGCATTGTATTCATTATTTCTTCCCCCTCTTCTCTCCGGTAGACTACGAGACCGACGCTGCTGCTGCCCAGTTCGACTACGGAGTTGACGACCCCTCTCTCTTGCCAGAGCAACCAGGCAAGCCCCCCCTTGATCACCAGATATCGCCTATTCTACTCTATACTGCTTGCATTAGAGTAGTGTAGCATGTTACTGCTTTCCGTTAATCCTATTCTGATGCATAGCCTGACATTGTTGCTACATCTGTTGATACCTTACCTGCAATCCTAAATACTTAGTATAGGATGCTAGTTTATCATTGTTGGCCCTACATTCGTGTCAGTCTGCCTTGCTATAATATTGGGCTGTGATCACTCGGGAGGTGATCACGGGTATATACTATACATACATACATACTATACAGATGGTGACTAAAGTCGGGTCAGCTCGAAGAGTACCCACGAGTGATTCACTGATTGGGGGCTGAAAGGACCTTTGTCCCGACGGCCCTCTGTGTGGATCTTTGAGGCGGAGCGACAGGGCAGGTTGAGACCGCCTAGGAGAGAGGTGGGCCTGGCCCTGTTCGGCGTTCGCGGATACTTAACACGCTTAACGAGATCTTGGTATTTGATCTGAGTCGGCTACGAGCCTATACGCACTAACCATCTACGTGGGAGTAGTTATGGGTATCCCGGCGTCGTGGTATCAGCCGAAGCACTTCAGACGTCAGCGACGGAGCGGCGCGCGCCGGATTGGAATGTAAGCCTGCTCTTGTATTAAGGGGGCTAGTTCTGCTTCCGGCCGCCCCCGCAACGTGCAGGTGTGCTATGGGCGATGGGCCCAGACCCCTGTGCGCTTAGGTTTAGACCGGCGTGCTGGCCTCTCTGTTTTGCCTAGGTGGGGCTGCGACGTGTTGATCTTCCGAGGCCGGGCATGACCCAGGAAAGTGTGTCCGGCCAAATGGGATCAAGCGTGTTGGGTTATGTGGTGCACCCCTGCAGGGAAGTTAATCTATTCGAATAGCCGTGATCTTCGGTAACAGGACGACTTGGAGTTGTACCTTGACCTTATGACAACTAGAACCGGATACTTAATAAAACACACCCTTCCAAGTGCCAGATATAACCGGTGGTCGCTCTCCCTCAGGGATATGAGGAGGGGATCGCCGGGTAGGATTATGCTATGAGATGCTATTTGGATATGCTACTTGGAGATGCTACTTGGAGGACTTCAATCTACTCTCTTCTACTTGATGCAAGACGGTGGCGGCGAGAAGCGTAGTCTTCGACAGGATTAGCTATCCCCCTCTTATTCTGGCATTCTGCAGTTCAGTCCACTGATATGGCCTCCTTACACATATACCCATGCATATGTAGTGTAGTTCCTTGCTTGCGAGTACTTTGGATGAGTACTCACGGTTGCTTTCTTTCCCCTTTCCCCCTTTCCTTTCTTTCTGGTTGTCGCAACCAGAGGCTGGAGTCCAGGAGCCAGACGCCACCGTCGACGACGACCCCTACTACACCGGAGGTGCCTACTACTACGTGCTGCCCGCTGACGACGACCTGGAGTAGTTAGGAGGATCCCAGGCAGGAGGCCTGCACCTCTTTCGATCTGTATCCCAGTTTGTGCTAGCCTTCTTAAGGCAACTTGTTTAACTTATGTCTGTACTCAGATATTGTTGCTTCCGCTGACTCGTCTATGATCGAGCACTTGTATTCGAGCCCTCGAGGCCCCTGGCTTGTATTATGATGCTTGTATGACTTATTTATGTTTTAGAGTTGTGTTGTGATATCTTCCCGTGAGTCCCTGATCCTGATCGTACACGTTTGCGTGCATGATTAGTGTACGATTGAATCGGGGGCGTCACAAGTTGGTATCAGAGCCGACTGCCTGTAGGAATCCCCCTTTCACACTTCTTGGCCGAAGTCGAGTCTAGACATTGCAAAACTTTTACTAACTTGGCTGTGTGCCTAACGGGCCCACGTCGCCATTGGGTGGTCCTAGGATCTTTTACTCCTCGACCTTTACTCTGGGACTCTGAGCTCTCTTCTATTCGGGTTAAATGATTTCGCTAAAAACAAAACTAACTTTAGGTTCTCGAAAATACTTTCTCCCGGAGAGCCCCTTCAGTCCAGATGGTCACCGACTGCACCAGAAGATTTCGGAGATACTCTTTGATATTCTCTCGAGACTTTGTGCCCATCACTTTTGCTATTCCCTACCACCGAAAAATCCCTATGGATAAATACTTACACCTGTCATTTTTACTTTTATTCCTAGTTGGTCTTGTTATTACAAGATACCCCGAAACACTCGTCGTTGTTTCGATAATCCTTTGAGCTTACTGCCTTGCAGTTCTTGACACATGAATATCCCTATGAATAATTTCTCACACTTACCGAGTATTCACTCATCCCCAGTTGATTCATGTATGTCATCAATCTTCGAAATACCATTCGATCTTCCAAAAATCCTCAGTAGCCTATTGCCCTTGAAATTCTTGCTTGCTTACATTTTGGTTAATCCCATAAATCTAGTAATCTTATTGGCATCCTTTGTCACTATCATTTAAGTCCGTTGATCCTATATGTGTGCGAATGCACGCAATCATCAGTTGATCCTTATATATTATCTTTCCGCTCAGACGTCTTTCGAACAGGAGCTGGTTCTCGGCCAATCAGATTGCCATCGATGGTACCCCTAAGTCTATTCAACTTATCCATCCTTGATCAGAGCGTTGCTCCTGATCCCTTGAATTAAAAATCATAATTCCTTTGCTATTTAAACGTTGAATTATTCAGATGTCCTATAAACCAATGCATTTGCATTCCTTCTTCCTCTGATTGGGTAACGATACTCACATCAGCTCCATTGTGGATCGCCATATCCACTGTTGGATTATTGTCCGACAGTGTCCTTCATAACTAATCACCTTGTGAGTTCTTTCTCCGATACATAATGCCTTTGGTAAATTGTATCCTCTCCTTTTGCCAACCATGCTCTGCTTTTGAGCTGGTGATATCTACTCTTGAAGATTGTGGTATATGTTTCCACGATACCCTAATGGGTTGATCCGATGCCTTCCTTTATATGTGTGAACTCGGAAGTTTTCACGAGTCATACTCATCTGGTATTTCACCAGGTAAAACTTTCAACACTAATGCCTTTATCAAAGCGAATAGTGAATGGAAGGTTATACATTGAAGAAGTGGGAGTCGACCTTGAACCTTGCGTTCATGCCCAGGGACACGATGTATAACTTATCATGGAAGCTGCTCGTAAAAATAATTATTCCTTTGGTATAAGTTCATCTTATATCTGGGATCTGGCCTTTTGCAATCGTGGTTCCGACCATGTTCTCCTTTAAATAACATTTCTCGTGCAAGTTTAAGCACTTGTCTTCTACGGGGTAATACCCCAGTCCAACCTCTACTTTGATTTGCCGTCGAGTATTACCCCCTGGTATCTCAAGATTATCACGGAACTGCATAACTTCTTCTGAGTTCTTCATCAAGTGCTACATTCTCATTGATTCCAATTTTTCATGGGCTCTAAGTTATTAAACACTCAAAGACACCGATAACTGAACCAAGTCCACACTACGGTTCAACAACTCTTAGTAATCTTCTTTAAGTACGAGTTTGAACTCAATCACGTCATTCCGAGCCTACTCGACTATATCATTATCGTGCCAAATTTTAACTGTGCTACCTGGCCCTTCTTTCCGGAGCACAATTTCGATGATGGGCTAAGCTTACGTCGATCTTCCTTGTCTTATCGTCTCACCTCAAACAACAAACTTGATTTCAAGTTTGTGACGTACCCATGGTTCCAATAACCTTTCGCTTCATCATTCGTTTGACTTGATGTCATCGCCGACCGATTACATCTCCATGAAACCTCTCGACAGAAATTGTCATGATCATCGTCAACATTTCGAGCTCCTTAAGGATATCAATTGAATTCCTGATGAGAAATACCATCCTTGCCCTCGATGATTTGTGTTATCATCGACCACTCGATTGCCTTCCGTTCAACACAAACTTGTTCGTGTTTTGTGTTATACCTTGAGATCCTTGCTATCCAGCATTGTTCTCCTTTACCTTGGAGTATTGCCATCTTTTATGTCAAGAATGTTGTGAGAATTTCACCACCTCTCAAGAATTCTTGGTATCGTGATACTTCTCACCATCACCATTCTTTCTTGGTCCTCGTGTTGATTCCAACCGGGGTACCAACAAGTGAACGGTGTTGTTTGGATTCTGCACTTCTAGCAACCCTATTGCTTTGAAGTTAATGGTCGGTCGTTCGTTCTTAAACTATTGATTATTGAATCACCATTCTAACATTGGTCGTGCAACCCAACCCATATTTTGGGCGCACCTTTCAACCAATGTTTAATTGTGTATGTTTTCCGTGAGCATACTTCCTTATATCATTTGATCTGACAAATGTTATCTCCTTGTTCACTTAATTGTGGAAATCCATCTTTTGGAAATCTCGATGAATTGCCGTTGAGTTCACCAAACACCTCTTTGTCCTCTCCTTTGGTTAATGATGAACTCTTGTTAATGGAAATCACTTCTTAGTTCATTTCCCGAGAATCTTACAGTGTCATCCCGTCAATTTGTGTTGCACCTTTCTTCTCGGGCATCCTGAGCCTGAGGTATCCTGACACCCATCATATCTGAATCTCCATCAGATATGATGGTTGGAACATATTTTCAAGAGTTATAACATTGGTCCTTTGATGACCTGGTAACATGATGTCATGCCTAGCACCCCCCCCCCCCTGGGTGGAGGACCTATTATTGTAGTATCCTTTTTAGCAAGTTTAGCCATTCTTCCCTGAGGAAATTGTAAGACTTATCCTACAAGTTGTTCCTAATGGATCCTTCCTATATCTAAAGTCTGACCTTTTGCTCGAAGACCATGTCAATGCTATCTCGAAGCATGTCTATGGTACTCCAATTTTCAACAAGAACATTTGAAGCCCAATGACAAATGTTTCCTGCTCAATTATCCAAACACCGCTGTATGGGTAATATCATGAAATTTCTCTCCCCTACCTAAGGAGTTTTCTACATAATATCCTGTCATGGATATCATGCTCTGCTTGTCCTTGGGAAGGATATACCCCTGATATACGTGTTTAAGCACATTTTCCTTCCCGTTGTTTTGTTCAAACTTACTTGTAAACTACTTAACCGAGCAGTGGTAATCCCCTGCTTAGGTAAACACCTCGGTGTACCTTCCTGTCTGGTGTAACCCTGTTTCTACTGTTGATAACTTCCGGTAACCGCCGATGGACGAGAACTTGCCTATTGGTCCGCCTCGTTCAACGAGCAGGAAAATGGTTCTCTTCGTCCCTCGCCCTTGGTACCGACATTGTTGCCGACATAACTGACATGCTACTCTCTGACATGCCTTGCTATCGTGATCGTACAAAATGTCAGCCCCCCCCCTTTTCTACTCTTAACCCACATGGTGGGCCCATAACCCACAGGTCCCAGGAACGAAACCTGACTCTCCTGTACAACCTGTTGTCAAAGTTATTCCTCGTGCTTGACCTTGTATGTAATTCACGGGCTACTTGCCTGATGATCTATTCTGGTATCGGACACAATACTTATTCCCGACCGCTTTGAGCCCCTTTCACGCCCTGTTTCAGGCATCGAACGGTTGCCTGCTCGCTCGAAACTTCCCATGAAACCTCATTACCTTGCTCTCGATATTTTCTTAAGTTTCAATTCGAGAGTTACGTTCTGCCACCTTCCCCGATGTTATCGACCAGATAGTCAACCTTGTAGCGGTTCGTTCTCCCGGAATACCCCCCTTATTCTTTCGTAAGTACGATGGAGATCCCGAAGAAAGGATGACGACTTCATCATGATGACCTGAAGCAGAAAAATGAAGACATCAACGTAATGGATTGATCTCTTCGAGAAGAGCAAGCTAGGATGAGAAGACCTGCTAGATTCGTTACCAAACCTTCCCCCCTTTCACTACCTCTTAAATCTCGGGACAAGATTTCTTGTAGTGGAGGAGATTTGTAACGCCCGAATAATCATGCTACAGTAATCCCACGCTAATCATGGCACGTCATCCCGATTACTGTTGCTATCCTCGCAATAATTCGAAACCTTTCAAATTCAAAATTCAAATTGATGAAAACAATAAAAATTTTCAAAATTTAAAATAAAATTGTTCGGTGGTTGACGAATATTACAAAGGTAATTATGGTGCAACAGGCATATTTTTATAAAATGGCTAAATGGATTAAATGATTTAAACAGGAAAGAAATAATAAAAGAAAATACAAAAGGAAAGAAAAACAGAAAACCAAAAAGAAAAAAAAACAAAAGGAGGGAAGCCCCCCTGTTGGACCAGGCAGCCCAACCCACCCGCACGGCCACCGCCCAATCCCCCTGGCCCGCAGCCAGACTGGCCGGCCCAGCCGGCCCAGCCCCCGCACCGCGTCCCCTTCCCCTGTTTCCCCGACCCGGGTCGGAACAGGGCACGTCCCAGCCGAACCCACCTCGCCGGCGACGAGGCGAGGGGATAAGGACGTCGACGCCGCACCCCTCGGTCTCTCCTCCCACTCGCTCCCACTCTCCCCTCGGTCCTTGCGCCTTCCCCCTCAGATCCACCGCGCTTCCCTTCGTTCCCCTCCGTAACCGAGCGCCGCCGTCGCCATGGCTGCGCCATAACCGCGGCCACCGGCCACCCCGCGCCTCGCTAGCACGTCCACGAGACGCGTCGACGACCTCTACTTCGGCTACGCCTCGCCATCGAGCTCGAGGAGCACCGCAGGCCACGGATCGAGTCGTCTGCTTCCTCGACGGCCGCCGGCGATCCCCTTCCTCCCCGGCGAGCTCTGCTGCTCCTAAGCCACCACGGGTCTTTCTTGACCGCTCGGTGAGCTCCACTCCGTCCTCTCCCCCTCTCCTTCTTCGCCTCACGGTGCCCTAGCTAGCTACCGCCGAAGCACCCGACCGCGCCGCCGCCTGCACGCGTCGCCGGCGCCCTTCCGGTGACCAAATGGTCACGGGGCCGAGTCCTTTGTGCTCAGCGCGTCGCGCAGCTCCCCCCTGGCCTTCCCGTTAGCCCCGAAGCGCGCGGTGTCGCCATCTTCATTTCGCGCCCGAACCACCTCACCGCCGACGAGCTCGTGGCGCTCGACTCCGGCCACCACCGCCTCTACAACCACCCCCACTCACTTCGCCGTCGTCTTGCCGTTCGAACGCGACCGGTCCCGCTCGGTTTGGTGCCCTATGGGCGAAACCCGCCACTATCCCGAGCCGCGCCGCCGCGAAAACGGACTCGCCGGCGTCTAAACGCCGGCCGGCTGATGTGGCATGCGTGGGGTCCACCCCCTGGGTCACTGCCTGTGGGCCTGGGGCCCCAACTGGCCAAGTTGACCGGGTCAACTACGCTGATGTGGCAGCCACTGCCACTGACATGCGGGCCCCATGTCTTAAAACGAATAAAAATAAATAGATAAATTTCTAATTAATTAAATTAATTAATTGAACACTAATCTCTCACTGACTACCGGGCCCCACCCACTAATTAACCCAATTTAGTTAGTTTTAGAATTCTGTTAATATCCCTGACAATGACATGCGGGTCCCACTGGACCCACCTGTCCGGTTTGACTGGTCAACTGACCAGTTGACCTGCTGACATCACTCTGATGTCATGCTGACGTCATCATTCACTGTTTTGGATAATGTTGGAATTAAATAACTAAATAAAATCAGAAAATGATTTAAATCTTTAGAAAATCATATCTTTTAATCCGTAACTCGGATGAAAATACTTTCTACATGAAAGTTGCTCAGAACGACGAGACGGACCCGGATACGCAGCCCGTTCGTCCACCACACACCTCTAACATACCAAACACGCAACTTTCCCCCTCCGGTTCATCTGTCCGAAAATGCGAAACACCGTGAATACTTTCCCGGATGTTTCCCCCCTTCGTCGGTATCACCTACTACCGCGATTGGGCACACCTAGCATCGTTACTTGTCAAGTCATGCATCGATATGCATTTGTTTGCATTGTATTCATTATTTCTTCCCCCTCTTCTCTCCGGTAGACTACGAGACCGACGCTGCTGCTGCCCAGTTCGACTACGGAGTTGACGACCCCTCTCTCTTGCCAGAGCAACCAGGCAAGCCCCCCCCTTGATCACCAGATATCGCCTATTCTACTCTATACTGCTTGCATTAGAGTAGTGTAGCATGTTACTGCTTTCCGTTAATCCTATTCTGATGCATAGCCTGACATTGTTGCTACATCTGTTGATACCTTACCTGCAATCCTAAATACTTAGTATAGGATGCTAGTTTATCATTGTTGGCCCTACATTCGTGTCAGTCTGCCTTGCTATAATATTGGGCCGTGATCACTCGGGAGGTGATCACGGGTATATACTATACATACATACATACTATACAGATGGTGACTAAAGTCGGGTCAGCTCGAAGAGTACCCACGAGTGATTCACTGATTGGGGGCTGAAAGGACCTTTGTCCCGACGGCCCTCTGTGTGGATCTTTGAGGCGGAGCGACAGGGCAGGTTGAGACCGCCTAGGAGAGAGGTGGGCCTGGCCCTGTCCGGCGTTCGCGGATACTTAACACGCTTAACGAGATCTTGGTATTTGATCTGAGTCGGCTACGAGCCTATACGCACTAACCATCTACGTGGGAGTAGTTATGGGTATCCCGGCGTCGTGGTATCAGCCGAAGCACTTCAGACGTCAGCGACGGAGCGGCGCGCGCCGGATTGGAATGTAAGCCTGCTCTTGTATTAAGGGGCCTAGTTCTGCTTCCGGCCGCCCACGCAACGTGCAGGTGTGCTATGGGCGATGGGTCCAGACCCTTGTGCGCTTAGGTTTAGACCGGCGTGCTGGCCTCTCTGTTTTGCCTAGGTGGGGCTGCGACGTGTTGATCTTCCGAGGCCGGGCATGACCCAGGAAAGTGTGTCCGGCCAAATGGGATCAAGTGTGTTGGGTTATGTGGTGCACCCCTGCAGGGAAGTTAATCTATTCGAATAGCCGTGATCTTCGGTAACAGGACGACTTGGAGTTGTACCTTGACCTTATGACAACTAGAACCGGATACTTAATAAAACACACCCTTCCAAGTGCCAGATATAACCGGTGGTCGCTCTCCCTCAGGGATATGAGGAGGGGATCGCCGGGTAGGATTATGCTATGAGATGCTATTTGGATATGCTACTTGGAGATGCTACTTGGAGGACTTCAATCTACTCTCTTCTACTTGATGCAAGACGGTGGCGGCGAGAAGCGTAGTCTTCGACAGGATTAGCTATCCCCCTCTTATTCTGGCATTCTGCAGTTCAGTCCACTGATATGGCCTCCTTACACATATACCCATGCATATGTAGTGTAGTTCCTTGCTTGCGAGTACTTTGGATGAGTACTCACGGTTGCTTTCTTTCCCCTTTCCCCCTTTCCTTTCTTTCTGGTTGTCGCAACCAGAGGCTGGAGTCCAGGAGCCAGACGCCACCGTCGACGACGACCCCTACTACACCGGAGGTGCCTACTACTACGTGCTGCCCGCTGACGACGACCTGGAGTAGTTAGGAGGATCCCAGGCAGGAGGCCTGCGCCTCTTTCGATCTGTATCCCAGTTTGTGCTAGCCTTCTTAAGGCAACTTGTTTAACTTATGTCTGTACTCAGATATTGTTGCTTCCGCTGACTCGTCTATGATCGAGCACTTGTATTCGAGCCCTCGAGGCCCCTGGCTTGTATTATGATGCTTGTATGACTTATTTATGTTTTAGAGTTGTGTTGTGATATCTTCCCGTGAGTCCCTGATCCTGATCGTACACGTTTGCGTGCATGATTAGTGTACGATTGAATCGGGGGCGTCACAGTTACCCACTGTGCACAATGTTTTCCACGCATCACACCCCGGAGGTGTTTCCAACTTCCTAACTAGCCCGATCCCTACTAGGGCATCAATCACCGAACCATTGACCCCCAGCCCAACCTGACCTAACGCGAGAGAGACCCCTTAGCAACCTGGATCAAGCAAGAACGTCATACACGAAGCCACACCATCAAGTACTTCAAGGATCAATGGAGCACCATTCGGAAGCAGAAGTAGTATGGGGACGTGAAGACTACCCCATATCCAAGTTTCCATATTCCTTTCCACACCTAGTTTGGGAATCTCGGGGACGAGATTCTTGTAAGGGGGGTAGGTCTGTCACACCCTGATTTTCATGCCACAACACTTAAGCTAATAAATCATGATAAAATGTGGTATGACAAAAACTTTTGAGTGTTTTGGACCTTGCCTTGATTGGATTTTGTCTGTTGTTTGCAAGTGCTCTAAAAATCAAATAAATCCTCCAACTCCTATACTTCATCTCCTTGCTCCAAACTCTTGAACCAATGATCATGCCATGTGTATAGGACATAAAAATAATTTCTTACAAAAATAATTTGGCCAAATAGTATTTTCAAAAATTAGTTTCCCAAAAACCCCTCAATTGAGGTTTGTACTGCAAGTACTTAATTCAGGGCAGTAAAAATCTTTCCAAAAATATGTTTGACTCCTATTAGATATAGGATACCCAGAAGCCACAAAAATATAATTTTAAAAGTTATTTTCCTATTTTATTTAAAGGCTTTTTCTTAAGACCAAAAATGGTCTTTAATAGGTTAAAATTATTTTAAAGCTTTAAAAATATTTGAGAAAAATTAGGGAGACTCAATGGACATATATTTTCCATATAAATGAGTTTCAACATATGGTCATGATCAAAATATTGGACAAAACCCTCCAGAACCAGTTCAGCTCATTTCAAATATTTGAAATATTTCTATAAGAAATATTTTCAAATAAATCCAGGAATATTCTAGCAAGTCACATATGCATAATGTGATGATCTTGCAAAGTTTCATATCAATGAAAATAATTTTGTTTCATAAAAGTGCCCCAAAACCCTCTCAGTCCAGATCCAAGTTTGAACAACTCTACATTGCCAAGTGTGTCCTTTTGGTCTGAATTTTTGTGGACATGTTCAAATCCTCAAATGATGACACTAAGTCAAGTGGTGCATCAAGGAGAATATATTTGCATGACTAAATCTTGGGAAAGCCATTTATGTTGATTTCTAGGGTTTACCAAAGTTACATTGGCTACTTTTCCCAAATGAGCTCAAAATTGGTTGAAGGACCTAATTATATGTGCCATTTCACCCTGTGGAGTCTCATGCCAAATGTAGATCATTTGCTCAAACAAACAAGCATCAAACACCTTCTGCCACTTTACCAAAATTCCATTTTGACCTCTTCCACTAATCTCCATGAGCTGAACTTTATCCCACGGCCTCACCTTCTCCTCCTCTACCTCCTACAGGCTTTGCTGCCCGAGGAAGCAATGATGAAGGTGGGGAGAACCCCATTTTTCTTCTCTGGACAGTGGATTCGTCCCTCTCTCTCAGCCTCCTTCTCTCCTCTCAGCTTTCCAGAGCATCCAAGGCTCTCCCCAGCTTTTGCCCATGCCCCCTTCAGCTGCCAGACACAAGTGGACGCGCGAGTGCGCACGGAAAAGCCGCGGATGCCGGCCAAAGACGCGCTCTGGAGCGCCTGGCAGGGCGTTCGACCGTTGACGCCGCGTCCCCCGGCCACCTCGAGTCCCCCTCATGCCAGTCGAGGTGCCTCGACGTCCGCAACACACCACCGCGCCGGCCCCCTCCTTTCCCTCTCTGTCCTGCCCGTGTCGCGCGTGCCCAGAGCCGCCCGAGCCCGCCAATGCGCGTGCGAGCTCGTGGCTCCACCCGGAGCTCGCCCCGCTCCCTCACTCTCTTCCTGACGCCCTACTCCACCCCCACGAGCACCGCAGACAAGCCCTCGCTCGCTCCCCTTGCCGCCCGAGCCGTTTCCACGGCCACCCGTGCGCTGCGTCCACGGTGAGCCGCGGGTCGGCTACTTAAGGCCACCCCCGAGCCCCCTCTCTACTCCTTTGGCCCTCTCTCGCTCCCGTGCATTCCCTGGACCAACCCACTCCCCTCCTCGCACCCTCCGTCGCTCCCCATGGCCAGAGACGAGCCACCGGACTCCGCCTAAATTTGCACCCACCGCTCCTCCTCCTCCCGTCTAGGACGCACTAGAGCACCTCCACCATCACAGCAAGCCCCTCCCATGCTTCTCCCTCTCCTCCCCGTGGTCGTGCCGTCGAGTTCCATCGTCACCGTCAGCCTCGTCCGCCGCGACCGACGCCCTGCTCAACCCAATGCCACTGGGCGACCGTGCCACCCACGGTTGGACGCGGCCGGGTCCCCTGAGCACCCCGGTGGGCGGAGCATCGCCAGAGATGCCCTGTAGCGCCAGTGGCCGACGTCGAACGCCTCCTCTGTCTCCCATCGCTCCCGCATGGGAGGTTGAGGACGAACCTGCAGGCGGGCCCCGCTCGTCAGTGACCCAGCCACATGGCCACGCTGGCAAGTGGAGGCGGGTTCGCCTTCTTCCGTTTCCCCGCAGCGAAGGCGCACTCCGCCTGGGCGCCTTCGACGTCACCCTATCATCTACGTGGCCGAGCCGCTGGGCCGACCCAGTGCGCTGCGGTGCTATGCTGCACCTAGCGCATAGTATAGGTATAAACCCCCCTTCCTTTGTCTTTTTCTTTTTCCAGAAACTTGTAAAATCTCCCAAATATTCATATTACCTCCAAATTTGATGATTCAAATTTCTAGTGACTCCATAAATCATTATCTACCTTTTGGTGCAACATGCACATTTTCCAAAACAATTTTCCTCACACAAATTAAATAAAATCCCATTTTCCATTTCTGTGATGAACTTTGGAAAATCACAGAGAGCACAAATTTGTTCCAAATGCCATGATTCAAGTTTGTAGATACATCTAATTTCATAACTTAGGTTATGAACATTTTTCTTAATACTTTCTGTACCCCACAAAATAATGGGCCATTTCTTCATGTTTGTCAACTTTGCAAATCCATAGAATATTCATTTGAACTCCAAATCCAGTGAAACCAAATCATAGATGATTCTAAAATCATCCTTTGTTAAATGTGTGCCTTTTCTCAGTTTTCAAAAATATTTTTCTGTACACTTCTTGCAAATCCATAAACCCCTTGATTCCATCATATCAAAATGTTTAGAAATATCCACAGACCCAATTCCAATGAAACCACTCTGGTTATTTTCCATATAACTAGAGATGTCCTAGAAAAGTCAAATTAATATTTTTAGAGCACTTTTATTTTCCAACTTGTTGTGTTGCTTATTATGGTTGCTTTCGACGATAGGTGACGAAGTGGACGAAATGCTCGGAGTTGGACCAGAGATATTTGAAGACCTTGAAGACTTTGTTAAAACAGGAAAGCAGCCCTTTGACCATGATGAACCATTTTACATCATAATAGCATTTTCGTTGCTTCACGGAGTGCACGATATACCTTAAATGGCAACCTTGCTAGGCTTGCCTCCGTTGCATACTCCATTGATACTTGCATTGTTCATGAATCTACCCTTGCTTAGAGTTGTGTTGGTGGGTTGTAGAAATATGCTATAGTAAATGGCTACGCAAAGTGGGGCAGGGTTATGCCTGGAAAGAAACAAGTGTGGTTTGACATACTTGCAAACAGCCCAGTGGGTGCCACTAATGCCCCTGGGAGATGATGATGAACTAGGTCACTACTTGGTGGAGAAGTAGTGTACCGAGGCTCAATAAAAGTGTTGTTTACTGAGACGGATTAGATTTAAGATTTGTCGACCGTCCCAACCAAACATGCGCGACCACTCTACCCTTATATGGGAAAGGGCATTATTGATTACCTAGGTCGATACTAGCTTGGAGCCTGCATTACTAGTGACGGGAGAGTCGTTGTTGCGCTCTCTCGGGACGGGGTCGTGCCAGGTAGGGCGGCCAAGAACATTTTTATGGGGCACCGGACACACCGTTGGTACCCCGTGCCAGTGGTATGTGATGAATATGGGAGCGTGGCTCCACAATTTTAAGTTGTGAAATGTTGGGCACGGGGGTTACTACCAATCGAGTGGACTCTATGTTAGTGTCGTCTAGGGAAAGATAGTGATTGGGTGCTTACCCCGGGTACTTGAGGTACCGCGGGTCGTGGATGACACGGAAGTTCCCCGGATCTTGTGGGTAAAGTGTGCAACCTCTGCAGAGTGTAAAACTATTCGAATAGCCATGTCCACGGTCAAGGACAGTTGGGTGGTGCTTCTTAGACATGTCCATATGTTTCTGACAAACAACACAGTTTGGTAAATCTATTGACGTGATTCGTGAGGAAGTCACGATGAGCTTGAGCATGAGTTGTTCATAACTCTCTCTCGAGGTTGATGTCTGTAACCTCCTGATACCTGTTGCAGGCGCATTCATATCCTTGATAAATGTTGATCATACTTGCATGAGAAAAACTAGCTTTCCGCAAAAATGCCAAATTGGGAGTAGTGCCTTGCATAATTATTCTGTTATCACCCTTGGGTTGCTTGCGAGTACATTCAAAGTACTCATTGGCTTGCCACTGGTTATTTTATTGGCCAGGCATGAAAGAACAGGATATGATGAAGAATACTTCATGACGAACATGCGAGCTAGGACGCTTCCCAGTCACAATGCCTGTAGGGTTAAGGCAGATGGCATGGGTCCAAGTTATCGACGAAGATTTCCGTTGCGATGTTATACTCAAGACTTGACCATAATGGTCCTACTTGTGTAATACAGTATGTATGGATGTAAGACTCTTATTATTCAGCTTTTGTGTGTTCAGTGAGCATTGATCTCTGGGATCACTGTACACGTGCATTCGTTGATCACGACTTATGAGTCGGGGTCCGCACAATCTCATGTACTATTAATATTGTCCATAGTCAAAAGCAGTTTTGAAAAACGCATTAGAGCATGGTTAATAATATAGCCAGCCGATGGCTATAAGGAACTGCCATGTCATCTATAGCCATCATCTATATGCACTCATACAATAGTGTGGGCTATAAGGTTTGCTATTTCCCGCAAAAAATATAAGGTTGGCTATTGTATTAGTACTTTTTTCCATCTCCTCTCTATCTCTTTCTTCATATTTATTGTATTTACCTAGGAATGCGTATATAGCTAGGCTCTTGCATGAGAGCTCACACCCCATACTTTTTCACATCTCTCCTCCACATAGGCAAAAGTGCCATGTAAGTTGGCTCTTAGAATGGCTATTAGGTTGGCTCTAAGCATTTGATATTTGCATGAGCAAGGTATATATGATTGGAAGAGAGTTGCATGCATACTATTTTTTCTTGATCTATGTGTTATAGCCGGGCTGTAGAATAAGAGCCTGCTTTACTCTCTCTCCTCTCTTCTCACTCCTCCAAGTAGGATTTTAATGACATGACAAGTCTTATAGCCTGCTGACTAGGCCTTATTAGACTTGCTCTTAGGCCCTATATAAATGGAAGGAGGGAGTACTATGAGCACTTCATACTCTACTACAGATGTTGTCAGTACTCCACTAGTACTATTGGACAGGGAGCCTAAAAAGAGGTACTATTGGACTGGCTATACGTGGCGAAATCCTAGTAGGAAGAGCATGCGCGAGAACAAGCAGATTCACGTGGTTGAAAACAAATTGGAAACCATATTTGTTTGAATACAAATCTAGGAGTACGTACGAATCTAACAATATTGATTGGGCGTTGTTGACTGTTGATACTTTTTTTTGTAAGTTTGATCAAAGTAGAGATACTTTGACTACACATAAAACTTATATGTAAACTAGAAAGGGTCGGAGGTAGTATATTGTACGTTCAAAAGCGAAACGAACATTGAATACCCTTTATATATGATTTGCGGATGCTATGATCAGCGGTTAAAAATTTTGAATCTGCCTTAGGTATCACACATGCACCCACTCATTCTCTCTCGATTTCATCTCGGGGTCCGGAGATCGATTGAAAGAGGACTAGGGCAGGTACAATATGTTCGTTTCGCTTATGAACGTATAATATACTCCCTCTGATCCCCACAGACCCCCACGGGTCATTTCTATCATAGAAACAGACCAAACCTTTATCTCCTTGCACGACACGCAATTGATCTCTCAACATCAATCGATCTCGTCAAGATGTGTTGGGGCATGAACTGAATAGGATGTCAAAACTAAGACGGGACGCGACACATAGTGGAGGCAAAGTGAAACTTTAAATGAACCGTTTGTTTGTATGCATGTCGGACAAATTACAGGATTTGAAATACAAGCATGGTCTAGGCCCATATGCGAATGAAATGATGCTCGACAGAATGTTCAAATGAGGCATGAGGGAGGATGGACTCGACCGGAGGGCGGCATGATCGATGGAGAAGAGGGTTGGAGAGGAATGAGAAATAAGCAATGCCACATGATTATACTTGAATGGCTCAAATAAACAATAAGTTGTCTCGTTTCCCCTTCCGTCTTGGTCACAGAGTAAGATACTCCCTCTGTTTTTATTTACTCTGCATATTAGGTTTGACTGAAGTCAAGCTTCATAAAATCTGACCAAATTTATAGAAAACTAGCAAGATGCCTGTGCGTTGCACAGAACATCAAGATCTTGTGGGAGAAAAGGATGAATGAGGGAAGGCCTTATCTGCAAATGTGGAGAGGAGTGCGGGTAAATTGTCATAGTTTCCTTCCTATCCGTTAGATATAGATCAGACAACCTATATTGCAGGATAGCAGGCACACCATCATCACCAACTTTGCTTTTTATCTACACTAACAAGATGCTCGTGCGTTGCACGGAACATCAAGATGCATTTGTATGAGTAGTTTATCTTGTGGGAGAAAAGGATGAATGAGGGAAGGCCTTATTTGCAAATGTGGAGAGGGGTGTGGGTATCTTTTTGTAAATTGTCATAGTTTCCTTCCTATCCGTCAGATATAAACTAGACGGAATCTTATAAAAAGCAGAGTTGGTGATGATGGTGTGCCTGCCATCCTGCAACATAGGCCGTCCGATTTATATCTGACGGATAGGAAGGAAACTATGGCAATTTTGCAAAAAGGTTACCACACACCTCTCCACATTTGCAAATAAGGCCTTCCCTCGTTCATCCTTTTCTCTCACAAGATAAGCTAGTCATACAAATGCATCTTGATGTTACATGCAACGCACATGCATCTTGCTAGTAAGAGTAGAGATATGAACATTTACAATAGCAAATCTATATGATGTGAAAGTATATTCAATAATGAATCTAATGGTATTGATTTTTTATTGTATATGTTATTATTTCTGTCTATAAACTTTGTCAAAGTTTACAAAGTTTGACTTTGAGCAAAGCTAAAGTGCGGAGTAAATAAAAACAATGGGAGTACGTAGGGACTAGTATAGTTACTACTGTCGGAACATGGTAAGTTGGACTCCTAAATGCGGGCACGGACCGGGCACACCTCAATTATTCTTCAAACAGTCGGACACCTACATTTAGCACACCATCCGACTACTTAATCAAGTGTTGCACTTCACTACTTGAAAAGGAAAAGGGTGGTACCGTGCCCAAAACCACCACACTTGGGGCTACGGTAACAACTTGGTACTGTACCACATTTGAACCAGGGCACAAAAACCACCTGTTCCGTGCCTAATGCGCAACACGGAGCACTGACAATCGAATATGGCCAGGAAAACAGGGAAACCGACATGTGGGCCACACCTGTCGAGACGACGTGGCACATACTAGTACAATGGAGGAGCTGGCCCACGACCTCCTCGCCACCGGCAACCGTTCATGTGGGTCGTGGGGGCCAGCAACGTGGCGCAGCTCCAGCACCGCCTCTGGACACGGCGACCGCGGTGAGCGACACGGTCATTGTCGCTGGACACGGTTGGTTTCAATGTGCTGAGGGTGGCGTTAGCGCTGTGTCACAACCAGCAGATCAACACCAGGCTCATCGAGGATGCACAGGGCACCGAAGTGCATGCGCGCTGCGACGTGTCCGCGGATGGAATGGAGAGAAGTTTGACGTCCTTCAGATCCCGTTTGAATTTCTTCAGTTTGCACAGGGGACTGAAGAATTGGATGCAGAGGTGTGGACAATGGTGAGTTGGGGTGAAGATTGTCCCAATAGTCATCATTCAGCACAAGAGTAGTTGAGCCAATATCCACGTCTTCTTTAGTTTCTTCAATGCCCACCTCTTCAGCAGTGAACTGAGACATAGGCGATGATACCAATGGGGTGGAAGGGATATCTTCCACTTAAATTTCTTCATCCAACTACTCTAAAGAAGTAGTAGAAGGATTTTGTTCATCAGTGTCATCTAGAATGACATATTCTTCACCAAACGGAATGAGCTCCTTTGATGGCACTATCGAGATCGGAACAACATCATTTGGATTAGCGAAAGAGCTCGCCAAAGTCCTCACTTTCTTCGGAGCTGAGGGCTCTGTAGAGGTTGATGCTTCCCTCTTCCTTGCGGCTTCCTTATCCACATGTTTTGTTTTCTTCACTTCTAATGCAAAAGGAAGAGTGATTTCTTCAGCTTTGAAGATTTAGCAGGAGGAGCAGATGAAGTTAGTTCAGTTTCTTCAGGCACGACTGATGCAGTCGCCCTGGCATTCTCAGTTTCTTCGGGTGCAGCAGATTCATAAGCTAGCCTGGGTTGTTGATGAGGACATAACTACCTTAGATACGACCAAAAATATTGCATACATGCATATTTTTCAGGTGATTTCTAGTGCAAACTATTCAATAATCTATTTATGTTATCCGAAATAAAAATACTTCACACACTTTTGTGTTTTGTCTAATTGCAGGTGTATGGGACATTTGTACAATCTACATATGAAGATAAGGGAAAATGAGAAGTTTAGGTTCTATTCAAAAAGTCCTCTCACATCGCTTTTGGGCCAAGAGAAGATAGAGTCCAAGTCTCACGTTCTGGATTCAGATTCGGACTGCACAGGCATACCTGACCCAAAACGTCAACAATTTTTTCATACGGACTCCGAATTGGGTGATTCTTTTTTTTTGGAAAGTAGATTTCATGCACTTTCCAGCCCAATTGGAATCTCCTTCAAATTCGTCCGGAGCATTGAGACATCGACGAAACAATCTGACGCTGCAGCAGAATCTGAGTCAAACAACAAGTCCAAAGGTGTTGCACCACCTCCACTTGGGTCCATGAGCCTTGTACGACCTAGGGTCAGTTTTAGGCTGCCTTGGGACGTCCTTCCACCTCCTTGGCCGCCACCCCTTGCTCCTATATAAGTAGATCCATCTGGTAGCTTTTTTCCTTTGGATTTGTTTAGTTAAAAGTTAGCCGTTGCAACTTTGTGTACTTCGTTTATGTCCAATGACGAGACCAAGACCGCTTCCGGACCCCCACCTTTATCAATACTACAACTATATTCGTAATATTCAAATTGCATTATCATATTCTTGCTTGTTATTCAATTGCGTGCAGGAATAGACCTCCGTGGTCAGGCTGATCATGCTTCCAGCATCGTCGGTAACCTAAGGAGATTGGTTTAGCGATTGCTAAGGCGCAACGTCGTGCACTTTTGTAGTCGGATCGTCAAAGTTGACTCCACCAAGTCGATAGTTATCATCTCATCGAGAGATCGGGACCCTCGCCTCTATCAAGTGGTATCTATTTTCAGGTTGCTCGGTGAGAATTTCCAATTTTTCCTAGATTAGATTTATTTTCTTACCTATGTCCAAGAAAAAGCCACAAAAAAATCTATTCATCCTTTGTCCAAGCCAGTCTGAGCCTTTGCAATTTTCTTTTCATTGCTTGCATAGTTGAATTATCGGTTGCATCGTCGTGTCGAGTTGCTGGTCTTAGTGTCTAGTTCGTTTAGAGTTTCGAGTTCTGTTCACATTAGTCACGCCGCCGCTGTATCGTTATCCCTTCCGCTTTCCACCACCCATCCATCAATTTCCTCCACGTGCTACCCACCGTTCATTGTCATAATCATAGTTGAGATCGTTCCCATCTTCGCTTGATCCAATCTACATCTTATCTAGTTTGTTTTGGAAAGAGGGAGAGAGAAAAACAACGAGAGAAAAAAAGTCAGAGAAAAAAAAGAAAGAAAAATAAAAAAAGTGTGAAAAAAGAGGAGAACAAAAAACAAAATTCCGATCTATCTAGCCTCAAACTCGTAGTTGAATTCGGATTGGAATCTGTTTTGTGCACTGTTCAGTAAAACAGGCATAACTTCCTCATATGAAGTCCGTTTTGGCTCCGCGAGTACTCAAATGAAAGCTAGCGACGAGGCGCATCTAAATAGTTTCAGAAGGTAATTCAATATTTGGCACCTCAAAATCGGCTTCTAAATATGTCTTTTTGCCCTCCGAAGTTCATGAACACAACTTATTCCAGTTTTTCAGGCCAGTTTTAGAGTTTTTTGACTCCTCATATCAACTCGGAATTGAGTGATTCCTTTTGCATTTGAAAGCTTGAGTCAATACCATTCTTGAAAAAATAATCAAAAAATTGACACAACCTTTTCAGAGGAAAGTTGGAGAGAAAGTTGTTGTATATCCTGCTTGGCAGTTGTTTTTCATCATTATCTTTACTGCTGTCGTGATCTTGACTTATATCTTGTTGTCCAGAGCTACTTAGTATCCTTCATTGATGCTAGTTGTACTACGCCGTGATCTCATTAGTGTTCTAGGCTTGCGTCTCTAGTCCGGTCTAGCCTAGGACCAGCACAGTACCGTCGTTGAGCGTTTATTCAACACTGCATCTTTGAACTGATTATTGCTAATCTTTTGCTACCATATATAGCCAACCCAGCTCCACATATTTCTACACCGTGTATATGTACGTTCCCCTGGCAATCGCTTTACTCAATCTTTAGAGTTATTTGACACCGCTGGTTGCCGATCACCACCTGCTGCATGGTAACAATTTGTAAGATATTGAGATTTGCTATACTATGAGCGTTTTACCACAACTTCCAAGTAGTTCATATGAACATTTTTTTTGAATTCTGTTTCTTGTTTCTACTAATCATGATAGGATCCAGAGTCAATTCATGGGCTTTGTCGATCGTGGGATACGTGCCACCACCTTTGCAAATACCACCACCGTCATAAGAGGTGCACAAACATCCAAATGCACATGACCAGGTTAATGTATCTATACCACCATTTAATGGCCGTTTTAGACCCGCTTTATATATTGAATGTGAGTTCAACATAAAAAATATATTTGCTTCCCATAATTTTGATGAACATAAAAAGGTTAAGGTTGCGGTTTGTTCTTTCATTGGTTAGGCTTTGGTTTGGTGGAGTGAATATTGTCGGTTACACTTTGATTATATACCTACTACTTGGGATGATTTGAAACATGCCATGTGTCGTGGGTTTGTCACGACAGATGTCCTTGTGAAAGGACTTAGTCGTGGAGCCATCGCAACGGGTTAGCTTAAAGGGGTTAAACCGGACAAGGGGACACGGGGAGTTTATACTAGTTCGGCCCCTTCGATGAAGGTAAAAGCCTACATCTAGTTGTGATTGGTATTGCTAGGGTTTTGAAGGACAGCGAGTGAATCCGCTTTATCTGGCTCTTGAGTTGTTGTCTGTTGTCCCTGAACCGATGTTGGGCCGTCCCTTTATATACATAGGTGACGCCCGCCGGTTTACAGAATCCCGAAGCCGGATCATAAATGTGTCCAGTTCGGTCTCTACCCTTCCTATCTTACAATGCAAGTTACATAATAAAGGTCGGTTTACATCTACAGGCCTTAACTCGCCTCTGGGCCTTGGGCCTTCATAAAGCGCCATCATTCTTACATCTTCATGGGCTTCTAATCTTCATAAAGTTAATCCGGTTACCCCTGACCGATTTACGTCCAGTAGTAATATCCCTCAACATTAGGCCCCAGATTGGTTTGAACTTGTTCATGTCAATCTTCAGTATTTAGAAAAAACTCCTCCTTTGCACCTTCACCTTGATTTTGTAAACCGCCGTGACGTCATACTCCAGGATCATGATAAACCGTCCTGATGTCATCTATCTGTTGAGGCTGAAGATTCCCTTTATTAATGCATATCCAGTCATCGAGGCAACATCATTAATAACTATCCATTTTGAGCTCCTCGGTTCCTGCACTTGTCACTTTATCACGTCGCCTTATAAATAGGGCCATGGGTCCTTATTATTTTCCCCTTCGCCTCCTTCGCTTCTTCCTCCTTGAGACCCCTCCACCCCTGAGCGCCGCCGTCATCACCGAGCTTCTCCTCTGCTTCGACAAAGGCCGCTGCATCAACCTGACTATTACCAGAGAACTGTGGCGTTCCTCCATTGCTTCAACAATCATTGTAAGCCTTTTTCTTTCCCCCCTTGTAGATCTGTCTAGGGTTTCCTTGTTCTTCGAAGTTCTCTGAAGTTCATTAATGCTTCAATGTTGTTCTTCCCTGTTCCTCCTTGTTCTATAGATGGACACTTCATGCTTGACGTATCTTGTGCCGTGGCTAATCTTCTGTTACCACCACAAATCCTTATGCGCAAAAATTGATCTAGTCCTTCATAAACTGTTTTGGGTCATACCCTTTTTAGGTCAAAATATTTTTGCCTTTCTGTCTTCGGTAGATCCAAAATTCCCATGTGATCCTGTGAAACTTGTTTTACCTTACCTAGTCGTTTTTGCCTTAGATCTGTACCCTCTTATCACTTCGGTGATTTACCTTTGTATAAGCAATCTATACCATTAGCCCTCTGGTAAACCGGAGGAGCCCTTTACCTCCATTGTTATACTCCGGTTTAACAGTATGTGTATAACCTTGTTCCGATATTGCCTTGTTATCCATTATTGCATTGGTCTCCGATTTATGCAATTTTACATATCAGTATATCTTTTATTCCATTGCATCTTGCATGTTATCATGAGTGATTTGTAAACCGGCATTTCTTTTCCAGCTTTTTGTTCCACAATGGCCAAGCAATTTGCCACTTGCAACTGGGCTCGTTCCCGGGTCACCGAGGAACAGTTGAATGGAATGGTCAGCATCGGCACCTTGCCTAAGAAAACTGAAATTAAATGGCGAGTTCCAGGAGTAGAAAATCCTATGACCCCGAGGCAGGGTGAGGTTGTGGTCTTTGTCGACCAAATAGGTCGTGGCTTCAAACCGCCAGGGTCAAAGTTTTACCGAGATGTGCTTGCCAGTTTCCAACTTCATCCTCAATACATCGGACCCAACTCGGTATCTAATCTATTAAACTTCCAGGTCTTCTGTGAAGTGTACTTACAAGAAGAACCGACTACTGAGTTGTTCTGGGACTTCTTTCATCTGAACCGGCGCACAGAATTTGTAAATGGCCCCAACACTGAACTTGGTGGTGTTTCAATTCAGAAGCGGAAGGAAGTTGAATTTCCTCATGCCAAACTGCACAGCCACCCTAAGGAATGGAACCAGACTTGGTTTTACTGCAGAGATACTTCTCCTGAAGATGAGAATCCCCTCCCAGGCTATCGTGATCATCGGCTTTCCAACACCCATCCAATGCTGCAACACTTAAGTTCTATAGAACGAGCCAAATATTACCCTCAACGCGCCAAGCTCCAGGCTTTTACGGCCAACAGTTTAACAACCGTTGATTTTGTGTTCTGTTGGATATCTTGGAGCATCTTGCCGCTAAGCCGGCGCCCTGGTTTAATGTGTGAGTACATCAGTGATGTTGAAGACCCTCAACGCCATTGCAACATTCAGGTGGCCGATGAAGAGGTCACTAAAAGCGTAAAGAAAAATTTGAATGAATCAGAATCAGTCTATAGTCAAACCAGCTTGAGCCCCTTCTATACTAAGAACAAGCCGTCTGCTGTAAGCACTATACTTCCTTTTCATCTTTGATATCTTTAATTTGTTCAACTTGTAATCCTTCTTTTGTGCATGTATGTATAGAGTGATGATCCCTTCTGGAAACGGAAATCCGTAGACAAAACGGTAAAGCCAACCGGGGATAAAGAGGTCAAACCATCTCGTCCCAAAACCAAAGCCGTTAAGCGGACCTCAAAGCGGAAGACGGCTGACCGAATCAACATGGAACTTGATGAAGATGCTGATGATCCGGAAGTTGAGGTAGAACATGACTCACTTGGCTCCCTTTTCATGCACCTCATTAACAATGATCTTTATCAGGAGGACGTAGAAGGCATCCAAGCTGATGATGTAGAGGTAATTACCTTTTCCTCCGGTTCAGACTCTATGCCAACACAAAAAACTTGTCAAGCAGTCCGGAAAGTAAGCTTTTCTCATCATCTTGCTTACTGCCACTAACAAGTGGGTCTTTTTATCCTTGGATCGCTTGAAGGGTCCAACCATATCGAGCCCCAAGTTGCAAACGGCCAAGTTATTGGAATCATCCTCAACTCCTGAGCCGGAATGTGAGCACGGCGTGCAAATTTTTGACAACCTCACATCTCTTGACCAAATCCTCCGCATCAGCATGAGCTGTTAACCAGTAAAAACCGTGGCGAAAAGCTTTAGCAACCAAAGACTTTGAACCGGCGTGGTGACCACAATCCCCTTCATGGATTTCTCACAAAATCTCACAACCCTCTTGAGGAGAGACACAACGCTGAATTGCTCCTGAAACACTGTAATGATGTAACTCCCCGTTGAGTATGGTCATGGACTTGGAACGCCGGATTATCTATTGGGCCAAGGTTTCATCGTCCGGTAACTCGCCCTGGTTCATGTAAGCCAGATACGGGATTGTCCAATTCGGTATGACATGCAAAGCCGCCACCAATTGAGCCTCCGGATCAGGAATAGCCAACTCTTCCTCTGTTGGTACCTTGACTGGCAGATTATGCAATACGTCAAGAAAGACATTGGGTGGAACCGGTTTACGCTGAGAACCAAGGCGACTTAAAGCGTCCGCCGCTTCATTCTTTCACCGGTCTATATGGTCCACCTGATAACCCTTGAAGTGACTAGCCACTGTATCCACCTCTCGCCGATATGCAACCATTAGCGAGTCTTTAGAATACCAAGTGCCAGACACCTGTTGAGCCACCAGATCTGAATCCCCGAAGCACTTAGCCCGGCTTAAGTTCATCTCCTTAGCCATCCGAAGACCATGGAGTAAGGCCTCATATTCAGCTGCATTTTTAGTACAAGGGAACATTAAACGGAGGACATCACAAAACTTGTCACCTCGCGGGGAAGTTAGTATGACTCTAGCCCCCGAGCCCTCCAACTGTCTGGATCCATCAAAGTGAATAGTCCAGTACATGTTATCTGGTTTTTCCTCTGGTGCCGGAAACTCTGTCCAATCATTGATGAAGTCTACGAGTGCTTGGGATTTGATTGCTGTGCGAGGTATGTATTTGAGCCCGTGAGGTCCAAGCTCAATAGCCCATTTGGCAATACGGCCCGTTGCTTCTCTGTTTTGGATGATATCTCCCAGAGGGGCTGAACTGACCACTGTGATAGGATGACCTTGAAAATAGTGTTTAAGCTTCCGGCTTGCCATAAACACTCCATACACCAGCTTCTGCCAATGTGGATACCTCTGCTTTGACTCAATGAGCACCTCACTAATATAATAAACCGGCTGTTGAACCGGATATTCCTTGCTAGCTTCCTTGCGCTCCACCACAATAGCCACGCTAACAGCTCAGGCATTAGCAGCCACATATAGTAATAACGGCTCCTTATCGATCGGTGCTGCAAGCACTGGTGGTTCAGCTAACTACCTCTTCAGATCCTCGAACGCTTTATCAGTTGCCTCGCTCCAGACAAAATTATCTGTTTTCTTGAGCATCTGATATAAAGGGATAGCCTTCTCCCCAAGACAACTAATAAACCAGCTCAAAGCCGCAATCCGGCCGGCCAGACGTTGAACGTTGTTGATACACGCCGGTTTAGCCAAAGATGTAATTGCTGAAATTTTTCCGGATTAGCCTCAATGCCTCTATTTGACACCAGAAAACCCAAGAGTTTGCCTGCCAGAACACCAAAAACACACTTCTCCGGATTGAGCATCATCTTGTAAACCCAGAGGTTGTCAAAGGTTTCTCGCAAGTCATCTATCAATGTTTCCTCCTTTCTGGATTTTATCACAATATCATCCATATATGCATGAACATTGCGCCCAATCTACTTATGAAGACAATTCTGAACACATCGTTGATAAGTCGCCTGGGCACTCTTGAGACCAAAGGGCATGGAGACATAGCAGAAGGCTCCAGAGGGAGTGATGAAAGCTGTCTTCTCCTGGTCCTTAACTGCCATTTTGATTTGATGATAACCAGAGTAAGCATCCAAAAAACACAAATGGTCACAACCCGCCGTAGCATCAATGATTTGATCAATACGAGGGAGGGCAAAGGGGTCTGCATGACAAGCCTTGTTCAAATCCATGTAATCCACACACATACGCCAAGTGCCGTTTTTCTTAAGAACCAGCACCGGATTAGCCAACCACTCTGGGTGAAAGACTTCCATGATAAACCATGCGGCCAACAATCGAGCTACCTCCTCACCAATAGCCTTGCGCCTTTCTTCATTGAAGCGGCGAAGAAACTGCCAGACCGGTTTAAACTTAGGATCAATGTTAAGTGTGTGCTCAGCGAGTTCCCTCGGTACACCTGGCATGTCAGAAGGTTTCCATGCAAAGATGTCCCGGTTCTCACGGATAAACTCGATGAGCGCGCTTTCCTATTTGGGATCCAGGTTAGCGCTGATGCTGAACTACTTGGATGAATCGCCAGGAAAAAAATCAATCATCTTAGTGTCTGTGGCCGATTTGAATTTCAACGCCGGATCATGTTCCGTAGTTGGGTTTTTCAAAGAGGTCATATCTGCCGGATCAACTTGCTCCTTATAGAACTTCAGCTCCTCCGTGGCACAAATCGACTCAACATAAGCCACATCACCTTCCTCACACTCCAAAGCGATCCTTTTGCTCCCGTGTACTGTGATAGTCCCCTTATGACCTGGCATTTTAAGCTGTAGATAAACATAACACGGCCTCCCCATGAATTTAGCATAAGCCGGCCGCCCAAACAAAGCGTGGTACGGACTTTTGATTTTCACCACCTCAAAAGTCAATGTTTCTGACCTTGAATCATAATCATCTCCAAAATCCACCTCTAAGGCTATCTTGTCCACTGGATATGCAGACTTGCCAGGCACCGCACCATGAAAAACAGTATTTGACGGTTTAAGATTCTTATCTATCAACCACATATGGCGGCATGTATCATAATATAGAATGTTGATACTACTTCCCCCGTCCATGAGTACCTTAGTGTACTTGTATCCCCGACTTGAGGGGCCACCACTAAGGCCAAGTGACTCGGATTGTCAATCCGGGGTGGGTGATCCTCTCTACTCCACAAAATGGGTTGCTCAGACCAGCGCAAATACTGAGGCACCGCCGGTTCAACAGAGTTTGCTGCCCTCTTGTGAAGCTTATGATCACGCTTACACAAGCTAGTGGTGAAGACATGATATTGCCCACTATTTAGCTGCTTAGGATTGCTCTGATAACCCGACTGCTGCTGCTGGTTCCCCTAATGGTTGTAACCTCCCTGGTTGCCTTGGTGCCCTTGATTGATGTGTCTGGTTTGATTACCATGAAGTCCTGAACCGGAACTGCCACCTCCGTAATCCGGCCCGTGGAAACCACCTCCTGAACCACCAGGCGGACCATTATCGTACTGGAACATATTGGAGTTCTTGAAATCTCGCATGATATAACAATCCTTCCAAAGATGCAACGTCGGCTTCTCCTTTGATCCATGCTTTGGACAGGGTTGATTTAACAGGCGCTCCAAACTGGGGCCTGAACCTCCGCCCCTCTAGGGTTGCTTGCCCTTACGGCGCTGACCATTCTCCTGAGCAATGGTGTTAGCGACAAAGTCCAAGCTGTTGTCTACTTTGCGCTTACCACTGTTCCCATGGCCTGCTGGATTATGCTGCTGACCCTTGGCATTGCCGTTCTTTTTCCCTTTCCCCGATTTGTCCTCCTCTGAGTCAGGGTCTTTGGTATTATCTGAATCGGCGTACTTAACCAAAGCGGCCATAAGCGTTGACATATCATTGCAGTGACGTTTGAGCCTTCCTAACTTCTGTTTGAGCGGCAGAAAACGGCAATTGCCCTCCAACATCAGCACTGCGGTATCCGCATTGATACGATCCGATGAATGCAAAACCGCTGAGACCCGCTTGACCCAATGGGTCATGGACTTCCCCTCCTCTTGGACACAAGCGGCCAGATCCACAATTGACATGGGCTGCTTACAGGTATCTTTGAAGTTCTGGATAAACCGGTGCTTCAATTCAGCCCATGATCCGACAGAGTTAGTTGGTAAGCTCTTCAACCAAGTACGAGCTGTTCCTTCCAACATCATGGTAAAGTATTTAGCACACACCGCTTCATCCACATCTAGCATCTCCATTGCCATCTCGTAGCTTTCAACCCAAGCTTCTGGCTGTAGATCGACGGTATAATTAGGCACCTTACGAGGTCCTTTGAAATCCTTGGGCAGTCTCACATTACGCAAAGCGGGAGTAAGACATGGCACCCCTAAGAAACTGAACACCACACCTGGCTCCACTGAAGCGGTAGGGTGAACAGGAGTAGGTTGACGGGCTCTGTGTAGAGCTGCTAACTCGGCCTCTCGACGCGCGCGGCCATGGTCTACCACATCCTGCGCATTAGCACCTCCCCCTGCTGGGTTGTGTCCTCACGGCAAATTACGGTGACGTGCACTGCTTGACACGACCGGTTCATCCTCAACGTGTCTGCTATAGCTCCGGCTTGGACAGGGAGTGGAACGAATCGTCTCACGGCTGTGCGAATATGCCTGCTGCTGATTTAGCGCTATTTGAAGGAGATCTCTGGCCCGACGTGCCTCAATCGCAACTTGTGATTCTCCGTCGGTTGGGAGGGCTGCCAAGCGTGAAGCGGCGGCCACAATGTTGTCCAACGGGTTGGAGTAATGCCCGGGAGGTGTTGGTACATACTGTGGCACAACGTTGTTCTGACGAGGCGGGTCCATCGCGCGCGGTTGAACCGGCGGTCCTATTCCTGGTACCTCCGTCCGGTTTAATATTGGCTGGTTACTAGTTCCTGCTCCTGGCGTATTAAAGGGATTTCGTGGCTCGTAACCCGATGGGAGTTGCGATCGGTACCTTCTTCTCATGACTTCTTTGGAAGCGTTCTGATCCAGCCTAATTCGGTAGGCCTGAGCTTCCAACTCGGCCCGTTCTGTAGCCATCCTGGCGGTCTCTGCCGCTAGGTCCGCTTTGGCCTGAGCTATCTGATCCTTCACCTTTGCAATCTCCACGTTGTGCTGATCCCGGGCTGCCGCATCCACCTCTGCGACCATCAATGTTGCCAAAGCGTCGAACAAGTCAGACATGACTTGAGTTGGAATCGGCGCAGAGCTTCCTGGCCCTACCGGCGTGGCTGTTGTTGAACCGAAGAGTATTGCTGCGGTAGCTGACGAATGAGGCACCGACTGTGTACCCGCCACGAAGATAGCGGACTGGTTTGGCAGATCAGGGGAGTCCGGAATACTGTTGTCCTCGGATCCTCTGCTAATCCGGCCATCCTGCAACTGATAGAGTGATTCGGTCTCTCCCGAAGACTCGTCGTCAGAGCAAACAACAGTTTCTCCATCGGACGCCGGTCCGTCCTCGTATTCCGCCCCATGGATGACGCCTACGAAGACATGCTTTGTCACGGGCCAAACTGGCGAAGGGCTTGCACGCTGAGCCGTCTCGATGATGTCGGTGCAGATGTCCAGCTCAGGGACTGGTTCGCCAATCTTGCTGATGAAGACGTGAATCCCACCAAAGGGGACCCGGTACCCGTATTCGATTGAATCGGCCTCGGGACCCCATCCCGCGTTGTCGATGTAGAGCTTGCTGCGACGACTCTTCTTCATCCGGCCCACAGTGTATCCCTTGAGTCCATCGAAGCTGCCCTTCAAGAACTCGAAACCATCAAGCGATAGCCCCACGGTGGGCGCCAACTGTCATGGGTTTGTCACGGTAGATGTCCTTATGAAAGGACTTAGTCATGGAGCCATCGCAATGGGTTAGCTTAAAGGGGTTAAACCGGACAAGGGGACATGGGGAGTTTATACTAGTTCGGCCCCTTCGATGAAGGTAAAAGCCTACGTCTAGTTGTGATTGGTATTGCTAGGGTTTCGAAGGCTAGGGAGCGAATCCGCTTTATCTGGCTCTCGAGTTGTTGTCTGTTGTCCCTGAACCGCTGCCGGGTTGTCCCTTTATATACATAGGTGATGCCGCCGGTTTACAGAATCCCGAAGCCGGATCATAAACGTGTCCGGTGCGGTCTCTACCCTTCCTATCTTACAATGCAAGTTACATAATAAAGGTCGGTTTACATCTACATGCCTTAACTCGCCTCTGTGCCTTGGGCCTTCATAAAGCACCATCATTCTTACATCTTCATGGGCTTCTAATCTTCATAAAGTTAATTCGTTTACCCCTGACCGGTTTACGTCCAGTAGTAATATCCCTCAACACCATGCGACATACTTTCTTTCCTGCTTATTATACTCGCGACATGATTAAGAAGTTGCAACATTTAAAACAAGGTAGTGACACTATAACAAAATATTATGATGATTTACAAACTACCTTGTTGCATTCCTCTTTAGAATAAAGTGAAGATGATTTTATGGATAGATTTTGGGGAGGATTAAACCATGATATTCAAGAGATATTAATTCATGAAGAGTGTTATCCTATGGACCATTTGTTTCGTCTTGCTTGGAAAGCTGAACAGGAAATAAAACGACGTGTTGCCCACGAGGAGAACAAGCGCACGGTGCACATTCCAAGAGTTGATATGATTGTTCCTTCAACTACTAGGCATACTATGACAACCACATCCGTTGTTGTGAGGACTACATCACCTCCACCATGTGACACATCGCCCCCGAGAGTCGCTAAATCATCTGAGTTGATCATAAGAGGTAATGACAAAGGTACTGATCTTCCTTCTCTACATGAGAATGATGAATACCTTGTCAATTTGAATGCACCATCTGATGAGCTACCCACTACTTTGATCGTGCCACCTATTTTAGAGGACTATGTTGATGATTTGACTTTGCCATGTGATCAAACAATTGAAATACCAACAATTTTGAGTGCACCCATTGAATTAACTGTTGATGCAAAAGAATCAATGTTTAATCATTTTGATATGACCTCTAATCTTGGTGATGATTCTGTGTCCAATGACTTAATGCATGTTTGCTTATTTAAGCATGTTGTCGCATGTAAATTTGATGCAAGTAAGATTTATTCACCAATGTTGGGATGGTTTAATGATGAATATTGTCAATCTTTTGATATGAATAAGAGCTTCACTTATATGTGCAAACTGAGTTGCAATATTTTCATGCCTTCTACTTATGGTAATATTTTGGCTTTATATTTTATGATCTATGAAATTTACTCATGTATACATGTGTCATATGCGCAAAAATCAAGGGAAGTAAAAATGGATGACATATACATATACAACATGTACACCTTGTCTCTTTTGTTAGCCACATTTCAGATTAAGCAACGCTAAGGACGGCTTTGTTTTCAAGAAGGGGAGGATGATGAGGACATGACTACCTTGGATACGACCAAAAATATTGCATACATGCATATTTTCAGGTGATTTCTAGTGCAAACTATTCAATAATCTATTTATGTTATCGAGAACAAAAAATACTTCACACACTTTTGTGTTTTGTCTAATTGCAGGTGTATGAGACATTTGTACAATCCACATATGAAGATAATGGAAAAGGAGAAGTTCAGGTTCTGTTCAAAAAGTCCTCTCACGTCACTTTTGGGCCAAGAGAAGATATAGTCAAAGTCTCTCATGTTCTAGATTCAGATTCGGACTGCACAGACATCCCTGACTCAAAACGTCAACAACTTTTTATACGGACTCCGAATTGGGTGATTCTTTTTTGTTGGAAAGTAGATTTTGTGCTCTTTCCAACCCAATTGGAATCACCTTCAAATTCGTCCGGAGCATTCAGATATCGACGAAACAATCTGATGCTGCAGCAGAATCCGAGTCAAATAACAAGTCCAAAGGTGTTACACCACCTCCACTTGGGTCCATGAGCCTTGTACAACCTAGGGTTAGTTTTAGGCTGTTGTGGGACGTCCTTCCACCTCCTTGGCCGCCACCCCCTGCTTCTATATAAGTAGATCCATCTAGTAGCTTTTTACTTGGGATTTGTTTAGTTAAAAGTTAGCCATTGCAACTTCGTGTACTTCATTTGTGTCCAACGACCAGACCAAGACCACTTCCGGATCCCCACCTTTATCAATACATCATCTATATTTGCAATATTCAGATTGCATTATCATATTCTTGCTTGTTCTTCGATTGCGTGCAGGAATAGACCTTCGTGGTCAGGCTGATCGTGCTTCCAGCATCGTCGGTAACCTCAGGAGATTGGTTTAGCGATTGCTAAGGCGCAGCGTCGTGCACGTTTGTAGTCGAATCGTCAAAGTTGACTCCACCAAGTCGATAGTTATCATCTCATCGAAAGATCGGGACCCTCACCTCTATCAGTTTTTCTTCAGGCGCAACATTGGTGGTTGCCCTGGCATGTTCTTCAGGAGCTGGAATTTCTTTAGCAGCCCTGGTAGCTTCTTCGTTAGTCTGATTTTCATCAGCCGCACTCTCATTTTCTTCAGTGGGCTGAGCAGATGCATCATCCTGAGGAGTTTCTTGTTGTGATGGAGCTGGAACATTTAGCTTGAGTTTCTTGGAGAGTTTGACGAATCTGACCTTGGCACCGAGCCAGTCCGCATGATATGTGTCAAATTCCTCACTGAGGCCTTTCATTTCCTTTTGCATATTAACAAGTTCTCAGGAGGCATATTCAAACATTTTTCTTCAGAAATCGCTCATTTTTGTATTGGGCCTTCTTGACTTGTCTGGCCTTCTCAAATTTCTATTTTTCTTCGCCTATGAAGGTAGACAACATGTGACTTTGACCAGGAGTCAGGTTCAGGTCAGGCAGTAGAGTGTTGGGATATTTGTGCTAGAGGTCAATGAAGTCGAGGATCTTCTTCGGATCTAGCATGAGAGGCACAGAGCTGCCTTTGGCTCTAGAAGCCCTTTCTTGTCTATCCCTAATGATTTCAGCAAGTTCATCATCATTAGCTTCATCATCTTCATCAGACTGAACATGGAATGCAACTTTCTTCTTTTGGGGACTTGGCCTCATTCCACGTCCAGCAGTGGCATTGACCTTCAGCAAAGTTGGACCTATTGAGGACTGTGGTGGAGCTGAGGATCTTGCAGATTCTCTCGAAGCAATAGAAAAGCCTGTAGTCCGTTGACACGTTCCAAGGTGCACAGGTGTTGAGGACTTTGTGGCAACGAAGGGGATTGGCACTGCCCATGGAGAAGTTGCCTGAGGAATTTTACTTGAGGGCTTTGACGTTGAAGAACTTGGCTGTGAGGGCACTGACCTTGAAGATTTCTTCACAACATACTTCTTCAGCATGGCCTTCTTTAGCACTGTTGTACTAGCAGAGGCCTTAGCAGCAGCAGCTTGAGAATCCTCATTGAATTTCTTCACTGCTTCTTTAGCAACTTTATCCAGTTTGGCTTGGCGTTTGGCCCATTCTTTTAGAAAGTCCACACCACGCTTGATGCTCGTGGGATCATCTCATTGGCCAGCAGCCAAAGGTGGTATTGGACATGGAGGTTTTACTGTGAATTTCTTCAATTACTTGGGAGTAACATAGCGAAATTCCCTCCATTCCTTAGTCCATCTCCGCGCAATCCTCTGTATGCGCACTTTGCGCCGATTCTTGTTTTCTTTCCCATGAGTTGCTTCATCGGGTGTGCAATATTCAACATAGATGTCCCCAGGGATCTCAAACGCAGTGTTTGTCTCTAGCCTCTTGCCTGCCTTGTGAGGTCTCTTCCCATCTGCCATTTTCCTCACTTGAGGATTTTGAACTTTGGATGTTTCTGACGAAGTATGCAAATTATCTTAGAGGAACACTGCAAATGAGTTAAGTTGACGATGAAAGTGCGTTATATCGACTAGAGGGGGTGAATATGCGATTTTTACAAATTCGTCACCGAGGAATTTCCAGGTGAGGAAATTCCTAAGTCACAAACAACTAGCAGCGGAATAAGTACTCAGATGCAAGCGTAACATAGTAGTGACACAGTCATCATGATGAAATGAAAACAAGCACATAGTACAAGAAGCATATAAATAGGATAAGCAGGCTGAAGACAAGGTGACTGAAGACTATGAATTGAGGAAATGGAGAAAGTCTTAAGTCAAAGTCTTCAAACAATAACGATCAAGTTCATCAACACAAGAATGAGGAAATGAAGGGGTTGAGGAAATAGAACCAACAGCTTGGTGAAGACGATGATTTGGTAGACCAGTTCCAACTGTTGTGACAGTCGTACGTCTGGTTGGAGCGGCTAGGTATTTAAACCTGAGGACACACAGTCCTCACCGTATTCTCCTTGAGCTAAGGTCACATAGACCTCGCCCAATCACTCGTGGTAAGTCTGCAGGTGACTTCCAAACCTTCACAGACTCGGTCAGTCAGCGATCCACAATCTCCTCTTGGATTCTCTAGACCATGATGCCTAACCGTCTGGAGGATGCACAATCCTCAAAGGTAACAAGCGTTGGTTCCACACAAGAACAATCTCTTCAGTGATGCTCAATCTCTTTGAGTTTGTAGGTGTTTGGGTTTGGGTTTTCCTCACTTAATTATTTTCGCTCAAAGTCCTCGGAGGATGGGATGCTCTCAATGACAAGTGTCAGTTTCTCTCGGAGCAGCAAACCAACTAGTGGTTGTAGAGGGCGGCTATTTATAGCCTAGGGAGCAGCCCGACGTGATAAGACATAAATGCCCGACAATTATATGACCGTTAGGTGGGTAGATATTTTGGGACAGCTGGCGCGTAGCACATCAACGGTCGGATATTTGAGCTATTAAATTCATTAGGGATATCATGTTCCTCACTTGTAGGCAGTCCACACTAGCGAATTCCTAACTCCTCAGTTGGAACAAATTCCTTAGAGATCAGAAGATCTTCATCTCTATCACTGAAGAAATTGACTAAACTGTATGAGATTTCCAATGGCTTCACTCGAGAGGATTGGGTAGGTATAGGATTTTGAGATGAGCATCACTTGGAAACTTTTCCTTAGTTTTACCTCGACCCCCTTTAATAGTACGGTGTTTCCTATGACTCAAGAAAATCAAAAAAGAAACTACGAAAACAAATGTCTTCACGCTTCATAATCCTTGCATGAATATCAAGTCTTCAAGGTGACACCAATTTCTTCACTTTCAAAGTCTTCAGAAAACCAACATCTTCAGCCGAAGACATTCATTTTTAGGGGTCGACTTTCATCGTAAATATCAAACTCCTCATAGACTTATAGACCTGTGTACACTCACAAACATATTAGTCCCTTAACCTATAAGTCTTCAATACACCAAAATTACTGAGGGGCACTAGATGCACTTACTGATGAGAACCTAGTGATTCAGCAGCAGACATTTTGTACCTGTGAACAGAGTATAGGTGCAATGAATTTGGAGAGGTCATATGCGTTCTCATAATTTTTTCAAAAGAATCAAGTTTGAGGAATTTGACCATAGGTGTCTTGAGGAATTTCACTAAGCGTTCTTGACTTAGGTTCCAGAGTTGTATAGATTTGAAAATACTCACAATTGAGGAATTTGGAAGAAAAAGGTAGGTTAGAGAAACAAATCAAGATACACAAACATTCTGGTGTTTAAGGAGTGTGAAGTTGAAGAATAAACACCTGTTGAAGATTTTGTGGAAATCATAAGAATGAAAGTAGGGTTGTAAAATTAGATTTTAATTACCCTTGACGAAGAACACAATGAACTAGGAGTGGAGTTGGACTAGTTTGGCTGTTCAGAGCTCCCACGCCCTAACTTGGTGGCGCAAGACAACTACTGCGACGGGGAAGTGAAGATTTCCGTGGCCGGCGTGAGTAAGATGGCGACGAGGTCGAGGCGGTGAAGCTCTTCCTCACTAGCGACGATGGAGTTTAGCGATGGCGCTAGGTCTGAGAGCTCAAGCAAGATTGAGGTCGGACGGAGTAAATGAGGTCTGAGGAAGGGAAGGGTTATTTATAGCCGTGGTGAAAAACTGCTCGTCCAAAGATTTTGGATGAACATGCCCCTGACCCTTACTGTTCTAACGACATATGTCATCCACATTCAGAGAGGTGGAGACTGTTGGGGATCGCGGGTGAGTTTTTGAATCCATCGTGGGATGCGGAATGGTTTGAGCGGCAACAACCAAAAATTCCGAAGTGAATTTTTTAAAGTTTTGTTCGCAAATGCTTCAATTGTCAATGACATAGTGGAGACTTCGAATGGTTTCAAATAGAATGCACATGAAGAATTTGTGAACAGATTGGGTTGAGTTTAACATAGAGGAGGAACAGGTCCAATCACATTCACTTAGAAGAAAATCAACTTGAAAAATTAGCAATAAGTGAATGTTGTTGAGGACATTAAAAAACTCAAATGTGTGTATATATATATATAGCCAATGAAGAACATTAGTCGAAAAGTTGAGGAATTGCAAACTTGAGGAATTTGCAAAAATGAAGAAAAACTCAAATTTGTAGATTTTCAACTTTGGGTGGTGGCGTGACCCATCGTATAAGAACGATGATTTCAGACACCGCGTACAATTGTTGTAGGGATTTGAGAATCAAATTCTTCATTAATTTCTTCACACTTAGAGGGTTTGAAGAAAAACGTTACTTCGTGCGTTGCACATCTAAGTCAACAATTTTGCATAAGTGTTAGGATGTGTGTCCTTTCAAAGAACATTCGAAGATTCTAAGATATTTAGCTCACACCACAAGTTGGTAAATCTCTTCTCATCGAAGGGCTTTGTGGAGATATCTGCCAGCTGTTCTCCAGTCTTCATGTGGTCGATGGAGATGTCGCCCTTCAACACATGATCTCAAAGAAAATAATGACGAATCTGGATGTTCTTAGTCTTCGAGTGTTGAACTGGGTTGTGCGCAATCTTGATGGCACGCTCATTGTCGCAGTAGAGTGGCACATTCTTCATATTTATGCCATAGTCCTTGAGGGTTTGCTTCATCCACAACAATTGAGCATAGCAAGAACCAGCAGCTAGTACTCAGCTTCAGTAGTAGACAGTGATATGTAGTTCTGCTTCTTGGAGGACCAACATACTAAGGATCGTCCGAGGAAATGGCGTGTGCCTGATGTTGGCTTGCGATCCACCCGATCACTAGCATAGTTAGAGTCAGAATATCCAATGAGAGCAAAATCTAAGCCCTTGGGATACCATAATCCAAATGTTGGAGTGCGAGCTAGATATCGAAGAATATGTTTCACAACCTTATGGTGTGATTCCTTCGGTGTAGCTTGAAAACGGGCACACATGCAAACACTAAGCATAATATTTGGCCTAGATGCACACAAATAAAATAAAGATCCAATCATGGAGCGGTATACCTTTTGATCGAAGTCTATACCATTTTCATCGGTGCATAGATGGCCATTAGTGGGCATAGGGATTTTGACGCCTTTGCAATCTTGCATGCCGAGTTTCCTCAGCACATCCTTGAGGTATTTCTCTCGAGATATGAAGATGCCATTGCATTGTTGACGAATTTGAAGACCTAAGAAGAATTACAATTCTCCGATCATAGACATTTGATATTCCTCACTCATCATATATGCAAATTTATCACTGTAACGTTGGTTAGTACAGCCAAAGATAATATCATCAACATATATTTGGCACACGAACAATTCATCATCATATGTTTTCCTGAAAAGAGTTAGGTCAAGTGAACCGGGTTTGAAGGCTTTCTTCATGAGGAATTCCTTCATTGTATGATACCACACCCGAGGGGCCTTCTTGAGGCCATAAAAGGCCTTATTGAGTCTGAAGACTTTGTCAAGATGCTTAGGATCTTCAAAACCTGGGGGTTGAGCAACATATACCTCTTACTCAAGCTTACCATTGAGGAATGCACTTTTCACATCCATTTGATATAAGATGATATTATGATGGTTAGCATAAGCACGCAATATGCAAATAGCCTCAAGTCTAGCAACAGGTGCAAAAGTTTCATCAAAATCAATTCCTTCAACCTGTGTGTAGCCTTGAGCTACAAGACGAGCCTTGTTCCTCACCACTAGGCCATTTTCGTATTACTTGTTGTGGTAGATCCACTTAGTACCGATGATATTGTGCTTGAGTGGGTCTGGTCGCTTGACAAGTTCCCACACATTGTTGAGCTCGAATTGATGTAATTCCTCTTGCATAGCTTGAATCCACTCAGGCTCCAGAAATGCCTCATCAGCTTTGGTAGGCTCTGTGATAGAGAAAAAGCGAAGTGCCCACTGTCGGCGTTCTGGGAACGGGGGTCCCCAGACTTGCCTGCCTGCGGCCCACGACGTGGCTCTGCGAGCGGGCCCATACGGCCCATCTTCACCAGCAAGGACTCAAGACCCTCGCGAGGGGCCAAGCCTCGCGAGGCGAATGACAAAAGACCTCCTCGGGAGCGGCCTCACCAGACTGGCTCGCGAGGGGCGGAGAGATCAAGGCCAGGCAAACCTCACGAGGTTCTAGTGACGTGAGCCATGACGACTAAGGCCAGGTGGGCGCCAGCGCACATAGTGTCCTTGTTTCCTCTTTGGTGCTAAGGATGCAGGCGCATGCGCGGAGTACCGTGGCGTCAAGCAAAGGTTTCCATATCAGTGCAGCAAGACCGAGACCAGAAGGACGGCAAGACGGAGGTCACCGTGGAGCCCAAGACGGTGTCACCACCATAACCTTAGACAGGCAAAGACCACTTTTGTCAGGATAAGCTGTACTAGCTGTCCCCTTTTGAAATTGGCCGTTGTTGGCTCCCTTCCCGTTCAATATTTGGGGAGAGGATCAGGGACTCTATAAATAGGACTAGCCACCACCATAGCTAGGAGAGGGGAGAACGGATCGAGAGAGACCAAAACAACCACAAGTTCCCCGAGCACAAGAACACCTCTCCTCAGGAGGTTGTTCTTCCCCTTGTACTGTTCATCCTCAGCCCAAGAGGCAATCCACCACACCACACTAGAGTAGGGTATTACACAACAACGGTGGCCCAAACCAGTATAAATCTTGTGTCCCTTGTGTTGTGAGTTCGTCGAGTTAGCCTGTTAGATCTTAGCAAAGCTAGGGCATGGATCGGTAGGGGGAGATCTTCACGCGCACCCTAGTGTTCGAACCTTGAGGGTTTTGGAAGAACCTGTGATCCGACATTTGGTGCGCCAGGTAGGGGTGCGCCGGAGCTTCTCTCCCGCCAGTCGATTCACCGACGCTCTGCGGTTCCAATGTCCGGCGACTCAACGACCAACGCCGACCGCTGCCTGGCCAGCCCAGGCGGCACCGTCTGCCCAGGAAGACCTCAACCTCGCGCTCCAGGCGGCACGAGCGCCACCTGACGCTGCGGGGAGCGGGCGGCGCGGCCAGGCGCTGTCCACCCTCACCCCACGACAGGTGCGAGCTGCTGCAAGGGCCGCGAGCCACGCCGCGGCGATGGCGTCGCACACCCGGATGGAGCAGGCAAACATGCGGGCTGCACTCACAGTGGCACGGGAGCTGCTGCGGTGCCGGCTGATGGAGAGCGACCGGGATGCACTGCTGGAACGCGTCGCCGAGCTACTGGACGCCACAGATTCAAGAGCGCCGCCCTTCTGTTCTCTGCTCATGCCACAAGCTGCAGCCGGGTCATATGGAGGGCCACGCTGCGCCCGCGTGCCTACACGCGCACCACCAGACTTCATCGACACCGGCGCAACCAATGGAGCAACGCGACCGCTCGTGCCCGGCGCCACCTCCGCTGGGCACGGGCACGAGCGCTGCCACCTACGGTCCGGGCGGGATGCAACCCTACCATCCTCGAGGAGGCACACTAGGTCGGGCGACATGGAGCGCGGGGCACTTCGGCGAGGTCTTCAGGGCAACGGCCTCGGAGGCCTACGTGCCCCACATGATGAACCAGGAGTACACGCCGGAAGATGACCCCGGCTCGTTCCTCGAGCCGAGCTGGGGAGAGGAGGCATTAGGAGCTGAGGCCTTCCGGGAGCCGCCCGAGAGCCCCACCAACCACGCTGTCGACAACAGCTACAGGGTACCACTAATCTCCCAAGGGCAGGCTTATGCTAACCACGAATCGCAAGTGAATCAGGTCACAACGCCAGGTGACGGTTCTGGTGCAGCGGTATCCGCCTCACCAAGAGAAGCTCACTGGGGGTTGCGTGGAAGGGGCCAGGAGCAAGGCCCCTCCCCGCGTCGCATGGAGCAAGGCGTCCCCCGGATGTAGGCCCTCTGCCGGGAGGTGCTCCAGAGCCTACCCTCGGCAGAGGACTCGTGGTCGCCGAGGGTGCCGCTGGTGTCCCCTTTGCCCCATCGGTGTCATCCTGGTCTCCGGTCGACCCCAACGGTGGCCGAGGGAGGCGCAAGGCGGAGCCCTCGTCTGGCGATATGAAGTAAGGCTCACGCCTGTGAAGATCGCCGCCTGTGACACTCTCACATAATAACGAGTGGGGCTGTACACACCCCGGAGTCTAAGGAGTGCCGCCCTCGGGCCTCGGAGGCTCCCTCCCACGTCCTAGCGGCAGCACTTAGCTCCGTGCTGGTGAGAAGACTTGAAGACAAGAAGAGTAGACTAGGTGCCGGACGCGGCCATTTGCTCTGGATCCCTTTTCTGTAGCCTTGCCCTCTGGATTTGGATTTAAGTTGAAGTTGAATTTTCATTGATGCGCGCGGGGGGTGCCTTTTCTCATTCGAGCGATTTCTTGCTATCTGGTTCTTGTCTTATTTTAGAGTTCGCACCTGTTGCTTCCCCCTCGCGGGCCCCTCGCGAGCGGGGCTGAGAAAGACGCATGCACGCCATGGCTAGCGCTCGCTTATCACGCGGCCCCCTCGGGCGCCTCGACAAGTTCCTCAGGAGCTTCCAACCTCACGAGCCGGTTTGGGCTCTTCCAGGCTAAGGTAAACCGCAACAGCAACTTCGCCCCAGGGCACGTGAGTCCACGAAGATATATATTCAACTCGACCTAAAAAGATAAAGGCAGTAGCAAATTTACATGCGGGGCTTCGCCTCCAAAAATGTACTTACAACTTCAAGGGCTACGCCTGAGCTTCTGTGTGCAGGACAAATAGCTGGGAAGCACGGGATCAGTCAGACATGTCACACGCCGCGTCCCCCGGATCGCCCTCATACGCGTCGCTGGCATCACCATCACCTCCACCAGCGCCGCCATCACCGTCGTTGACCACGTCGCCCGCGTCCACCGCGACCACCACCCCGTCGTCATCGGAAGTGAAGGCCCTGACCAGCGCATCCACATTGTCTTCCACCCATCGCGACAGGTCGCCCTGGGTGGCCTCGGGTATGGGAGCGATGGCGGCATCAAAGTCGAAGTTGGGGTCAGTGTTTTGGAGATGGCTAAAGACGCGGGAGAACGCACGCCCGAGCAGGCCGCGGCTCCTCTCTTCAACAAGTTGGCGAGACCTCTCGGAACGGATCTCCAGGCACGTCACCACGTCGGCGAAGAAGCGGAGGTGGCTGGAGTAGTCGTTCGCGTGGGGATGAGGAGCATTCTCATCGCAGATATGGCCCAGGGCGGTGTTGGCCTTGTTCGTGAGGTCCTTGAGCATGGGGGCATGCACACGCTCCAACGTCCGCCGCTGAAGCACTTCTTCCCTGTTCTGCCGCGCGACAGACTCGGCATCAGCGACCCGCTGCTGAAGAGGGAGCAGTTCGGCGTGGGCGGAAGCCAGCTCAGCCAGCACCAAGGCTAGGGCGGTTGCGGCAGCCTCCTCGCGCTGCTCCACCTCAACCAACCTGGACTTGAGGGCAGCAGTCCTACCTGCAGCCTCAGCCTCTGCGAGCTTCAACTTCAGGTCGAACATATCCTCAAGACTCGCGCGAGCCTCAGCCACCCGACAATCGCCCTCCTCCTGGGCTCTGGCCTCGCGCGTTCCAATGGCCTCCTCCGCTTGGGCGAATTGACGCTCCCTCGTCTCTAGCCGCTCAAGTTCAAGGCTGCGCTCCACGGCTTCCAGCGCCAGCGCTTCCTTGCACCTCCGGACCTCTTCCTCCTCCACAGGCGTCCCTCTTATCAACACCAGGACGGCTCTACGCGCCTCCACTTGCTGTTCCAAGGAGGCGTTCCAGGCTTGGAGCTCCCGTGAGCATTCCTCTGCGATCTTGTGGCGGCGGTCAGCTTTCCGAGCTTCTTCCAAGGCTCGGGAGCAGGCTTCGCGCGAGGTCGCAAGGGATGCCTCGGCCTTCGCGTTATGAAGCTTGCGCTGGTGACGCCCGAGGTTGATAGCCACCTTCAGATTATGCCACTCCTCCACCAGCTAGAGGCCCTCAGCCACGAGGCGCACGTACACATCCACGAGCTCTTCACCAAGCCGGGTCATCGCGCCCATCGCCTCCTAGAAGAGCTCGCGACAGACGATGCTCCCTTCCTGCACCGACTTGAGCATACTGCTGACTCCGTCCTCCTCCACGGAGACCGTGGACGGGGCCCAAAGCGACTCGCCCCCTTTCGGCAGGGGGCTGGGGGTTGGTGCTCGCCCATTTGCGGGATGGGCCTCGCGAGGGGCCTGAACGAGTGAAGGCCCGCTGCTTGAAGAAGACCCTAGGATCGAAGCCAACCAGTCGCTATCCACGACCAGGGGAGGAACCCTTGGCATGCTTGTTGTGCTCCGAACAAGGCCACGAAGAAAAGACGGTGAAGGCGCAATCTCAAGACACCTTGTCGACGGGCCGGCTTCCCCGGTTCACTCCACACCGTGAACAGGACGCGGGCTTGAAGCGCTCGAGTCTAGCGGGAGAAGCGAGGCGAGAGGAGGCTGCTTCTCAGGAGATTTTGCAGCCTTGGCGGAAGGAATCCTGAAGAGATATCGTCAGGAAGGGAAGCAGCACGTGGAGAATCACCAAGATAAGGTACTTACTCATCAACAGTGATGTACTCTCTCCGTTTTAACGGCCCGAAGGTGCCGCTGCATGGGGACCCCTTCCTCTTGCGGAGCTCTTCGAAGTCCACGCAGAGCCGGCCGAAGCGCTGGATGTGGCGGCCGACACGAGGCGTAGCTGGAGAAGCGTTCGAAGGGGCAGGCTCTGGAGCGCCAAGCTGAGGGGAGCCATCAGGCTCAGCCTCGCAGCGACCTGCCGAGGCCTCAGGAGCCCCGGCCTCGGGAGACACAGGCTACGCCGCCCCCTCAACCGCCGCCCCGGGGCAAGAGTCACGAGTCCCCGAGGACGACGCCTCAAGAGCCCTAGGCGGCATCAGCATCTCGGCACCTTCACCATCGGCCCCCAGTGGTGCTCGCCCCCCTGCATCCACACTTGGGGCGAGCTCGACGCTAGCTGCGGGGAGAGGAACCATGACGATGGGGTTCTCACGGGGCCTCATGAGGCCGACTGGACGAAGCCCCCACTCATCGAAGGAAGGCATCTGCTCGGCGAATGCTGCCTTGTTCAAACATCGGTACAGGAGGCAACTCTTCCTCAACATGTCATCTGGCAGCGGGACACCCTTCAGGACCTCGAGCACTATTCGCCGCCCCTCGAGGGGGAGCCCGGAATTCTGAAGTCTCATGTGGTCCTTATTGTTGAGCAAGGCCCACATCGGTTGAGAGTGGCGCTGCAGCGGAGCGATTCGGCACCGAATGAACTCGTTCACCACCATAGGCGCAGTCACATCAAGGTCCTTGAGCCACCTCAGCCTGAGCCAGACAGGGGCAAGGCGTGAATCAGTAAGCCTTTGATGGCACCAACCGGAGCTTGGAATAGCGGGCGCTGACGGAGAAGAGAGCAGGGGACTGAGCACTCCAACATCAACAAATACCCACCGTGTCCGAAACCTGCTCACGGATGGTGGGAGCTCGAAGTCGATCCCCGCGCCGGCCGTCGCCGCCACGGCCTGAAAGCTCAGGCATCCTGAGCTCTGTTGGGGATCAATCAGATGCAGCGAGAAGAAGTGGCGGAGAAGGGGCAATGCCTACCATGTCCTCGCAAACAAAGGCGAAGACGGCGAGAAGGGTCACGGATTGGGGATCAAGCTGCATCATGTGGATCTGATAATGCGCCAGCACAACGTTGAAGAAGGCAGAGAAGGGAGGAACCAAGCCAACCTAGAGGGCGTCGATGAATAATGGGACCTCGGTGGCCGCCCGGTTAATGCGAGCATGAGAAGCAGGCCAAGCCACCGTCTTTGCCCACTCATTGAAGATGGAGGCGAGCATGGGATGCACCTTGCCCATGGCCTCATCGTTGAGCACCAGTGATCGGCCAACTGCAGGCTCGGCGGCCGGAGGCGTACTAGCCGAGGTCAGAGGTTTCTTCCCCTTATCCGCTTGTGTCAGCGCCACGGCAATGGAGCGGGCAGCACTCAGGTCAGATTGGAAAGAGGAGCGGAGTCTGGGGGAAGCAGGGGGATTGGAGGAGTATGGCGCGCGCGATGGAAGAATAACTGTGTAGGTTACGGTGGCCGTATAGCCAGGCGGATTCCAAGGCAGCGTGCGGAAGCGGAGACGCCCACGTCCAATCAACCACCACGCGTCGACCAAGGCCACAGGCTATTGGGGCCCATGGCGCTCCACACTTGACCTTTGGATTCACCTCGAAGCCAAGCCCGAGCACGCCTTGGGCCCGGGGGCTACTATCGGCGTTCTGGGAACGGGGGTCCCCATACTTGCTTGCCTACGGCACACGCCGTGGCTCTGCGAGCGGGCCCGTATGGCCCATCTTCAACAGCAAGGACTCATGACCCTCGCGAGGGGCTAAGCCTCGCGAGGCGAACAACACAAGACCTCCTCAGGAGCGGCCTCACCAGGCTGGCTCGCGAGGGGCAGAGAGATTAAGGCCAGGCAAACCTCATGAGGTTCTAGTGACGTGAGCCATGACGACCAAGGCCAGGTGGGTGCCAGCACACATAGTGTCCTTGTTTCCTCTTTGGTGCTAAGAACGCAGGCGCAGGCGCAGAGTACCGAGGCATCAAGCAAAGGTTTCCATATCAGTGCAACGAGACCAAGACCAGAAGGACGGCAAGACGGAGGTCACCATGGAGCCCAAGACAGCGTCACCACCAGAGCCTTAGACAGGCGAAGACCACTTTTGTCAGGATAATCTGTAGTAGCTGTCCCCTTTCGAATTGGCCGTTGTTGGATCCCTTCTCGGTCAATTTTTGGGGAGAGGTGAGGGAGTCCTGGACTAAGGGGTCCTCAGGCGTCCGGCCTGTTAGCCATGGGCCAGACTGATGGACTGTGAAGATGCGAAGACCGAAGACTGTACCCATGTCCGGATGGGACTCTCCTTGGCATGGAAGGCAAGCTTGGCGACCGGACATGTAGATTCCCTTCTTTGTAACCATCCTTGTGTAACCCTAGATCCTTCCGGTGTCTATATAAACCGGAGGACTTAGTTCGGATAGGGCAGATTCATTATCATAGCCATACAAGCTAGACCTCTAGGGTTTAGCCATTACGATCTCGAGGTAGATCAACTCTTGTAATACTCATATTCATCAATATCAATCAAGCAAGACGTAGGGTATTATCTCCATAGAGAGGGCCCGAACCTGGGTAAACATCGACCTTAGACGCAAAGTTCGGGAACCCCTACCCAAGATCCGCCGTTTTTCACAGCGACATTGGTCCTTTCATTGAGAGTTCCACTATGCTGTCGCCAAAAGGTTTGATGGCCCCTTCAATCGTCAATAATGACGCTGTCCGAGGAAAAACTTTCCTCCCCAGACAAATCTTTTTGTTCGGTGGCTTCGCATTGCGGGCCAATTCGCTTGGCCATCTGGAGCAGATCAAAAGCTACGCCCCTGGCCATCAAGTCAGATTTGGGAGCTTGAACTACGTTGCAGACATCCGTGGAGACTTGATCTTCGCCGGATTCGAGACCGTGGTAGCAACCCCCGGTCACCCCGATGATCATGACCTATATCTGTCATCAAACCGCATCCAGGAGATTGCTCCTATAACCGCTCTGGCCTTAGAGCTGGAGCAGACTGCGCCATATGAGGACGGGAGGATCAACCCCACCACGGAGGCCACAGATTCCTCGGCGTTGGAGTCGCACTTAGACTTAACCCTCACAACGTCTTTGTCGCCGGAACTCTAGACTCATCTCCAGCCATAAGTTCCTAACCACGCGAACCCGCGGACGCCGAACTTGATCATTTATTGATCTTCGAGTTCAGCGTCGCAGACATCTTCCAGCACTCGCCTTTGGGTGACATGCTAAACTCATTAAAAAACTTGTCCTTAGCAAAGGACCCGCAACCGAACTATATCCAGTTCGAACTAGGGGCTGATGATGGGGAATTTCGCTCCCCACCCGCCGCCCACTTCATAGCCACTGTCGAGGACTTAACCGACATGCTTGATTACAGCTCCAAAGACATCGACGGTATGGACGACGATGCGGAGGAGGAACATGGCCAAAACCCGCCGCTTATCGGATGCCGGACGACCACTTCTTCGTACAATGTATACATGGTGGACACACCTAGGGAACCTCACGACGATGACAAAGAAGACCCAGTTGAGGATAAACCTCCGGGGATACAGCCTAGACACCGGTGTCAGCGGCGCCACCCTAAGTCACGCTGTGCAAAAGATAGCAACACCGGCACCGGAGAAAATAATACTCCAGACGACACCGAAGACAATGAAGACCCCGTTGGGGTAACGTCCGAACAGAATGAATGGGAAGACGGGCATGATAGCCCTAATGAACATGCCATACACGAAGACTCGGAGGACAGTAACTATCTTCTGCTCTCCGAGGATGAGGAGAGCCTCAGCGAAGAGGATTTCATCGTGCCTGAGGAACCTCTCGAGCCAGAGCGCTTCAAGCGCCAGCTAATTGCCACTGCAAGAAGCCTGAAAAAGAAGCAGCTGCAACTTCAAGCTGATCAAGATCTGCTAAATGATAGATGGACTAATGTCCTAGCAGCCGAAGAATATGGCCTTAAGCGCCCAGCCAAAAGTTACCTGAAGCGCAAATTACTACCTCAGTTAGGTGATGAGGCGCTAGAGCTCATACCATCAGCATGCAATGGGGCTGACAGAATACCACGTGGCCGGGATAAAGCGGCAACTCAAGCTAAGCACCAGCCCGCCCCGCCTTATTATAAAGGCAAAGCTAAAACAACTCTCGGTCACAAAAATGACCTCCAGTAGGTCCAGAATAACAGAGCGGGGCATACCAGATCGATCTATGGATCATGATGACGTGCCTCGACACGCGGCGACAGCTACCTATTCGGACGTGACAAACATAGCCACACCCGGGCCAAAGACCGCAAATGGACTCCATCGGAGGTACGTCGCAGTGTGGCCCAACATAGAGGTGCCGCACACCTGCTTTGCATCACAGACGAAGTAATGGAGCATGAATTCCCAGACTGGTTCAAACCCATGAATATCGAATCATACGACGGAACAACGGATCCGGCGGTATGGATCGAGGACTTCCTCCTCCATATTCACATGCCCGCAGAGATGACCTTCATGCCATCAAATACCTGCCACTAAAACTCAATGGACCAGCTCGGCACTAGTTAAACAGTCTGCCGAAAAATTCTATCGGTAGCTAGGAAGATTTAGAGGACGCCTTTCACGACAACTTCCAAGGAACATATGTACGGCCACCGGACGCCGATGGCTTAAGCCACATTGTCCAGCAGCCCGGAGAGTCAGCCAGGAAGCTGTAGACTAGGTTCTTAGTTAAAAAGAACGAAATCGTCGACTGTCCGGATGCGGAAGCCCTTGTGGCCTTTAAACACAGTGTCCGAGATGAATGGCTTGCACGCCACCTCGGTCAAGAAGGACCTAAATCCATGACAGCCCTTACCGCTCTAATGACTCACTTTTGCGCGGGAGAAGACAGTTGGCTCGCTCGTAGAAGCAACAGCGCCAGCGACTCGGGCACCTCCAAAATCCGAGACGGCAATGGCAAACCACGACGAATCAAACACAATGGTCGCAATGATAATGACGGATCATGCAACATAGTGGTCAACGCCGGATTCAGCAATCCCAAACCCGGTCAACGAAAAAAGCCATTCAAGGCGAACCGAGACGAACCATCCAACCTAGACAGGATATTGGACTGACCCTGCCAGATTCACGGACACCCCGATAGACAAGCTAATCATACCAACAGAAGCTGTTGGGTCTTCAAGCAGGCTGGCAAGCTCGGCGCCGAACACAAGGGGAGGGGGCCACCAGGCGATAGGGACGACGGAAGGGTTCACCAACCAAATACCGAGGGTCAGAAGCAATTTCCCCCCGAGGATCGATCAATAACGGAGCGGAAATAGCAGTTCAGCTTCTGCTGCCCACTTCATATACCCAAATTTTTTTACCGTGCATACATCATTACACACTCAAGATACCATGGGCATTGGCGGAACCACAATACGGACAAGCCTGCAAGCATTCCAGTAACATTTTTTATCTACTTTCCTTTTTCTTTCTTTTCTCTTAAAAACAAGTGATGCAAAGGACAAACATATAAACTGACTGCATCAGAGTTCGGATCCGTACACTCACCTAAGGGGCTATTCCTGTCAAGAAGTCCCTTCACCGAGGACAGGCGGCGCAGACGTGTGACAAGAGGTCCAAAATTTCTTTTTGTAGACCGTATTCTCTATTTCGAGCCTGTACAGTGCCTTTTTCCTCCGCCTTCAACCCCTGGCATATTAAATAGCCGGGGTTGCGGCTTTGTTATCTATACACATGAATGGCACATCACTCAGATCCCAGTAAAAATAATCCATTCTTTTTCTAGAGGACCGAGTTTTTCCCCTGCGGTTGTTTCAAACATACACCTCGGCATAACGTGCCAGGGGCTCGGTACGGGAACAAGCGAGTTGCTGACAAGTCCGAACAGCTCTATAGCATACTTCAGTGTCACGAGTTTGGCCTTATATGCATCAGCTCCGAATCATGTCTTGGGTCAATAGTTGGGTTGCCCAACTCCTGTGCTTGCTATCCTACGTTCCGCTCTATCGGCTAGGGTAGTAAAGGGAGAACTACTGCATTGTGCTTCTGGTTCACCGGGTTAAGCACCTCAGTGGAGAAAGCCAAAAACTGACTGTCAGGATGCGACGAGAGCTGGTCAACCACTCGATGACTTATGGAATCTTTAGCGATTCCTTCCTGTTACATGAAGGACCTCTTTCCGGACAAATATGTAAATGGATCGTACGAGTAAGCCGCATACATACCAAGGGCTATGTCATAGCCCCACCATAAAACTCCTATGGCTAAGTGAAAGTGTTAACGCCCTATAGTCTGGTTGCCTGGTTCACTGCATTGACACCTCCTTCAGGACCAAGACGTTGGGTCAAGAGTGATCAGATGCTCTTTTCGAACACCCCCGTACTTCCTACGAGGGGGCTGAAGCCGACGACTGGAAAATTTTCAGATCATATACAAATGGCCGCACAGGAGGAACAAAAGCCTTTAGGCAAAATCAAAAATATAGACTGATTACAACAATTGTCTTTTACAATTCGTGAAGAATTCACTCGAATATTATGCCTTCCAAACATTGACCATCTATAAGGCGGGCAGCCTCTAAGACGTCCTCAAAATAATGCTCCGGTGCATGATGGTCCTTGCCCTTGGGTGGACCCTGCGCTGCAACATCGACGACCTTCATCTTCCCCTAGTATGTCTTGACTCAGGCAAATGCCATCCATGCACCTTCAATGCATGCCGACCGCTTTACGGCGTCGATACGTGGAACCGCATTAGCAAGCCGCCGAACCAAGCCAAAATAGCTATACGGAATCGGCTCAGTCGGCCACAGCTGAAGTATGACATTGTTCATGGCAGCCCCGGACATCCTGTGAAGCTCGGCCCATTGGGACATCTGTTCACTTAGTAGCAGAAGGCGTTTTGAAACGCCAAACTGTGACCAGAAAAGCCTCTCCGTCGCATACCCCTCTTGCGCTTGGTAAAACTGCGCCGCATCGCATGAACTCTTCGGCAGGTCCAAAAACACGTCTGGAGAACTCCACACTTGGTTAAGCTGAGCATAATTCGGATCTCTGAACTTAGTCTGTAATAAGAAGGGCTTACCAGCTGCAATCTCCCCAGCTTGCCGGATCTCCTCACGAGCTGCTCTGGATTCAGACCGCGCTTCTCTTGCCTCTCGTAAGGCCTTGTCAAGTTCAGCCATTTTGGCTTCATTTTCCTTCTCAAGAAGTTCACAACGGCTAGCAGCATTTTTCAGTTCGAGCGCCATCATGGATATCTTCTCCTCGTCTTGGTGCCGAGCAGCTTGTTCGGCTTTTAACTCAGCCGATGCCTTTTCGGTAGCTGCATCACTAAATCGGGCCCGCTCCTTGGCCCGGACCAGCTCCGCTCAAAGAATTTCAATGACGGCAGCACCATCTATAGTCATGCATATTCCAGTATATAGCTTCCAGCGTCATTCTTATATAAAAAACGTACGTGAAGGGACTGCCCCAAATACATACCTGGCGCCTCGTCAAGACGCATATTGATTAATGCAATGTCATCCCCGGCCACGTCAAGCTTCCGCTACAGCTCAGTAATATTCGTAGTCTGGGAAGTAGCTAGGGGGGCAGCTTGTGTTCAAGTTAATCATATTAGTCCTTGAATATTTCTTCTTGATCCTCCGTTCGCCTCCCATGGGAAGCCAACCCGGGTCTCAGGGGCTACTACCTATACACAGGTGCATCTTTGCAAATAAAATATAGTTGAAAACATTACATCACAAACCTCGAAGCCTCTCAGCAGGCCCGCGAAGGCCTCATTCAATCCGCTTTTCTCGAACAGGATCTTATCGACCACTTTGCCCATCAAAGTATGATGTTCCTCCGAGACGGACGCCTGTCGCGGCATGTTGGTCAATATATCCAGCGCCTCTAGGTCTCCGGAGGCTGCTATAGGAGTACAACCTCCCATTGAAGGGATCCGTTCATTCGTATCCAGTTGTAAACCGGACTGTTCGGGGCCTTCATGGTTGGTCCCCGGATCCCGGGACACCAAAGTGTCACCTTCGGGCAATGACTTCATCATTCCTCGCACCACCTATTGGTCGCGGGAGACCGTCCGCGACGACACCTCGAAGTCGTCTGCGCTATCGGGCGGAGAGGCTGGTGGAGGCGTCTCGCTTTTCATCATGTCCGGGATAAGGTCCCCCGAGGAAGAGGATTGTTGAAGAAGACTGCGCGCCGGACTGCAAAAAATATATATTATAAGCATCACAAGAACAAAACGGGATATGCTTAAAACAGCCTTGTTCACTTACAATTTGACCTGAGGCTTGTCCTCATTATGAGACTATGCTTCGACGTCCATCAAACCTGAGCCATCCAACAGAGGCATCTTGCCTCGCTTAGGAGCTTGTTTCTCCAAATCTTCGGAGGTGGCCCTTTTCTTCCCATGAGGGGAAGGGACAATAGTCCCCCCTTCACTTTTGTCTTCGGATAAGGGAATTTTGATTACTCCGGACACAATGTCTGAGGTACCCTTGGAATAGGGGTCATCTTTGGCCTTTCCACTCTTCGCCTCGCCCGCCTTCACAGACATCTGGTATGGTGCCGGGGCTAGCATCCTTGTTAAAACAGGATTCGCTGGGCCTTCGGGCAGAGGGGCCGAACACATAATTAGTTCCGCCTTCTTTATCCAGCCCTGGAGAAAGATAGCCTGCTCAGTACCGTATTACGGTATGCGTAATTACAAAGTGTTCGGAAGACAAGTGCTTACCAGGGTATCCGGACGGTTGCAGTTAAGGCCAGCGTCCTCGATAGTGTCCGGCCAATGTTTTCGCTTCCCGAAAAACAACTTCCACATCCCTTCGTGTGTAGTGCCGAAAGAGTGTTGGAGGGTTCGTGGTCCTTCTAGATTGAGCTCCCCCATGCGGCGGGCCGGCGCTGGTAGGGCAGGATTCGGCGAACTAGCATCACTTGAATCACGTTGACAAGATCAATGTCTCTCTCAAGGAGGGTTCAGATACGACTTTCTAGAGTCTCCACTTCATCAACTGATCCCCAGTCCATCCCTTTGTTAATCCATGATGCAAGCTGTGGCGGAGGGCCGGAACAGAACAAAGGAATAGCTGCCCACTTGGTGCTATGGGGTTCCGTGACATAAAAACATTCTCGCTGCCACTAGTGGGAGTTTCGGTGAAAGAGCCTTTTGGCCAGAGAGTGTTGGTAAGCTTCCTCACTACAGCACCACCACACTTCGCCGGTTCCCTGTCAACTACCTTCGTCTTCACACTGAAGGTCTTGAGCCATAAGCCGAAGTGTGGGGGGATTAGGAGGAAGGCCTCGCATGTAATGATAAACGCCGAGACGTGGAGGATAGAGTCCGGGGCTAGATCATGAAAATCTAGTCTGTAATAAAACATTAGCCCTCGGACGAAGGGGTGAAGAGCGAACCCTAGCCCCCGGAGGAAGTAGGAGATGAATACAACCCTCTCGCCAGATCTGGGGGTTGGAATAACCTGTCCTTGAGCAGGAAGCCTGTGGTGGACCTCTGCAGTCAAATATCTGGCCGCCCGAAGCTTTGTGATATCCTCCTTTGTAACAGAGGAAGCCACCCATCGGCCTTGAGAGCTGGGTCCAGACATGATGGGGAGGCTTGAAACGATGAAGTCGAACCTTGGGTGCTAGAACTCGAGGTTGGGAAGGCTGAGGAGAGGTTTGGCATAAAAGGATGGCCCTTGGTTCCTTTAGAAAGGCAGCTGGTATTGAATGCCTCCTCCTAAGCCTAAGAATCTGCCTATTCCTAAGGAATCTTTCCCGCAGGACGGTTGGGTTACCCACGCTCGTATTGATGAAAATCCCGCAATTAGGGGACACGATCTCTGCTTCGACAAGACGTGTCAATGAAAACCACGCCCGAAACATGGAACGGCGGGACGGGAAATGGTTCAAAACAATGACCGAGAAGCGTGACGTCACATTACTAAAGTTGTCAGCAGATTGGATTCGTGGAATACTATACTCTCTACGGCTATGTGTTGCAGATCCGGACACATTTGTTTCATCCGAAGACTGTTTTGGAGTTTGGAAGGAGGAACCCGCCTTGCAATGCCGAAGACAGAACTACGCACCAGATATCTTGTCATTGAAGCCAGGTTCAGGGGGTACTGAGGGAGTCCTGGACTAATGGGTCCTCGGGCGTCCGACCTGTTAGCCATGGGCCGGACTGATGGACTATGAAGATGCAAAGACCGAAGACTGTACCCATGTCCGGATGGGACTCTCCTTGGCGTGGAAGGAAAGCTTGGCGACCGGACATGTAGATTCCCTTCTTTGTAAGCGACCTTGTGTAACCCTAGATCCTTCTGGTATCTATATAAACCGGAGGACTTAGTTCAGATAGGGCAGATTCATTATCATAGCCATACAAGCTAGACCTCTAGGGTTTAGCCATTATGATCTCGAGGTAGACAACTCTTGTAATACTCATATTCATCAATATCAATCAAGCAGGACATAGGGTATTACCTCCATAGAGAGGGCCTGAACCTGGGTAAACATCGTATCCCTTGTCTGCTGTCACCATCAACCTTAGACGCACAGTTCGGGACCCCCTACCCGAGATCCGCCGGTTTTGACACCGATAAGAAGACCATGGCCTCTTTAAATAGGACTAGACACCACCATAGCTAGGAGAGGGGCGAACGGATCGCGAGAGACCAGAATGACCACAAGTTCCCCGAGCACAAGAACACCTCTCCTCAGGAGGATGTTCTTCCCCTTGTACTATTCATCCTCAGCTCAAGAGGCAATCTACCACACCACACTAGAGTAGCGTATTACACCACAACGGTGGCCCAAACCAGTATAAATCTTGTGTCCCTTGTGTTGTGAGTTTGTCGAGTTAGCCCATTAGGTCTTAGCAAAGCTAGGACGTGGATTGGTGGGGGGAGATCTTCGCGCGCACCCCATTGTTCGAACCTTGAGGGTTTTGCCGGAACCCGTGATTCGACACCCACAAAAGTTAGACAAATGTGAAGCCTTTGAGCGTGTGAGAGGACCTGGTGCATTGATGTCGTTGATGATTCTCTCAATTTGCACTTCATTTGCAACGTCGAGGATGAGCAGGTTGACAACTTTGATTGGGCTCAACATTTTCTTTAGAGCCAATTTCCTAAGATGCACCAGCATGATTTTCTTCATGATCTGGAATAACTTCTTCAACAAATTCTTCAGTTCGTATGACATCCTCAGTAGCCTTGAACTTGATAGATTCCGCAGGAGACATTTCATCTAGCACAGGAGGTAGGTGCTCTCTTTGCGAGCCGTTAGTTTCATCGAACCGCACATCTATAGTCTCAACAACCTTGTTGTGATAGGTGTTAAAGACTCTATAGGTGTGCGAGTCCTTTCCGTAACCAAGCATAAAACCTTCATGTGCTTTCAGTGCAAATTTAGAATTGTTATGAGGATCTCTAATCCAACATTTAGCACCAAAGACTTTGAAATAACTCAAATTGGGTTTCTTGTCAATGAGGAGTTCATATGAGGTCTTCTTGACGAATTTGTGAAGATATACCATGTTGATGATGTGGCAAGCAGTGTCAATAGCCTCAGGCCAGAAGCGACAAGGCGTCTTGTATTCATCAAGCATAGTGCGAGCCATCTAAACAAGAGTCCTATTCTTGTGCTCCACAACGCCATTCTGCTGAGGAGTGTATGGGGCTGATAACTTGTGAGTAATACCAAGTTCATCAAGATAGTAATCAAGACCAATGTTCTTGAACTCGGTCCCATTGTCTCTCCGGATATGCTTGATCTTCACACTGAAATTCATGGAGGCCCTTGAGGAAAATCGTTTGAAGACTTCCTGCACTTCAGTTTTGTACATAATGATATGCACCCATGTGCAATGAGAATAATCATCAACTATAAAAAAGCCATATAGAGATGTTGCATTTCTTAGTGTGGCATAATGAGTAGGGACAAAGAGGTCCATGTGAAGCAATTCAACAGGACGAGTGGTAGTCATGATAGTCTTCGAGGGGTGCTTGGATCTGGTCATCTTTCCAGCCTCACAAGCCCCATAAAGATGATCTTTGAGGAATTTGACACCCTCAATGCCAATAACATGCTTCTTCTTCACAAGCGTGTGTAAGTTCCTCATGCCAGCATGACCGAGTCGACAATGCCATAGCCAACCTTTTGAAGCTTTTGCAAGTATACATGTGGCAGGCTGTGGTCCTGCTGAGAAATCAACAATATACAAGTCTCCTCTCATAAAGCCTTCGAAAACTTTGGAATTGTCATATTCCATGAGCACTAAGCAACGATATTTGCCAAAGACGACAACCATATCAAGATCACAAAGCATTGAGACAGACATGAGGTTGAATCCGAGGGACTCGACAAGCATAACTTTGTCCATGTGTCGAACCTTTGAGATAGCAACCCTACCTAGACCTAATACCTTGCTTTTTTCCTTTGTCAGCGTAGGTGATATCCTTTAGATGTGATGGAGATAAAGCAGAGTCCATCAGTGTGACGCCCCGAGACCGTTGCACCACGTGTCTTCCGGTGTTTTGCTGTTGTTGCCTTGTCATTTGCTTGCGTGTCGCATCTTGTCATGTCATCATGTGCATTGCATCATCATGTTTTTCAAAACTTGCATCCGTCCCAGTCTCCTCGTTCCGTCCGTTGTCCGTTCTGAGCCCATACACACTTGCGCGCGCCCGCGGCATGTCCGAAATAGTATTTTATAAGTGGCTGAAAAATGTTCTCGGAATGGGTTGAAAGTTGGCATGCAGTGTTGTTATAGTGTAGATAGACCGCCTGTCAAGTTTCATCGCATTCAGAGATCGTCTGATAGCTCAACCGTTAAACTATAGCGGCATTATAGCTAGGCACACGTCGGACGTTTTCGGTCTCCGAAAACAGTTGTCGGGTCTCTCCCTCTTCTCTTCTCTCAGTCTGAAGCTTTTTGCACAGTCCACTATCTACCGCCAGGCCCCGAAACCCCTCCTTGCACGGTGCATCGACCCCCTCACGTGCGCGTCCGAAACTTCCCCGGACCCGACCCGGGCAGTCGTCACCGTTGGATCCGGATCATCCCCAAACATCTACAAAACGTCTCTGTTTTCTTATTTGGGCTCCCTAGCCTATTTTCCCCGAACGTCCGATTATGATCGGAGGGACGGATTAGCCCCTAACCTATTTCACTTGATGTATATATTAGGTCCAACCCTAAAAATTAGGAGGTCTGTCCCATCCACCCTCCTGCCCGCCGCCACCCACCTACCTTTCTTCCTCGGGATCCCCTCTTCCCCCGATCCAATCCCACCAACCAGCTCCACCCCTCAATTTCATCACCGAGCCAACCGGCGGCCTCCCTGCGTAGCCGTGCCCCTGGCCCCGATCCTGTCAACCGAGGCCCAGCCTCCTCTCGCTCTCGTGCGTGAGCACGCGCCCAGGAACTCGAGCGAGGGAGCCCTGATCCTGCAGCACCAGGTGCCCTAGCATCCTCGTCGCCCCGCGGCTCCAGCGCGTCGCCCCCTTCCCGTGGCCGCGTTGACCTCCCTCTGCATCGCCCGTATCCCGCTGGGTCCATGCCTCCCCTGCAGCCCTGCGCCGCCAAGCTCCTCCCACGGCCACCCCGCCACCATGCCGGAGCAAGCCGGCAGGAAGTTCACTGTCACGCCCTCTCTGCTGTCCTTCCCCTCCTTTCTGTCCCGCTAACCTCCCCTGCTCTCCCTGTCTTCTCTGTTGGACAGGAGCAACCAGGGCGCCGCTGAGCTCCAATCGTCGGCCAGATCCTTCAAGTCTCGGCCATCTCCGCCATTCTCGATCCTCCCTGCCACCCAAGTCGCTCGCCATGCCGCCCCTTCGTCCCGCTCACCGGAGCTCTGCTCCCAGCCGCCAGCGCCTCTGCTACGCCTTCCGCTCGAGAACGAGCGCGTTGACCGTGCCCCTCCACCTCGTTTGATCCAGCCCAACAGCCTGCGTCCTGCGCGAGCAGGCCAACCCAGCTCCTCCACCGGCCGGCCTAGCGCGCCCCTTGCCGGATTCTCTTCCACCGAACCGGGCCGAGCCCATGGTGAGCTACCTCCCAGCACCTGCCACTGTTGGGTCGGCCTACCAGATTTGGCCCGTCCATGTTTTTTCTATATCTACAAATTTCCTATTTATCCTAAGATCTGCCAGTTTTGCAGAAACACCCTTGCACTTCATGCATATTTTAACTCACAAACTAAGCATCACATGTAAAAACTTCAAATATGAAAGTTGCTTAGAATTTTGTCTAGTTTAATAATATTCAACTTTCATGCATGTTTGAAAATGTTTAAAATGCTGTTTGGTTAAATTTGCTCCTATGCCATGCTAAAATGGTTTAATTCATAACTAAATAACCGTAACTCGGAATTTAATAAACTTTATATGTAAATGGCGTAGAATTTTGCCTAGTTTAACATGGTGGCATCATCTTTGCATGTTTAACAACTCTAAAATTATGTTTAGGGCAGAACAGTACCAAACCTAAAATATGCACATGAGGAGTTTCCGGACTTGTTGTTTTGTTGTTCCAGCCTCATTTAAACTTGTCTAGATAGATAGTTTATTTTTGCTTCACCCTCTTGCCATGTTTAACAACATTTAATATTGTTGGGTACATAAACAAGATCGAACTAAATAAGTCACGTGGTGTTTCGTCAATATGCAACGGAGTTGCATATTGTGCTCCACTTAATTTGTAGGTTTGTTTGTGCATTTTGCCATGCCATGTTTCATTAAACCGGACATGCATCATACTTGTTTGTGCATCGTGCCATGCTTATGTGATGGTCGTTTACTATGTTGTTTCCTTCTTTTTGGTGTTGCTTCTTCGGGTTGGTTCCGATAACGTCGTGTTTTTGAGGAATCGTTCGACTACGCCCGTTTGTCTTCTTCATGGACTCGTTCTTCTTCCTTGCGAGATTTCAGGCAAGATGACCATACCCTCGAAATCACTTCTATCTTTGCTTGCTAGTTGCTCGCTCTTTTGCTATGCCTATGCTGCGATACCTACCACTTGCTTATCATGCCTCCCATATTGTTAAACCAAGCCTCTAACCCACCTTGTCCTAGCAAACCGTTGTTTGGCTATGTTACCGCTTTGCTCAGCCCCTTTTATAGCGTTGTTAGTTGCAGGTGAAGATGAAGTTTGTTCCCTGTTGGAACATGGATATGTTGTTCCTTATTGGAACATGTTTATTTATGGGAATATCACAATATCTCTTATCTAATTAATGCATCTATATACTTGGTAAAGGGTGGAAGGCTCGGCCTTATGCCTGGTGTTTTGTTCCACTCTTGCCGCCCTAGTTTCCATCATATCGGTGTTATGTTCCCGGATTTTGCGTTCCTTACGCAGTTGGGTTATAATGGGAACCCCTTGACAGTTCGCTTTGAATAAAACTCCTCCAGCAAGGCCCAACCTTGGTTTTACCATTCGCCACCTAGCCTTTTTTCCCTTGGGTTAGGCCAGCCCAAGGGTCATCTATATTTTAACCCCCCCGGGCCTGTGATTGTCTAAGTGTTGGTCCGAAACAGAGCCACTTGCGGTGCCACCTCAAGGAAACTTGAGGGCTGGTTTTAGCTATACGTAGTGTTCATCCTGTGTTGCCTTGAGAACGAGATATGTGCAGCTCCCATCAGGATGTCGGTGCATCAGGCGGTCTTGCTGGACTTGTTTTACCATTGTCGAGGATGTCTTGTAACCGGGATTCCGAGTCTGATCGGGTCTTCCCGCTAGAAGGAATATCCTTCGTTGACTGTGAGAGCTTGTGATGGGCTAAGTTGGGACACCCCTGCAGGGTTTTGAACTTTCGAAAGCCGTGCCCGTGGTTATGGGCAGATGGGAATTTGTTAATGTCCGGTTGTAGAAAACCTGAAGTTGACCTTAATTAAAATGCATCAACCGTGTGTGTAACCGTGATGGTCTCTTTCCAGCGGAGTCCGGGAAGTGAACACGGTGTTGGGTTTATGTTTGACGTAGGTTGTTCTAGGATCACTTCTTGATCATAATTTCTCGACCGTGCTTTTGCCTTCTCTTCTCGCTCTCTTTTGCGAATATGTTAGCCACCAAATATGCTAGTCGCTTGCTGCAGCTCCACCTCATACCTTTACCTTACCCATAAGCTTAAATAGTCTTGATCGCGAGGGTGTGAGATTGATGAGTCCCCGTGACTCACAGATACTTCCAAAACCAGTTTGCAGGTGCCGATGATACCGTGCAGATGACGCAACCAAGCTCAAGGAGGAGCTCATTGAAGATCTTGTCCTTTATGTTGTTTCGTCCTAGTTGATCAGTAGTGGAGCCCAGTTGGGGTCGATCGGGGATCTGTGTGGCTTTTGGGGTAGTCTTCTTTTATTTTGGTTCCGTAGTCGGACCTTGATTGTATCTGTTTGATGTAATGCTTTATTCATGTAATTGTGTGAATTGGTGATTGTAAGCCAACTATGTATCTCTTTCCCTTATGTATTACATGGTTTGTGTGAAGATTACCTCACTTGTGACATTGCTTTCAATGCGGTTATGCCTCTAAGTCGTGCTTCGACACGTGGGAGATATAGCCACATTGAGGGCGTTACAATCAGTAAGTTCTTGTCACCGGTCATGTGATTTGTACATCCACTCTCGAGGACCCACTCGGTAGCTTTGGGTGTTTCATCTTGCAGATAATTAGTGCATCTTATGAACTCATCTACTTCAGAGCGAAGTATATGACATCATATTCATCAGACATAATTTCATCAAATGATGCAACACATATATATATAGCAGTATGAGGATGTGAGAAATGAGTGAATCATTTCTTCATGATTAGCTAGCATCCTTTCAAGCATTCTCAGGTTTCTAGCGAATTCTTCATACGATTAAGTTCGTCTGGAGACCTGACCCTGCGTAAGTGATTAGTTCTTTTTCTTTACCACCCACATCTGAAGGGGTGGCAAAGAGTTCATCATTCTGTGAGCTCCATAAGAGAAAGGTGGCATTGAAGCCAGTTCACTTCATTTCGGAGAAGAGGGGTTAGAGTAGGCATATGAATAAGCAGAGAAATTATTTGAGGACTTATGAACATAATGATTTGAAGAATAATGCACATATTCATAACTCTTAGATATTCCCCGTGAAACAAATGCATTAGCACAATGATGTTCATATGAGGAATTTGATCCATGTTAGGATTTGGATCCATATGAGGAATTTCATCCACGTGAGGATTTTGACCCATATGAAGACTTTGGTCCATATGAAGAATTTGATATGGAGTTCGTATTCTTCACAGGTGGTGTCATGAGGACATTCACCTAAAGACTTTCAAGGCACTTTGTGGGAACCCAGATTTTCTTCATAGGAGGACCGTTCCTGCAGTTAGTTCCAACATATCTAGCAATTACTTCAGCATTCTGATTTTTGAACAACTTATAGTTGTAGCCAAATAACTTATGAGATGAATATGAAGATTCACATGTAAAGCCAGATAAAGTGGATGGATCTATGGGAGGTCCTTTTGCAGCAACCTATGTGGTTTTGGGGTACTGCTCAGGTTTCCAGTAGGACCCATCCGCATTGAGTTTCCTCTCAAATGCAATACTATCTTTTCTAGGGTTCTTGTTGAGGATCTTCTTCTTAAGCACATCATAAAGAGACTGATGCCCTTTGAGGCTTTTGTACATGCTTGTCACATACAATTCCTTCAACCCTGCATTGTCAGTGATACTTGTGGTATCCTCAGATGGGGAACTTGTGACCACAAAAATAGTTGAAGAATTTGCAACAATAGAAGCATTTGAACTTTCATGTGAGGAATTAGCAGATTTTTGTTCAATGCATTTTAAACATGGTGGAATGAATTCTTCCTGAGGGGAACTGATCGGTTGAGCAAGCAATGAATCATGTTCCTTTTGAAGATCATCATGACTCACCATTAGTTTCTCAAGATCTTGCTTTCTTTGAAGAAATACATAAGAAAGCTTCTCATGATTGGCTAAGAGCGTTTCATGATGACCTTGAAGGTTATCAAACTTAGACTATAGTCGTTGAAAATTATCATTCAGGGTTTGAGCTCGATTCAGTTCCTCACCCCACAGGTCATCGCTTTTGTCTAGCGATTTTTGAAGTCTTTCCAAAAAAATTGTTGTCTAGTGGCAATATTAGCAAGTTTGGAATATCTAGGTCCAAGCTCATCATCAGATTCATCTTCACTAGATTCATATGAAGGATATTCGAGTACCTTGGCACCTTTTGCCACGAGGCATGATGCGAAGTAGATGATTCTGGTTCGAAAGTCATCATTTTGAGTGATTCCTTGAACTCCAGAAACCATGGATCCTGACAAGTTCAATGACCTTCATAGACGTCAAAGATTCGGTCCCAGATAAGCTTAGCATTGCAAAGATGCATAATGAGCCTGAATTGATCTCGGGGTAGGCAGGAGCAAATGATATCCTTTGCCATCGTATCCAGCCGAGTAAACTTCTGAATGTCATCAGCATGCGCCATCTCAGTGACAGTCCACAGCTCACTGTTCATCGCCAAGAGGCGCTTCCTCATCATGGCCTTCCACTTGGGATAATCATGGCCATCAAAGATGGGGCATGACACTTTCTTCATACTTGTGGTGGACATAACTAAAACTCCAAGTGGTTAAACCAAAATCACAGAGAACAAGGGAGTACCTTGCTCCGATACCAATTGAAAGTGCGTTATATCGACTAGAGGGGGGTGAATATGTGATTTTTACAAATTTGTCACTGAGGAAATACCGATTGAGGAATTAGCTAAGTGACAAAGTACAAGCAGCGGAAAAGGTACTCAGGTGCATGCATAACAAGATAGTAGCATAGTCATCATGATGAAATGAAACATACACAGAGCACAGGTAGCGTGTAAATAGGATAAGTAGGCAGAAGACAAAGTGACTGAAGAAATAGGATTGAGGAAATTGAGAAAGTCTTCAGTCAAAGTATTCAAACAGTAACGATCAATTTCAGCAACACATGAGTGAGGAAATGAAAGGGTTGATGAAATAGAACCAGTAGCTTGGTGAAGACAATGATTTGGTAGACCAGTTGCAATTGTTGTGACAGTTGTATGTCTGGTTGGAGCATCTTGGTATTTAAACCAAAGGAAGCTTGATCCTAATGGGAGATATTTAGTTAAATCTTTGTATGTGATGATCAATTTTAAAGGGATTACCCATGTGCATGCCCCAAAAATATGGCAGTTACATGTCCCACTTAACATTAATATTTTTCTATGGCTACTTGCTCATGATAAGTTGTTAGTTAGAAGTAATCTAAGTTAGAGAAACACTTAGATGATCTTACTTACCTATTTTTCTATGAATGTGAAACTAGCACCCACCTTTTCTTTGAATGTGTTATTGCTGTTGAGGTGTGGAGAAACATTCATAATGTTGTTGGGTATATGCCCCGACCTAACTTTAAGAATGTGGGTGACAAATGGGAGAAACACAAATCCCTACAAGCTGAAAATATGATCATCTCAGCTACTGTCTGGATTATCTGGAGAAGTAGAAATGATATGTATTTTAACAATTCCCCTTGGATGGGAGTGCAGGTGATTCTGAGGAGAATTACAGGCGTATGCAATCAATGGAAGATCTTGTGCAAAGGGGCTACAAGAGAGCACATGGAGAGGCTCATATCATCTTTGTGGGAGGTTGCCAGGCAACCACCTCTACTGCTTTGGCCAGAGCCAGGCTGAGGAAGAAGGAGTTGAGGATGCAATATTATCTGAAGAAGAAGAAGACAGAAGGCTGGATGGGCATGGAAGGATGATAAAGATGCCATGTACCAGGTTTTCTGCTGATGGAATAACTATATATTTCTATTTGTAGCCATTTGCTAGATGAGATGTAAGAGGTTAACTATGTTCTCTAGATCATGCCGGAGGGATGGTTCAATCCTCTCCCGCCGACTGTAATAAGTATGAATACTGTGGTTTCGTTTTCAATGGAAATGGAACCGGGGCAAGAGCCCGTTCTTCTAAAAAAATTAAACCAAAGGACACACAGTCCTAGGACTCACAATCCTTAATGTATTCTCCTTGAGCCAAGGTCACGCAGATCTCGCCCAATCACTCATGGTAAGTCTTCACAGGTGACTTCCAAACCTTCACAAACTTGGTCACTTGGCGATCCACAATTCCTCTTGGATGCTCTAGATCATGAAGCCTAACCATCTGGAAGATGCAGAGTCTTCAAAGGTAACAAGCGTCGGTTCCACACAGGAACAATCTCTTCAGTGATACTCAATCACTTTGGGTTGTAGGTGTTTGGGTTTGGGTTTTTCCTCACTGATGATTGTCTCTCAAAATCCTTAGAGGATGGGATGCTCTCAATGACAAGTGTTAGTTTCTCTTGGAGCAGCCAACCAGCTACTGGTTGTGGGGGCGGCTATTTATAGCCGGGGAGCAGCCCAACATGATAGGACATAAATGCCCTTTAATGATATGACCGTTAGGTGGATAAGATATTTGGGGCTGCTGGCGTGTAGCACAACAACGGTGAAAATTGGAGATCTCAAATTCCTCAGGGCTGTCATGTTCCTCACTTGTTGGCAATCCGAACTGGCGAATTCCTAACTCCTCAGTTAGAACAAATTTCAAAGAGAACAGAAGATCTTCGTCTCTGTCACTGAAGAAATTGACTGAACTGTATGAGAATTCCAATGGCTTCACTCGAAAGGACTGGGTATGTGTAGGCTTTGAGATGAGCATCACTTGCAAACTTTTCCTTAGTTTTACCTCGACCCCCTTTAACTGTACGATGTTTTCTATGACTCAAGAAAGATAAAATGAAACTATAAAAATAAACGTCCTCACGCTTCATAATCCTCGCATCAATATCAAAGTCTTCAAGGTCACTCCAATTTCCTCATTTTCAAAGTCTTCAAGAAAACCAAAGTCTTCAACTGAAGACATTCATTTTTAGGGGTCGACTTTCTTCATAAATATCAAACTTCTCATGCACTTATAGAACTTGTGTACACTCACAAACACATTAGTCCCTTAACTTATAAGTCTTCAATGCACCAAAATCACTAAGGAGCACTAGATGCACTTACACAAACGCATTTTGGAGCATCGTTTTTTGCCACATTTTACAGAATGTCATCTGGTGATGAAATTTTGCAAGTTATGAAAACATTTGTCAAAGTTTCACCGAGAAAATTCAGAATTTTTTGAGTTTTTTAATGTTTTTGATTTTACTGTTCACCCGAGCTCATGTGAGCTCGAGATTGGAACATCACTTCTAGAACCACACCATATCCTATGTTTATTGATGGCCCAACTTTTTGATGCTTGTTATTTGTAGGTGTATACAAATTGGTGAAATTTAATGCAAAGAACCAGTTGGGATTATTAATTTATAAATGATTTTTTGGCAACCGTGTCCGGTGAGCTCATGTCAGATGGAGGCCTAGGTGGAGCCCGAGCCAAGTGCTAACGTACAAAGATTTTTTCGACCAAAAAAATCAAAGAAACACATCATTCTTTATTTGAAGGTAATAGATGTGCTATGGGCAGCACTTGGCGCCATGGACCGACTAGGTCGGTCGCCTAGCAGCTGACCGATAGCTTCAAATATAAACTTCAATTCCTAGAACATCTCATATGGTCCATGACGTTCAAAACGTCTTTGAAGTCCCGATTCTAAGCCGTAAAGCATGGCACACTATACTATCGAGTAGTCATCAGATCGAGCTTGCCAGACATTCATAACATCAGCATCTCCTCCTGCAGTAGGCCTTTCACCTAGCGGTGCATTAAGGACATAATTCTTCTGTGCAGCAATGAGGATAATCCTCAAGCTATGGACCTAGTCCGTGTAGTTGCTACCATAATCTTTCGACTTAGCTTTCTCTAGGAACGCATTAAAATTCAAGGGAATGGTAGCACGGGCCATTGATCTACAACATAGATATGCAAAAACTATTAGGACTAAGTTCATGATAAATTAAGTTTAGTTAATCATATTACTTAAGAACTCCCACTTAGATAGACATCCCTCAAGTCATCTAAATGACACGTGATCCAAATCAACTAAACCATGTCCGATCATCACGTGAGATGGAGTAGTCATCAATGGTGAACATCTCTATGTTGATCATATCTACTATATGATGCACGTTCAACCTTTCTGTCTCTAGTGTTCCGAGGCCATGTCTGTACATGCCAGGCTCGTCAATTTTAACATGAGTATTCTGCATGTGCAAAACTATCTTACAACTGTTGTATGTGAATGTAGAGTCTATCACACCCAATCATCACGTGGTGTCTCAACACGACGAACTTTCACAATGATGCATACTGAGGGAGAACACTTATACCTTGAAATTTTAGTTAAGGGATCATCTTATAATGCTACCGCCGTACTAAGCAAAATAAGATGCATAAAAGATAAACATCACATGCAATCAAAATATCTGACATGATATGGCCATCATCATCTTGTGCTTTTGATCTCCATCTCCAAAGCATCGTCATGATCTCCACTGTCACCAGCTTGACACCTTGATCTCCATCATGGCGTCGTGGTCATCTCGCCAACTATTGCTTCTAGAACTATCGCTAACGCATCGTGATAAAGTAAAGCAATTACGTGGCGTTGGCATTTCATACAATAAAGAGACAACCATAAGGCTCCTACCGGTTGTCAGATATCTTATAAAACATGATAATCTCATACAATAACGTTTATCACATCATGTCTTGACCATATCATATCACAACAAGCCCTGCAAAAACAAGTTAGACGTCCTCTACTTTGTTGTTGCATGTTTTACGTGGCTGCTACTGGCTTCTAGCAAGAACCATTCTTGCCTACGCATCAAAACCACAACGGTGATTTATCAAGTTTGTTGTTTTAAGTTCAACAAGGACAGACCACAGTCAAATCCGATTCAACCAAAGTAGGAGAAACAGACACCCGCCAGCCACCTTTATGCAAAACTAGTTGCATGTATGTTGGTGGAACTGGTCTCATGAACATGGTCATCTAAGGTTGGTCCTGGCCGCTTCATCCAACAATACCGCCGAATCAAATTAAGACATCAGTGGTATGCAGTATCACGATCACCACCCACAACTCTTTGTGTTATACTCGTGCATATCATCTACTCATAGACCTGGCTCAGAATTCAAAAAATTCCTACGCTCACGCAAGATTCATCTAGGAGATGCATAGCAACGAGAGGGGGAGAGTGTGCCCATCTACCCTCGTAGACCGAAAGCAGAAGCGTTTTACAACGCGGTTGATGTAGTTGAACTTCTTATAGATCCGACCGATCAAGCACCGAACGTACGGCACCTCCAAGTTTTGCAGATGTTCAGCTTGATGACGTCCCTTGTCCTCTTGATCCAGCAAAGGTGTCAAGGAAGAAGATGAGTTCCATCAGCACGACGGCTGGTGACAGTGATGGTGAAGTAATCCGCGCAGAGCTTCGCCTAAGCACTATGAAGATATGACCGGAGGCGTAAACTGTGGAGGGGGCGCCGCACACGGCTAACAATTGTTGGTGTGTGTTCTAGGCGCCCCCTCCCCACATATATATAGGTGGGCGGGGGAGGGGAGCACCCTTGGGGTGCCCCAAGTAGGAGGAATCCTACTTGGGGCCTTTCCCAATTCGGCCTCCCCCTTCCTTATTTTGCCGGAGAGAAAGGGAAGGGGGAAGGGAGAAAGGAAAGGGGCCTGAACCCCCTTTGTTCCTTCTCCAATTCGGCCTCCTACCTAAGGGGGGTGCACCACCCCTTGTGGGCTGGTGTGCTCCCCTCTTATGGCCCATATGGCCCATATCTTCCCCCGGGGGTTCCGTTAACCACCCGGTACTCCGATAAAGACCCGATACTATCCGGAACACTTCCGGTGTCCGAATACTATCATCCTATATATCAATATTTACCTCTCGACCATTTCAAGACTCCTCGTCATGTCTGTGATCTCATATGGGACTATGAACAACACTCGCTCGCCAAATCACATAACTCATATAATACTAAATTCTCATCGAACGTTAAGCATGCGGACCCTACGGGTTCGAGAACTATGTAGACATGACCGATACACCTCTTCGGTCAATAACCAATAGCGGAACTTGGATGCTCATATTGGCTCCTACATATTCTACGAAGATCTTTATCGGTCGAACCATTATGATAACATATGTTATTCCCTTTGCCATCGGTATGTTACTTGCCCAAGATTTGATACTAGGTATCTTCATACCTATTTCAATCTTGTTACCGGAAAGTCTCTTTAATCGTTCCGTAATACATCATCCTGCAACTAAATCATTAGTCACTTTGCTTTCAAGACTTCTTATGATGTGTATTACCGAGAGGGCCTAGAGATACCTCTCCGATACTCGGAGTGAAAATCCTAATCTTGATCTATGCCAACCCAACAAACACCTTGAGAGATACCTGTAGAGCATATTTATAATCACCCAGTTATGTTGTGACATTTGATAAAACACAAGGCATTCCTCCGGTGTATGGGAGTTGCATAATCTCATAGTCGAAGAAATATGTATTTGACATGAAGAAAGCAATAGCAATAAAACTAAACAATCATTATGCTAAGCTAACGGATGGGTCTTGTCCATCACATCATTCTCCTAATGATGTGATCCTGTTATCAAATGACAACTCATGTCCATGATTAGGAAACCTTAACCATCTTTGATCAACGAGCTATTCAAGTAGAGGCTCACTAGGGATACAGTGTTTGTCTATGTATTCACACATGTATCAAGGTTTTCGATCAATACAATTCTAGCATGAATAATAAACGTTTATCATGAATAAGGAAATATAAAATAACAACTTTATTATTGCCTCTAGGGCATATTTCCTTCAGGTCCTACCCACATGACCCAAAAATAGTCGGGGATAGGGAGCCACCCAGAGGCTGCATCCTTGCAACTCGTTTGTGCTTGCACTGCCATCGTTGTCGGCATTCTGTGGTGCTATGTTTATGATGTGCGGCCCATCTTAAATGGTTCATGATTATGGAACGTGTATGATAAGTGGACAATCACACACGTTCACTTTTCTGAAACCGTATGCAATAATTAATTAAGAAGATTTGCTAATCGTCGTATGAGTGTCCGATAGGATTACAAAACGTCGGACTGTCATAACATCATCGTACATGACAACTATCACACATGCTATTCTGTGGTGCAATGTTTACGATGCGTACCACATCAGAAACAGTTCCTGGTTTTGAATCATGTATGATAAGGCAACTATTACAAATGTTTAGTTTGCCCACACCGTTTTTGATATTGTCTGACATCGCACACGCTTTGCAAACGGCAAGTCTGTGCATGCTTGTGCACGTTTCCTCTCCGTGAACCATGTCGGCTTATGGTGTATATCACAAACATTTGTGTTTTACTAGTGCACCGTAAAGAGCTTAATTTCACCGTAATTTAATTGCTGATATTTCAAATAGTACCGGATTTGAATTTGAAAGTATGCTATAGTACCACCTATTGGAAACACGCCAAAAATCTCCGTGTCAACATTGCGTTTGCCTTCTCCAAACCCTTCCCTTTACCTTCATACGCAATGTTGTATGTTCCGCTGCTACACTCTTAGAATTACATGTGTAGGTTGATTGCTTGACTTGTGCTAATTGCTAAAATCTGCCCACAACTAAAATTGGGAAAATGATAGTTTTTTATTTGGTCAAGTAGTCTAATCACCCCCCTCTAGACATACTTTCGATCTTACAGGTGGTATCAAAGCTTTGGTCTCCGTTTGCCTTGGTATTCATAGCTTTGGTGATCATAGCCTTGGTTTCACAACCTAGGAGAGTATGGCGTCTAGCGAGGGAAATTACCACCATAGAGGTCCTTACTTTGACGGTACAAATTTTGCTAGTTGGAAGCATAAGATGAAAATGCATATTCTTGGTCATAACCCCGCCGTTTGGGCTGTTCTGGGTATTGGCTTGCAAGGTGATTTCTTTGAGGATGGAAAAGAACTGGATTGTGAAAAAACAACGGAAGAAATGAAGATGTTGCAATACAATGCTCAAGCTTGCAATATTCTCTTCAATGGATTATGCCCCGAAGAATTCAACAAAATCAGCCACCTTGCCAATGCAAAGGAAATTTGGGATACTTTGGTTGATATGCACGAAGGTACCGAGTCCATCAAGGAAATCCAAGTTGGATGTGCTTCAAAGTCAACTTGAGAAGTTCAATATGAAGGATGGTGAAGGTGTCGCTGAAATGTACTCTAGGCTTGATCTCATCACAAATGAGATTGCCGTCCTAGGAAGTGAAGAGATGACCGACAAATTCATCGTCAAGAAGATCCTAAGATCCTTGGATGGAAAATACGATACAATGCACTTTGATCCAAATGATGCCCAATTACAAAGATCTCAAGCCCACGGAAGTCATTGGTAGAATTGTTGCTCATGAGATGTCACTCAAGGATAAGGAAGAGCTCCATAACAAATCAAGTGGTGCTTACAAAAATTCAAGTGATGTTCCTACAACATCAAGTGAGAAGCAAGTCTCTAATGAATAATTGAGCTTAATGGTGAAGAACTTCAACAAGTTCTCGAAAATAGGAGCAAAGAGAGAAGCTCCAAGTCAAGGTCCTACAATGACAAAAGATCTTCTAATCGTGATCGTAATTGCTACAATTGTGGAAGACCCAGACACTACTCCAATGAGTGTACGGCTCCCTACAAGAAAAGAGAAGACTCACCAAAAAGGAGGAGTAGAAGAGATGAATCACCTCCAAAAGAGAGAAGGAGTAGAGATGAACGTTATGAACAAAGACCCTCTCGTAGAAGCAAGGATTCGGAAAGGACAAGTCACCATTGATAAGAAGGAGATTGAGTGACTAACTAAAGAACTAAACACTCTTAATTTAGCTCATGAAATGACTATAGAGGATCATAGAGAGCTCCTAAAGACTCATGAGAAGCTACACTTCGAGAAGCTAAATTTAGAGCAAGAGCGTGAGTTTCTAAAATCTATCAATGGTGATCTTCGAAAGAAGAGTTCTTCTTATCTTGCCAAACGTCTCCTCTTGTCTACTTACATGCCACAAGTAAAATCTAGCAACAAGAGAAAGAAAGGTTCCTCTAGTAGTAGCAATAGCCATGTTAAATCCAATATTGTTACCTCTAGTAGTTCTCTTGATTCCAGTAATGACTCTCTTAGCCAAGTTACACTTGAGCAAGAAAATAGCTTATTGAAGGGAATTATAGAGAAAGGTGTTTACAATAGCCTTGCCGGGAGTAAGAAATTTGAGGAAATTGTACGCAAGCAAGGAAGGCACCGGAAGAATCAAGGTGTTGGTTTTGAACGAAAGTTCAATGCCAATGGAGTTGAATGAGAAGAAGATCAATACCCAAAGATGAAGTTTGTTCCTCAACAAGAGAAGTATGACCCCACTTCTTTCAAAGGAACACAAGCTCAAGATGATCTTCCACCACAAGACCATAAGCTAAAAGTCAAGGACAAGCTTCAAGAAGAGATTGACTCATTTTAAAAAGGTCCTAAGGCCGTGGTCAAGTGGGTTTACAAGACTATGTCAACCTCAACATTATCAAGTTCGACTACAACTCCAAGGATTCCCATCAAGTTGATGTGGATCCCAAAGAAGAAGAACTAGAGTGTTCTTGAGGGTGACTCCGCCAACATACTTCACTCATATTCATTTTGGCGATGACTTGTGGAATCAACTTTCATATCTTGCACTAGTTCATGGAGTCACAAACCCTGTTGTTGGTAAGACAAGGGAAAGGTAACCTAATGCTTTCATGGACATCATCTTATGTGCAGTTCACTCTATGTTTATGGATATCCTTGTATGTTCCTTGTGGGACTAACCCATGTAGGTATTGAAAGTGCAACACTCCAATGGATTGCTCCAAGAGATCTACATCAACATTGAGCATCCACATCTTCACTATCTACATGAAGTCATCATCGACAAAACCCAAGGTTAGTTCATCCCTCTTAGGGGGGGTTATCACATCTAGGGGAGCTTTGCTCTAAAAATTGAGCTAAATCAACTCTAATGGTATGAACGCATCAATGCTTTATGTAAAAGTGGTAGCCCCACTTGTGCTTAAATGATGAGTATGACCTATGATCATACGTTCTCATTTGACTCCTCAGTCAATATACTCATATATAGATGACCTAGTCATCGCCAATTTCTTCATAGATTTTACAATTGTTTGTGCATGCTTTGTCACATATTTCATTTGCTATCTTATTGTGTGAGCATGTTGGTTGCATAATTTCTTCATTCGAGGACATCCATTTGTTTTTTTGATTGTCTTGGTTTCTATTGGCCAAATGGATGGACAAGAATGCCTAAGAACCTTCTCTAGCTATCTAACCTTTTCTCGTCTCAAACTCGATTCATGCTACAACACAAAAATTGAACAAGTCTTTTTCGGACCCTCCAGGTGAGGAGCACTTGGAGTCACCGATCCGTCAAAGGCTGCTTTCCAAAACCCTCTTGTTAATTTCGGTCAGACCAACTCACTCCTATTCGGTCCCACCGAAATCACCAAAATGATCTAGGTTTTTGTCTCGGTGATACTGATTAGAATGACTCGATCCCACCGAGTAGCACTAACTACACGCAGTTTTGCATCTTGGCGCCACCGAAGCATTCCATTCGGTGCCACCGACAGCACATGTGTATATACTCTGCAGATCCATACGGTTGAAAATTTGTTCAAACCACACGAGCTCGTGCCCCATTGCTGTCGCCCCCTTGGTCTACCGATCGTCGCCATCTTCGCTTGTGTGCCTCCGCCACAGATTTCTGTCATCGTCAACAGAAATCTCCACCAGCGTTGTCACCATAGCGAATCGTCACCAAGTTAGGTTATGGTTCGACCTCTTTGTGTTGTTCCCCTTTCCGCTTCTATGCACAAAGATAATGCATAGCTTCTTGCCACAAACAAGATCATTCTATCCACATAAAAACTTCTTTAGAACCGATTCGATGAATTTTTTTGGAATTAGGTTTTCGTGGAGCTCATCTCAGACCAATTGAAATGAATCTTTCGGTCCCACCGATTGGCCCTGGCCATTGCACTTAGTACAACTCAGTGTCACCGAAGTGTTTTGACTGGTGAGACCGAAAGCAAAACCTCAGTGAAACCCTAGCATCTTGGAGTCACCGAACCACTACTCGGCCTGACCAATGTTGTGTGTTTAGACTCTATTAATGCTTCCGTGTCATCGAGATTTTCATATCGGTAGCTCCATAATTCTTTCTGCAGAAAACTAAAACTAAAGTTTTGATTCAAATTTTTGCAAAACCAGCTACTTTTTTGTGATGCTCATGCACTCTGCCCATACCTATCTATTCACAGGGTCTGTCTGCAAGATGTCTTATGCAAGTGACAGCCAGAACAAATCATAGGAAGAGGTTAATCTCAGTGAGGGCACACACCCTAGTGGAAGCTATGATGAGGGAAGCAGAAGCACTCCAGGCAATGTTCCCAAAGCCGGCACTAGATAAAGGAAAAAGTGAACCTAAGAAAGTGAGGATGAGGATTTTGTGGTTGAAGAAGAAGTGACTTCAAAGAAGAAAGTTCTCAAGAAAGAGTATAGCACTGCTGGTGCCACTAAGCCTGGTCTCCAGAAGAAGGCTCCTGCAAAGAGAGTTCCTATGTCTAAGGCCAGAAAATCAATAATTCTACAAGAGACCATGGAATTTACACTTGAGCCAAGATAAGAAGAAGTTATTGATGGGAAGAAAAAGAGGAAAGAGAGAGTGAAGAAGACCATTGCCAAAGTGATTGGCAGACCATCCATGATGGTGGATGTTGAAGATGAGGAGGAAGAGGAACCACCTGCATCCCTTGCCAAGTCTCAAAAGCTAATGGCAGATGCCATGAAATCTGCAGGTGCACCCTCCAAGTCCAAGCCCAAGCCTGCACCTAAAGCTGCTGCTCCCAAGAGATCCACAAGAAACATCCCTGTTGCTGAAAAGAACAAGGCCCCAGTGCCAGAGGTTCAAGAGGATGAAGAGCCACACGTGCTCAGGAAATTGAAGACAAAGATTCCAGACCATAATGATGGACATCAAGTGGCTGAAAACATGAAGCTCAGGAAGGAAAGTGGACTGAGAGAATGGAGGAAGGTTGATCCATATTCTGCAAGGAGGAGAACAACATGTGACTATCGATTCCATACCAGAGAACAACAGGATTTCTATGAGACAGTGCTACTTGACAAGAAGCCATTCATAAGCAAGATGAAATGGGTGCAATGGAAGTACATAGATGCCAATGAAGACTACTTCCACCATGTTCATGAGAGTTTCAGGCTGACAAGTGTTGATGCTTTTGTTGTGAAAAATCTACAAAATGGAATGATGAGATGGTGATGCAATTTTACTCCACTGCACACTTATATCCAGATGGAAGAATAGTGTGGATGACTGAGGGAACTAGATACCAGTCAACTATTTCTAAGTGGGCCACTCTCATCAATGCTCCAAAGGAAGATGAAAATGATATTGATGTATACGGGAAGCCTAGGATAGATCACAACACTATGGCACACATGTACAAGACCATTCTCGATGAGGCTTTGGAAACACACAAGTTTGGCTCTGTCTACTTTATGCATGCTGGTTTGGCCACCATAAACTATATCTTGAGGCATACTTTGTTACCCAAGTCTGGAGATGAAAGGATGATCCGTGGACACTCCATTAACCTGCTTCACTTATTTGATATCCCACAAAAATTCAAAGTCATGAGCCTGATTGTAGAGACAATCAAAAGGACTACTGCTGACCAAAAGAGGTCATGTGGATATGCACCACACATCCCGATGCTTATCAATTCCAAGGTTGGTACAGGCACATATCTACTTGACAGAGAGCACCTTCCTCTTCAGCCAGAATTTGAAGATAATGAAGTGGTGATGGATGCTTCACATACAACTTTAGTTGGGGCTCAAGAGAAGGCTGAGAAAGCAAAGGCAGCTAGTGCACCAAATGCATCGATAGTGAATCTCAAGTCAAAGCATGACCAACTCACATATCTGCTAGAAGCAACTCTGAGGATTGAGCAAAGTCTGGCCAACTTAGCCAAGAACAGGAGAGCCTAGAGTGGATAGTTGAGGACAGAATGTATAATCTTGATGTCAAGGTCACTGGCCTCTATTGTGGAGAAGCTGAGAGATGATACTGAGGATAGAGATGACAGACCTACCACTGATATATTCTAGACAGTGCCTAGGGCATAAAGGCCATCAGCTGTGCCAGTTGCAGACACCAGGACTACTCACTCTGGACCTACCACCACTGCCACAGTGCCACCCCCAGTGTCGACTCCACCAGCTCAACAGACATCAGTTGAGGCATTTGCAGAAGTAGTTCTCTCAACTCCCTCTACACACACGGAGCAACAAGCCATAAGAACCCTTCAGGAGTTCCCGGAGATCATGCCTAGAGTGCCGTATAACACTATACTTTTCAAGCTTTTTGGTAACTTGTTGCCAAAGGGGGAGAAAATGTATAGATCATAGGCTTCGACAGAGAGAGTGTGTGTCTCATTCTTTTGTTTGTTAGTTTTTTTGCTAGTTGCTATTTCGTCCGTTTGGTTTGTGCTACTTAGTGTTTGATGGTCGGGATACTTTGTCTGGTTGTGTGTTTGATCATACTATGCTTAATGTGTGATATATGCATATTTCCTTGATTATTTGTGTATGATCATTCACTTATGTATTTGGTGATGCGTGCATGTTATTTCACTCTTATCATTTTGTGCACTCCACCAAGTTGTATGTGACATAGAAGAGTGACCCATGATCCTAATTGATTGTGCAATTGCATTCAAGCACAAATATTAAAAAATGCACAAATTTGGGGGGAGCTCTTACTTATCACATACTTATCAAAGCGACAATGTATTTCATTCATTTCATCATTTGTCGAACCTTTGATCTATATGTTGTCATCAATTACCAAAAAGGGGGAGATTGAAAGTGCAACTATTCCCTAAGTGGTTTTGGTAATTCATAACAATATATAGCTCATTGAACTAATATCCATTCAAGATAAATATTTCAGGAAGTTCAATGAATGGCATGGCATGGACTAGATATTTGGACCCCTCAAAATGCTAAGGACATATATCGGCAATAGCTCAAGACTCTCCATCTTTATTTTAGTGATCGAAGATCACACTGAGTCCATAGGAAAGCCAATACTATTAAAAGGGGATGAGGTGTTACCTAATGGCTTGCTTTTTGAAATGCTTAGTGATATTGCTCCAAAATCCTTAGCCACTTTCTCCATCCAAATATATCAAAACCCTAAACTCCAACTTGGCCCCACCGATTCTTTCTATCCGGCGCCATCGAGTTCATATGACATAGCCATAGCCAGAAACCCTAGCAGACCGGTTTCACCAATACGAGTCTCGGTCTCACCGAGATGGCCCTACCAACACTCTCTGACTTGTTGCATTTATTTCGGTCCCACCAAGTTATGGAATCGGCCTCACCGAGTTGGCTTGGTAGATTCTCTAGTGCCTTATTGATTCACTTCGATCTCACCGAGTTGATGCAATCGGTGCCACCGAGATGATGTTTGCACTAAGCCCTATCACATCGGTCTCACCGAGTTGTTCCAGTCGGTCCCACCGAGATTCCTAAGGTTCACATTTTGAACATATCGGTGCCACCGAGATGAGTCAAATATGTGTAACGGTTGGGTTTTGTGTGGAGGCTATATATACCCCTCCACCGCTTTCTCCATTTGTGAGAGAGCCATCAGAACGTGCCTACACTTCCACCATACATTTTCTGAGAGAGAACCACCTACTCATGTGTTGACATCAAGACATTCCAATCCCACCACAACAATCTTGATTTCTAGCCTTCCCCAAGTTGATTTGCAATCAAATCATCTTTTCACCATATCCAAATATGTGAGAGAGAGTTCAGTGTTGGTGAGACTATCATTTGAAGCACAAGAGCAAGGAGTTCATCATCAACACACCATTTCTTACCTTTTGGAGAGTGGTGTCTCCTAGATTGGTCAGGTGTCGCTTGGGAGCCTCTATCAATATGTGGAGTTGAACCAAGAAGTTTGTCAGGGCAAGGAGATCGCCTACTTCGTGAAGATCTTCCCGAGTGAGGCTAGTCCTTCGTGGGCGATGACCCTGGTGGGATAGACAAGGTTTCTTCTTCATGGACCCTTCATGGGTGGACCCCTCCGTGGACTCACGCAACCGTCGTGGGTTGAAGTCTCCATCAACGTGGACGTATGATAGCACCACCTGTCGGAACCACGCCAAAAATCTCTGTGTCTACATTGCATGTGCCTTCTCCAAACCCTTCCATTTACCATCATAGGCTATGTTTTACATTCCACTACTACACTCTTAAAATTGCATGGGCATCCACCTGCCTCATCTTCCCTGGCTCTGCGTTGTTCCCTTCCTAGGCCTCGCCATCGTCCACCACCTTGATACTCTCGGCACGGCGTGGTCAACAAGGTCAATGAACAACATCCATCGGATGAGGACTTTGGGCGGTGAGGCTAATATCTGGACCCAGCAGCTACATCTTCGAACACAAGGAAGTGCCTCCTTATTACTCGCAAAATAAAAATGATTCCTCCCCTGACAGCTGGGACCCAACAACTATGTCTTCGCACGCAAGGAAGTGTGCCCTTATCCTCCTGATAGTTGGGACCCACCCAGTCAAAGCATACATCGTGTTGTCTGACTGGTCGCTAATTTGTACGTACATACTGGTCGATCGGTGTCTCTACAAGGATGAACCATGGCCGAGTAAGAAGTGGCACGTGTCGTAGTAGAGCCCCCGACATAGCAGTTCATGCAGTCCCGTCTAAGTTGTGTACACGTACGTACAACCACAGGGCAAAAAATACAACCACCAGGGCCCACCAGGGCCATAGCTGTACATACGCAAGTGCCTCCTTATTATATACAACTATGAAAAATTTCTCCCTCCAGGTTTCCTAACATCACGATCCCACACCATTGTCAACCTATATAGTCAATAAACGAGAGAATCGCACAAGGAGCGGCCGATAGTTGGGACCCAACAGCTCGAGCAGTTTTTGTTTTTTGAGGTGTGAGCAGAGTTTTTCTTGAGTGATGTTTTTGTTGTTGTTCAGAGGAGCAAGGTATCAACTGGGTGGGTTGTGGCCCGTCTAACCCAGGATATTATTTTATGTCGACCAAATATCTAGCCCAAATATTAATTTTTCAAGGTGAAAATGGCTAGCCCGGTTATACTTTTTTTGAGGAATACCCAACCCACGTAAACTTGTTATTCTCTGCCCCGCTGTGCTGCAAATCTTTCCTAGGAGGGATGCGTTAGGCTTGCCAAGAAACTGGGCTTCAAGAAATAATATGTGGGCTGTAATTATAAAAAGTGGGCTATAAATATAAAAACACACCGAATAGGTAATTGGTTTCAAAATAATTATTGTTGGATTTTGAAAATTTTCATTTCATTACTTGTTGCGCTCACAAAATTTTGTTGGATTTTTACCTAATACAATTTGTTCTTTCTGAAACTAGATTTAATCTGACTCGAAATTTGGGGATAAAAATATTTTGGATCCCATCAAAATGCTAGAAATTTTCATTAACCGTTGTCCTGGCTAGAAAATGAACTGTAATTTTAACAAACAGTAAATGGGCTGCAGTAAATTCCATTAGAATTCAAAAATAGGTTGTAGATTATTACAAATCATGAATGGGCTATATTTCTCTACCACAGATGTGATGCTCACTTGTGGGACTACTAAGTTGATGCGTCTGCAAGGCTTTGTTAACTTATAGTCAACACACGATTCTAGCAGCAGTGGTTGTTGGATGTCCATCCAACGGCTCTCATGCTTCTTCAATCTCGGATATTCTTGCTTCAGCCGCCCAAACCACCGCCGGCGGTACAGTTTGCTACCGCCTCTCGTGGCTGGTTGTGCTGCCGCGCAGGCCTCACCAGCCCACCCTACTCCCATCACCGTCCAGGCCATTCCTCAACTCACCAACACCTCATGTTATTCTCCGACGATGGAAGCCACACACCATAGCCGAACCAATGAACCCTCGTACTGCCCTCCACATGGGCATCCACTGTTGTGTCTTCATCGGCTCCGGGTCGTTCCCTTCCTAGGCCTCGGCATCGTCCACCGTGTTGGTTCTCTCGGCACGGCATCGTCAACTTTATCAACAAATGATAGCCATCAGAAGAGCAATGTACGTGGAGTGGCTGACAGTAGGGACCCACATGGCCCATGGCCGCATGCAAGCAAGTGCCTTCTTATTATGCAAAAACAAATGATTTGTCTCCCTGATAGGTTTGACCCATCTGCTACATCTTTGCATGCAAGGAAGTGCTTCCTTTATTACGCAGAAAAAATGTTTCATCTTCATGATAGCTAGGACCCACCAACTTTATTATGATCCATTTCGCAAAAATATAGACTGTACCAAAGATGATAAATTGTTTTCTTTTTATTCTAACTCAAAAAAGAAGAAAATTAAAAACCATAAAACATCTTCACACGCAAGGAAGTGCCACCTTATTACGCGCAAAAAAATGATTCCCCCTGCTAGCTGGGACCCACCAGATTTGGGGGCTGGCTTGTGGGCCTACTAAGTTGACGCATACGCAGGGCTTTGTCAACTTAGTCAATAAATGATTCTAGATGCAGTGATCGTTGGATGTTAATCCAACGGTTGTGCCGCGTCTTCAACCTCTGGTATTGTTGCTCCAGCCGCCCAAACCAGCGCCCGCTGTACCGCCTGCTCCAGCCTCCCGCGTCCCACTATGCTGCCGCGCAAGCCTCACTGCCAGACCATACTACCACTGGCCAGGCCTTCCCTCTACTCACCCACACCCCATGTTATACTTTGGCGACGGCAGCCTTGCACCACATCCGAACTAGTGAACCCTCGTGAGCATCCACCTGCCTCGTCTTCCATGGCTCTGCGTTGTTCCCTTCATAGGCCTCGCCATCGTCTACCGCCTTGATGCTCTCGGCGTGGCGTGGTCAACAAGGTCAATGAATGACAGCCATCGGAAGAGGACTTTAGGCGGTGAGGCTAATAGTTGGACCCACCAGCTACATCTTTGAATACAAGGAAGTGCCTCCTTATTACTCCTAAAATAAAAATGATTCCTCCCCTCATAGCTAGGACCCAGCAGCTATATCTTCGCATGAAAGGAAGTGCGTCCTTATCCTTCCTGATAGTTGGGACCCACCCAGTCGAAGCATACATCACGTTGTCTGACTGGTCGCTAATGTGTACGTACATACTGGTCGATCGGTGTCTCTACAAGGATGAACCATGGCCGAGTAAGAAGTGGCACGTGTCGTAGTAGAGCCCCCGACATAGCAGTTCATGCAGTCTCGTTTAAGTCGTGTACACGTACATACAACCACAGGGCAAAAAATACAACCACATACATACATACCGGCGAGGACTCGAATGCGTACTCGTGCATACGTACGGCCAGGGCTCGTGTACATGGAGAGGCAACGGATGGCAGCAAAGGCGTCTTGTTCGTCGGCAGCCAACCGGTTGGGTTGGAATGGAGGAAACCGGCGTTGTGTTCATCAAGAGGCAACCGATAGTGTTGGAATGCGTCATGTTCAACTGGAGCCAACCGGCTTTGATAGAACAGCCGAAACACGGTATGGTGTACCGTGGAATGGAGGAAACGGCCTTCTGTTCAACCACATGCGGTCGAAATGGGGTCCTATTCATCGGGAAGGGTCTGGCGTACTGCAAGACGGAGGAAATGAACTTCTGTTTGAGTGCCTACGGTTGAAATGGGGTCCTGTTGATCGGGAGGGGTCTGGCATACCGCAAAACGGTGGAAACAGACTTCTGTTGGAGCGCCTATGGTCGAAACGGGGTCCTGTTCATCGGGAGGGGTGTGGCATACCGCAAAATGGGACTCCAAGGGATATTGTTCATCCACCGTCTACTTCCTCCCTCCAGCCTCCACAAACTACTGTTCATCCACCGTCAACTTCCTCCAGCCTTCACCTGCTATTGTTCATCCACCGTGACTTCCTCCTGCCTCCACCAGGTACTGTTCATCAAGCCTCCACCGGCTACTGTTCATCTAGCCTCCATGTGGTACTGTTCATCCACCCCCAACTAGCTGGGGTGTGGCGGCCTCCTCGGGGTCCTGTTCATCCAGCGGCACCGGCCTACTACCATGGGGTCATGTTCATCCAACCCCCACCAAGAACTGTTCATCCACAGCCAACCAACCGGCTCGACTCACCATGTCTGGACTCATTCTACGTATCATGCACACGGTAGCAATGGTCACTGTTCATCGAGAGGCAACCCAACACCAGTTGGCTATGTCTCACACGGAGGCTCGATCGGCTTCAGTAACTAGCAGCTGTGATCAGTCGCTTGGGTTCAGTTAGCAGCAGCAGTGAACGAATCTCTCGGGTCCAGTCAGTAGTGAATGAATCGCTCGGGTTCAGTTAACAGCCAATGGATCGATCACTAGGGTTCAGTAACATAGCTAGTGTGATAGCCTGGGTTCAGTTAGCCAACGCCTCGCACACACACGCGTACGAGAGAAACACGCAAACCACAATGCATCGCTCAGCCCCGACCTCCCTTCGTAATAGGGAACTTCCCGATATTTTCCTCGCCCTCGCTTCTACTATGATTTTTTTTGTCATGGATGGGCCAAAGAATGTCATGCAAGTGCGTCTCCAGACCGACCAGGACGAAAAACCCATTTTATGTCATGATTTTTTTATAGAAATAGGAGCCCACCACATCTATGATGATACATGTTTTTGTCACAACTATCATCATAGAAGTGTCATAAGCATGATAGAAAAACTTTTCGTTCGGGCCACAATGTCATGGATGTGTCTTTTTTTCTTGTGAAAGCTGCGCAAAAATTGGCATGCAAGTGATGGCATTTGGCATGAAATCAAGAAGATGGAAGCCATATGTGTACATGATGTTTTTGAAGAAATCAGAGAAAGGGGGGCAGAGTCCGCAACAGAAATATGCAACAAAGACAAGATATTTGTCATTGCTACTCTTGCTGGAGCCGTGAAGTACATGCGGGGCGGTGTGAGCTTTCATGATTCTCCCCCACATGTATGCATACTGAAAGTGCAACTAATCCCAGGGTGGTTTTGGTAATTCATAACCACATATATCTCATTGAACTAATATCCATTAAATAAAAATATTTCAGGATGTTCAATGTTTGTCATGACATGGAATAGAGATGTGGACCCCTCAAAATTATAAGGACAAAGATTAGCAAAACCTCAAGACTCTACATTTGTGTTTAAGTGATCCAAGATCACACTGAGTCCATAGAAAAGCCAATACTATTAAAAGGGGACGAGGTGTTGCTTAATGGTCTACTTTCTCAAAGTGCTTAGTGATGTTGCTCCAAAACTCTTAGCCACTTTCTCCATCCAAATATGTCAAAACCCACAATCAGGGAGAAAGAATTATCACGATCCATGAGACGGGGCCGCCATCACCTCCTGTTCTTCATCGGGAGGCCAGATCTAGAGCCCATTTGGGGCTCCTGATAGGGGGATCTTCATTCTTCATTATCACCAACCCTCCTTCATCACCAATTCCATGATGCTCCCCACCGGAGTGAGTAATTCCTTCGTAGGCTCACTGGTCGGTGAGGAGTTGGATGAGATTCATCATGTAATCGAGTTAGTTTTGTTAGGCTTGATCCCTAGTATCCATTATGTTCTAAGATTGATGTTGTTATGACTTTGACATGGTTAATGCTTGTCACTTTGGGCCCAGGTGCCATGATTTCAGATCTGAACCGTTTGTGTTTTCACCATTATCTATGTTCTAGCTCCGATCTTGCAAGTCATGTTCACCTATTACGTGTTATGATCCGTAAACCCCGGAGTGACAATAGCCGGGATACTTTCCGATGATGACCGTAATTTGAGGAGTTCATCTATTCACTATGTGTTAATGCTTTTTTCCAGTTCTCTATTAAAAGGATGCCTTAATACCCCTTTCGTTATGGACCCCACTGCCACGAGAGGGTAGAATAAAAGATGTCATGCAAGTTCTTTCCATAAGCACGTATGACTATTTACGGAATACATGCCTACATTATATTTATGAACTGGAGCTAGTTTTGTATCGCCCTAGGTTATGAATGTTATATGATGAATATCATCCAATGAATTCACCAATCCAATGCCTACGAATTTCTCATATATTGTTCTTGCTAAGTTACTACTGTTGCTGTTACTATTACACTTGCTACAAAATCACTGCTATCATTGTTACCGTTACTGTTATTACTACCACTGTTATCAAAACTATTATACTACTTTGCTACTGATAACTTTTCTGTAGATATTTAATCTCCAGGTGTGGTTGAATTGACAACTCACTGCAAGTACTTGCAAATATTCTTTGGCTCCCCTTGTGTCGAATCTAATTTTTTTGGTTGAATTCTCTACCCTCGAAAACTGTTGTGATCCCCTATACTTGTGGGTTATCAATAACCTCAAGTCAAAGAATGACCAGATGACATATCTATTAGAGTCAACCCTGAGGATTGAGAGGAGTCTGGCCAACATCTCAAAGAACCAGGATAGCCTAGAGGGAATTGTCGAGACAAAGGTTCATGATCTTGATGTAAAGATCACAGAGGTTCAGACTATCATGGAGAAGCTCAGAGATGATGTCGAGGCAGCCAGAGCAGCTGCAGAGGATAGTGGAGATGAGCTACCTACTACTCAGAGGTTTCAGACGGTACCCAGGGCACCCAGATCTTCATCCGCATCAGATGCAGACACGAGGACCACTCACTCTGCACCTGCCACTACTGCCAAAGTACGGCCTCTAGTTTCTACTCCACCATCCCAAAAGACATCAACAGAAGCATTTGCAGACGCACTTCTCTCAATGCCATCTACGCACACCGGAGCCACCAGCTAGAAGTCACCTTCAGGAGCTTCGAAGGATCGTGCCAAAGGAGGAGAAATTTTATAGATCATTAGGCTTCGAGAGAGAGAGAATGTGTCTCGCTTTTACTCGTTGGTTTTTCTCGAGTTCTTGCTACTTGGTCCATTTGATTCGTGCTACTTGATCGTTATGCTTTTGAGATACTACATTATTGGTGTGTTATTAATCATACTATGCTTCATGTGTGTTTAATGCTTATCTCTATCATTATTTGTGTATGATCATTCACTTTTGTCTTTGGTGATGCGTGCATGTTATTTCACTCATATCATTTTGTGTGCTCCACCGAGATGTATGTCACATGGAAGAGTGACCAATGATCCTAATCGATTGTGCATTCACATTCAAATGCAAAATTTTAATAATGCCCAAATTTAAGGGGAGCTCTTACTTATCACATACTTCTCAAAGCAATGATGTATTTCATTCGCTTAATATTTTGTCGAAGCATTGATCTATATGATGTCATCAATTACCAAAAAGTGGGAGATTGAAAGTGCAACTAATCCCCAGGTGGTTTTGGTAATTCATAACAAGATATACCTCATTGAACTAATGTACATTCAAGATAAAATATTTCAGGATGTTCAATGTTTGGCATGGCATGGAATAGAGATGTGGACCCCTCAAAATGATAAGGACAAAGATTGGCAAAAGCTCAAGACTCTACATTTGTGTTTAAGTGATCCTGGATCACATTGAGTCCATAGGAAAGCCCATACTATTAAAAGGGGATGAGGTGTTGCTTAATGGTCTACTTTCTCAAAGTCCTTAGTGATATTGCTCCAAAACCCTCAGCCACTTTCTCCATCCAAATATGTCAAAACCCAAATTCCCAACTCGGATCCACTAATATTTCCTATCTGGAGCCACCGAGTTCATCTTGACATAGCCACAGCCAAAACCCTAACAGTTTGGTCACATTGACATGGATCTCAGTCTCACCGAGATGGCCTTCCCAACTCTCTATTGCTTGTTGCAATTATTTTGGTCCGACCAAGAATTGCAATCGGTCTCACCGAGATGGCTTGCCAACTCTCTATTGCCTTATTGCTTCACTTCGGTACCACCGAGTTGATGGTATCGGTGCCATTGAGACAAGGTTTTCCCTAAGCCCTAGCACATCGGTCCCACTAAGTTGCATCGATCGGTCCCACTGACATTCCTAATGTTCACATTTTTGAAAAAACAGATCGGTACCACCGAGTTTTCTTTTTGGTGCCACCGAGATGGGTCGAAAGTGTGTAATAGTTGGATTTTGTGTGGAGGCTATATATACCCCTCCACCCCCTCTTTCTCATAAGAGAGAGCCATTAGAACGTGCCGACACTTCCACCATTCATTTTCTGAGAGAGAACCACCTACTCATGTGTTGAGATCAAGAGAATCTATTCGTACCATTTGAACCTTGATTTCTAGCCTTCCCCAAGTTGATTTCCACTCAAATCCTTCTTCCACCATAACAAAATTTGTGGTAGAGAGTTGAGTGTTGAGAAGACTATCATTTGAAGCACACGAGCAAGGAGTACATCATTAGCACACTGTCTATTACCTTTTGGAGAGTGGCGTCTCCTAGATTGGTTAGTTGTCGCTCAGGAGCCTCCGACATGATGTCGAGTTGAACCAAGAAATTTGTAAGGGCAAGGAGATCGCCTACCTCATGAAGATCTACACGAGTAAGGCAAGTCCTTCATGGGCGATGGCCTTGGTGGGGTAGACAATGTTGCTTCTTCGTGGACCCTTCATGGGTGGAGCCCTCCATGGACTCGCGCAACTGTTACCCTTCGTGGTTTCAAGTCTCCATCAACGTGGATGTACGATAGCACCACCTATTGAAACCATGCCAAAAATCTTCATGTCTCCACTATGTTTGCCTTCTCCAAACCCTTCCCTTTACCTTCATATACAATGTTTTACATCCCTGCTATACTCTTAGAATTGCATCTATAGGTTGATTCTTTGACTTGTCATAATTGCTAAAATTTGCCCATAACTAAAATTGTGAAAAGGAAAGAGTTTTATTTGGTCAAGTAGTCTAATCACCCCCCCCCCCTCTAGACATACTTTCGATCCTAGATGTATCATTCGACCAGATCGTTCTTCTGAAGAACTGGCTGGAAGATGTGTTACTTCCACGCCTCCGCCAAGTCTCCCGCGTCCGCGCTGATGGCCTTCTATGCTTTGTCCTTGCTCGCCTTAAGTGCCATGATAGCTTTGGAAGCAAGGATTGAGGAGGAGCAGGAGTGTGGGGGCGGATGAATGCAGAGCGCTATGTTTTGGGCTCAAGGAGGAAGACAATGGCAATTGCTAGATTGGAAAGGAGGTGAATGAGCAGCACCCTGTGTGGGTTCCTTTTTATGGGGCATACATGAGGCCGGCTCTTTACTGTCCAACGTGGATGCGCTTTTGCAGGCGCACTACCATTGCTCCCATTTAATCGACCTCTCCCACGCTCCACATATAATGCGCATCATGGGTGCGTAGTCAAAGAGAAGGTTATGATCGTTATCCTCTGCCACACGTGCTTCTGCATTGTTCTGGGTCTAGCCCAACGATGCCTCGCATGCATGTGTGGCCCAGGCCTGGGGACACTTGTCGGTGTACTAAGATTTGGGTCCTTAGTACCCCAGACTTATGCACAGGCAGTGGCAGTCTTCCCGACAGCAGGGCTTGCCGGAGGACAACTAAAGACGAATTCAAGACCAGTTGACAAGAATACAAAAAAAAACATCCAAGCCGTGATCAGAAGTCCAGAAGATCAAGCTTGGAGTTCCCGGCAAGCATCCTTGCTGGGGAGCTACTGGAGACTTGGCAAGCCCCGGACCCGGCAATCTCTAAGCCTGGCAAGAATCCCACTACCTTGCCACCGCTCCACTCATCGATCAGTTTGACACTTTTTGTATAGGTGTCGAGTGGGCAGGTAGTTAGGTGAATCTTATTTGTGCACATGTCAGTTCACAGTCGAAGATACAACTTTAGTGATACTCATCCCAGGATTGTGTCAAGATGAAGTGAGGTAGATGGGCGAACGACATAGAAGGAGAGAGAACTCTTGTCAGGGAGCTTCATCAACATGACACCTCACGGCACAATTAATGAGTTTGCCCTAACCCGCCAGAGTTAGGTATTTAGCACTGTAACCACTATTTGCAATGTGTATTTACCATTGTGGTGACCCCTTTCTTTATAAAAGGAGGTCCATGGTGATGTAGGGTAGGAACCCTATCGCCCGATCTTTCACGAAAGGAGCGGAATCCCGCGAAGAACAAGAAGAACACACAGGGGAAAATGAGAGAAAACACTCAAACCAACATGAAGAGATCACACATGTGCTAGATCCTCGAATACATAAAGTAAGATACACGATCCACAATCCACTAAGGACGATGTAAAGGTAGCTGGTTCTTCTCCGTGAGGAGGTCTTGGTGTTCTTCCCTAAAGAGGGGGTCTTGAATCCGCTTGGGGGATCTTCTCCAAAAGGAGGTCTTGAATCCAAAGGGATCTTCTCCGAAGAGGCCGCGGTCTCTCACGAGGAGTAGATCTGATGTGGATGAGCGTAGCTCTATCTCTAAGTATGAGCTAAACCAATGCTAACCCTAACTAGGAGGAGGTGGAGGAGTATATATAGTCTAGGTCCACGAAGGGGTAAGTGAGGGGCGAAAGGGTACATGGGCTTCGGCCCGAGTGTCTGCGCGCAGGCAGGGCCGGAAGTTCCGGGGACGGCCGGAAGGTCCGGGCGCCGGAGGTTCCGGGCGAAGGTCCGGGCAGGGTCCGGGCTATCCAGAGAGTTGGCACACTCTCGGACGGCTTCGGTGCAGCAGGGCCGGAAGCTCCGGGATGGTCGGAGGTTCCGGTGGCCGGAAGTTCCGTGCAGCGGCCAGAAGTTTCGGGTTTTCCAGAAGCTTGTCCAGGCTTCTTCTTCCTTCTCTTCCACGCTTCCCTCGTGGATGGTGTAGGTGATCCTTGGCGCTTGCACTCCTCCTCGTCATCCGTGAAGCTCCGACAATACCTATGCATGCACGATGGAGGGTCAAGTAGTATACCATCCTCGAAGGGGTGAAGTGAGCACGTGTAAAGGAGAGGATTCACCTTTACGTATGTGAAGTAGATGTCGCACGTGTCACTTGCTGAATGAACTCTTGACATGGTGATGTCCATAGGATGCTCCGCATCAGCCCCTCCCCCTTGGGAAATATCCGACCTCGGATTGAAACCCAAATCACCATGGGAAAGAGATGGTGTCGCCGTGTAGTAGTGGTCGATCACCGAGTTCTCATCATGTTGAAGCTTGAAATGGGAACTCTCCAATGTCGCACCGTCTCGTGATTCCTTCAAAAGGAGCAACGAGAACAAACACTTGGAAAAACAAATGCGGTTAGCGTTAGTGCAAAACCAAGCATTCAAGAGGTGATTCACCCAACAAGTGTTGTCATCAAGCATAGCATATGGCGTGACAAAGGATTGTGACATGGCATGTAAGCACATAAATTGAGCACAAAGAAGGGCATCATGGAAACAAGCATGTGAATGCGAGGTAGTGATGCAAATATGTGTGACAAGAGAAGAAGCATCTGCCTCAAGTTCATAGCAAGCATTCACAAATTGCTTAATGTAAGGTCGATGGTGGGCATATGAATCATTCACAACACCAAGTAAAATGAAGTGTCTAAACACATGGGTCAAGTGCAAGACAATCCAAGCATAATGTGCATGGGGTGTAGTGAATGTAGTGTGGCACTCAACACAATAGAACGAGCAATTGTTCATCATGTGTGAGGCAATCAAGTCAAGCATAGTAATCAAGTCATGCAAGCTAGTAGTGCGAAGATGCAACATACTAGAGTAAATCATGGCAATCATGTCATGTGAGCAAATAATAGGCATAGACAATGCACATGACATAACGCAAGCACGAACACAAAGCAAGATCATAGTATCATCATAGGCATGGGGCACAAAGAAAATATCAAGCTTGCAAATACACATACAAGTAGTAGAATCAATCATCATGCATAATGCAAAGCATGGGTCGCAAATGCATGGCAAAGGCATGGGAATGAGCATATCATGCAAAGTGAACATGGCAAGTTGGGCATAGAATATGTAATGGACAATAATCCATAACCATGTGAGGGACATGTAGAATAAATGCGCGAAGACTTCGCGTGAAGAGAGCGGCGGGAAATGCAATCCATGGGATCCCAAGTCATCATTGCTCTCTAGAGCTCGTTTTGTCAACTCATGGGATTGCGAGGTTGACAAGTATTCATGGGTACCTACACAAAAGAGACACAAACCAAAGAAATTGTGCGCGTGGTAGATGTACACATCATCCATCATGATGTGTATGTGCACGTGTGAGTTAGCACAAGATAAGCATCCGTCAAAGAAATTTGATGCATGGTATAAGAACATGTCATCCATCATGAAAGAATAGTTATTGTGTATAACATGATGGGGATGCAGATTGAGCATACAAGTATATGGCACACCAATAGCATGTTTATTCATGGGAAGCATATTGTGCACATAAATATGAGGATCATGCAATGGATGGGAGTGATCAAAATCTCCTAAAATGTATGAGGAAACTATGGGGGTCTCCTCATGAGCAATGTTGGAAACATCATATGGAGAAAATGGACAAGATCCAAAACAATGCATATCCGAAGCTAGGTGGTCATGGCATGGCATATGAGATAAATGATGCAAAGGGAGCATATCAATATCATCACAAGAGAAACAAATGCCAATAACCATGGGCTTGTCATCTATGCCATAAGTGCAAATTGGGTTAATTTGAATGGCATATGCATAGTCACTATGAAGAGATTGCAAATATGACATATGATTGATCTCATGCATAGCATATGATAAGTCAAGCTGATTGGCAAACATGATGTGACCGAGAGAATTAGCACAAGAAATCCGATGTAACATGGCATCACAACTAATAGACTCCACATGGCAATCATCATACTCATCATAAATGGGTAAATCATCGCATGGGGAAATCATACTAGCATGAAGCATGTCAATAGGGGGATCAACATCATGCAAGCAATCAATGTCATGAATGTCCACTAGTGGGACTAGAGCATCACCTTCACCTATGTTACCTTGTTCATTCCACTCAAGTGGTGTAGGTGAGGTAGGAAAGACCAAATGGTGGTCAAGATCATCATTGTGATGGAACCATGTGGGGGGTGCATCATATTCCAATATGGTCATCGTCTTGTCCAAAGGTAGGACGAAGTCGTCGAGAAGCGGCGCATCATCATATAAGGGACCTAGCACCAAATGAGAAGACACAATAGAGGTAGAGGTCAAGTCGTTAGTGTTAAAAGTGGCCTCACATGACCTATCAACTATATCACTCTCTCTATGTGGTGGTTCACTCACTCCCTCAAAATAGGTGCACTCCAACTCACATATGGTGGAGTCACTCATCTCATTCAAGAGGTGGGGGTTGTGGCTCTCCTCACATGGGAATAGTGGAAACACATCATATATGGGGCTAGTGGTGAAATCACTCTCACTCTAATATGGTGGCTAAGGTCACTCAAGTGATCACATGTTGCCGTGGTCGAAGGGAAAATCCCATGCTCAACCGCCTCGTAGTCGTCGTGGATGAAGGCCGAAGATGGCACAACATCACTCTCGCCATGGATGAAGGCCGAAGATGGCACATCATCACTCTCGCCTCCTAAGATGGAAGAATCATCCTTGCTCGCCACCTTATCGCCCGCCTTCAAATCTTGGTCCTTGAGGGTCTTCGTAGTCGTACTCGTCGCTGCACCGTCTTGAAAAAGAGTCATGGAGGAATCGGCATCGTCAATGCCACAAAGAGGGATGGCGTCGAACTTGGGAGTAGCATCTTGGAGCTCGTCGGGCTTGGACATCGTGGTGGTACTAGCCTCATGCTCGTTCTCATGGAGCTTGGTCGTTGCGAAGTGAGCTTGGGGTAGAGAAACTTTGGCCTTCATGAGTTCTTGTTCCGCCTTGAGAGCACCAATGTAGTTGTCGTCGAGGGACTTGTAGTTCTCGAGGAAGATCGTCTTGGAGATGTCGTTGTGCAATCCCATCATGAAGTGGAACTTCATCGAAATGGGGTCGTCCACGCCGGCTCGTCACAAGGCAATCTTCATCTCCTTGAAGTACTCGTCGATGGACTTGGATCCTTGGATGGTGTTCTCCAATTGGCGTTGAAGTTGTTCCGTGTAGGTTGGAGGCACAAACTCTTGCCGCAAATCTCTCTTCGTCTTGGGCCAACTCATGTCGTAGCTCTCTGAAGGTGTGTGAAACCACCATGTGGACGCGTAGTCGTGGAAGTTCCTTGTGGCGCAATTCACTTGATCTTCGGGAGGGACTTTATGTAGCTTGAGGTAGTCGTCCATCAAACGCTCCCACTCGAGATACTCCTTGGGTTCTTGAGTCCCATAGAAAGGAATCGTGTGGTCGATGTCGAGGTCGTAGTATCTCGTGGAAGTCGCGGACTTGAGCTTGGGGAGCCTTTCTTGAGCGTAGTCTTGAGGTGCTTGTTAGCGAAGATGCCATATATCCGAAGGCGAAGATGCCTTGAAGTCGCTTGGCGAAGATGCCAAAGTGGTTGGTGTAGCCGTAGCTCCGTCTTGGTGGTGCTTGTCTCGCGGTCTTCTCTTGTGGTCATGAAGTTTGGACTTGGCGTGAAGTAGGGCTTGTTGCGACTTGTAGGTAGGCGCATCTCGAGCATCTTCATGATGATGTTGTCGTTGTCGTGGTTGAGCTCGATATAGATGTCGTTCATCGTCGTCGTGCACATGTTGCTTGGAGGTGAATTGCCCTTCATGACGATGTGGATCACGAACGTGATGGTGGTCGCCATGGAGATGTGGACGAGGACGACTTGCGCTTGCATCAATTTTGCACTCCGAAGACTTGTGACTTGAACGTCGCCGCCTTGAGGATGATGAAGGGGAAGAACGGTTGATCAACAAGGTCCAAATCTCCTCCATCCTTGCATCTTGCTCCTCCTTTTGTGCGGAAAGCTTGTTGTTGATGTAGCTGTACACGCCATCGTTGTTGGGAAGACTGGAGATGAAATGTCTTGCCTATCCATCACAAGATTCGAGCCAATATGAGTGGAGAAAGAGAAGAACGAATACCAAATGTACCTTGACCGAAGTTGAAAGTGGATCAATGATCACTCCAATGTGGACAAGGAAATAGCATAATTGGTACCAATTCTTGTCGGTTTCTCACACCTACACAAATAAGGCTTATGGTGGAGCTCGATGAGGATAGTGGCACAAATTTTTTTATGCAAAATGTTAGCAAGAGTCAATAATGTTGAAAGAGATTCACAAATTTGCAAGTGTAACAAGTAGACCAATAGCAATGAATAGCACACGGAAACGCACACACGGATAGATAAATGGGGTCGTGCAACCAAGGAGTGAGCTCAAAATGTGGAATCCACGGAAAATGCTCTTGTTGCACAAGTCTAGAGAGACGCTAGCATGATTGCTCAATAGGTGGATACAACACTTGTGCACAACCTATAGGAGACAAAAATGCAACGACTTCTATCCCAAGTATGCTATGTATATATGGTTCCCGGTGTTATGATCCAAGATGATCTTATATGACAATGTGGTATGATGCTATGGCACTTGCTTACAAGCTCTTTGTTCACTCTTTTTCTTTGCTTAAAAGCTTTATTCTTTTTTTGTATGGCCACTTTTGCACAATGCACAAACCAAGATAGCTATTGTGTATATGCGGGAACAAACTTGAGGCACACGAGATGATATGATAACAAGATGATACCTATTGTATGGTATGTATGCAATGGGACGTGTAGCTCCATGATCACTAATGTGCTCAAGTAACGTTGCCGTCAATACTCAAATGGCTAGTCTCGATAGGCAAGTGACGCAAAATGGCTAGGGGTTATCAATGCAATGGCAAGGGAATATACAATGGAGGGATACCACGATACCAAGATGATATGGAGGTTACCGTCCTTGTCGATGATGAGTGGCGGTGATCTTGATGGAGATACCAAGATGATGGAGACTCGTCCCTAAGTAGCCAAAACACCTTAGGAAACAGAAAAACCGCGAACTCAAAATCTCAAATGTCAAAATGGTGGTAGCAGGATGCGGTGGTGGTTTTGTGGAACCTCAATGGAATTGCGAAATGGCAATGATGGGTTGCGGAGTACGCAATGCGGAAATGGAGGGTTAGGTTGTGGACTATACATGGTGTTGGAGTTGGAAGCACGGTCCCTAAGTAGCCGAAACACCTTAGGAGACACAACTCACAACACAAACAAAATTGGGTTAAGTTGGGGTGGCGGAAGTGTCAGGTGGGCAAAACTATGCAGAAGTTATGTTGGTGGTGGTGGTTGATGAAGAAACAGTCGTCTATAAGTAGCCTAGACACCTTAGGAGACTCAAATTACTCCTCAAGCAACCACATATGCAATGGGGAACAAAATTGGTTAGGTTGCGAAAGTTGGTGATGGTGTAGCAGATGATATGGTGGAAGGCCTAGGCAAAGATGCCAAAATTCCAAAAAATTGATGGGGTCAAAAGGTGGTGAAACCAAGGTGAGGTCCTCGGTCACGTCGATAGCTTCAAAACGAGCCAAAAAACACTCAAATCGGAGTTCGAAGCGAAAAGTTGTGACCAAAACGGTGAAGAAGACTGATGCTGAAATTCTGTGTAATGTTTCGGGTTAGGCCGGAAATTCCGGGCCTAGGGCCGGAAGTTCCAGGCTCCCGAAGTTCCAGGGGGTGGCCAGAAGTTCCGGGGGTCGCGGAAAAAGTCTCGGGGAAGCCGGGGGATTTTGGGTAAACTCTCTGTTTAGCCCGGAAGTTCCGGGGGTCGCGGAAAAAGTCTCGGGGAAGCCGGGGGATTTTGGGTAAACTCTCTATTTAGCCCGGAAGTTCCAGGGCTGGGACGGAAGTTCCGGGGAGTCCGGAAGTTTCGGGGGTCGTGGAATTTCTTCCGGGACGAACCCTAAATTCCAGATCTGAGAATGTGGGCGGAAAAACTCGATTTTCAGGGTCAAAATTGGGAAGATTTCATGGATAGAAATGGGGGAACAGATGGGGAATGCTAGATCCACTTGAGACACAACGAATCCATGGATCAAAATCAACAAAACATCATCAAAACCAACAAATCACAAAAAAAATTTGGGGCTATTTTTGGTGGGGATTTTCGAATTTAGGACGAAATAAACAAAATTAGCCTAGCAAACAAAGAGGGGAGGCTCCGAAATTGTGATCAACGTGGCTCATTATACCAAGATGATGTAGGGTAGGAACCCTATCGCCCGATCTTTCACGAAAGGAGCGCAATCCCGCGAAGAACACGAAGAACAAAAAGGGGAAAACGAGAGAAAACACTCGAACCAACATGAATAGATCACACATGTGCTAGATCCTCGAATACATAAAGTAAGATACACGATCCACAATCAACTAAGGACGATACAAAGGTAGCCGGTTCTTCTCCATGAGGAGGTCTTGATGTTCTTCCCTAAAGAGGGGTCTTGAATCCGCTTGGGAGATCTTCTCCAAAAGGAGATCTTGAATCCAAAGGGATCTTCTCCGAAGAGGCCGCGGTCTCTCACGAGGCGTAGATCCGATGTGGATGAGCGTAGCTCTATCTCTAAGTATGAGCTAAACCAACGCTAACCCTAACTAGGAGGAGGTGGAGGAGTATATATAGTCTAGGTCCATGAAGGGGTAAGTGAGGGGCGAAAGGGTACATGGGATTCGGCCCGAGTGTCTGCGCGCAGGCAGGGCCGGAAGTTCCGGGGACGGCCGGAAGGTCCGGGCGCCGGAGGTTCCGGGCGAAGGTCCGGGCAGGGTTCGGGCTATCCAGAGAGTTGGCACACTCTCGGACGGCTTCGGTGCAGCAGGGCCGGAAGCTCCGGGATGGCCGGAAGTTCCGGGCTTTCCAGAAGCTTGTCCAGGCTTCTTCTTCCTTCTCTTCCACGCTTCCCTCGTAGATGGTGTAGGTGATCCTTGGCGCTTACACTCCTCCTCGTCATCCATGAAGCTCCGACAATACCTATGCATGCACGATGGAGGGTCAAGTAGTATACCATCCTCGAAGGGGTGAAGTGAGCACGTGTAAAGGAGAGGATTCACCTTTATGTATGTGAAGTAGATGTCGCACGTGTCACTTGCCGAATGAACTCTTGACATGGTGATGTCCATAGGATGCTCCGCATCACATGGCTACCTTTAAAAAGGTCAAGACTTTGCACAAACTTGCGCGTAGCTGCACTTCTGGCGCAACCTTGTCATAATTGTGCTCCCTTGTACTTGTGCTCATACGTCTGCTACTTATAATCTGCATTGGTATTTCCCCGAAGAGGAGAGGATGATGCAGTACAGCAGAGGTAAGTATTTCCCTCAGTTATGAAATAAAGATTATCAATCCATTAGGAGAACCAAGCAACACTATGTAAACATCACCTCCACACAAACAACAAATACTTGCAACCCAACATGTTAAGGTGTTGTCAATCCCTCAACGGTTAAGAGAAAGATTAAATTGTATCAGATTGGATAAATAGATCTAACTACATTGCAACATAAAATAAATAAAAGAAAATTGCATCAAGGTATTTTTAGGGTTTTTATATGATAAAATATAGACCCCGGGGCCATAATTTTCACAGGAAGCTTCTCTCTATAAAATAGCATACGGTGGGTAAACAAATTACTATTGAGAAATTGATAGAAAAGCAAATAATTATGATGATATCCAAGTATCACGGTCAATATGCCATCCTATCCGAGAGGAACTCGAAGGTCCCACCAAGGATGCATATTGAAGACACTTTTGCAAGGTGGATATCATTACATCACACCATATACAACACAATTGGGGATACATACAAAGTCATACAAATGCCACATGAATACATCAAACATTGTACAAAAGAGCAGCATCCGACTATAGATGAAATCAAACGAAAAACATAAACGCCATCCACCCTACTAGCACAGGCTGCCGACCAGGAACCTATCCCTCGGTTGAAGAAGAGGAAGAAGCCGAAGAAGAACTCCAAAACAAGCAAGCATCACTATCACGTCATGTCATCACATTACCTGTACATGCATCTTTGGGTAGTAATCTGTGAGTCACGAGGACTCAGCAATCCCATCACCATGGGTATCAAGATTCGCAAAAGCTTAATGGGTATGGAATGGAAAAGTGGTGAGGTTGCAACAAGAACTAAGCACTGTATGGTGGCTAACTTACAAGTACAGGAATAAGAAGAGTAACTACGCATAATGGTCGCAAACTAGCAATGATCAAGAAGTTATATTGGAGTACTTATGAGTCAACCATAACCCCGTCGTGTTCTCTTCCCGAACTCCCTCGAAAAGAGACAGTCACGGTTATGCATGTGGTTGGTGTATTTTAATCTGGGTGTAGTGTCAAGCTCTCTCCAACTAGATATTATAAATTTCCAAGTCGCCACATAACCGCGGGCACGACTTCCAAAAAGTTTTAACCCTGCAGGGGCGTCCCAACTTATTCCATCATAAACTCTCACGATCCATGGAGGAAGAACCTCTATCTTGGGACAAACCGATCAACCTCGGAATCCCGGTGCACAAGACATTTCGATAATGGTAAAACAAGTCCAGCAAGACCTCCCAACGTGTCGACGATCCTGATAGGTGCCGGGTATCTCATTCTCAGGACACGGCGGATGAGCGAGGCATACAGTTACTGATGTCCCGAGTTGCCCAGGTAGCCCACACGATGCTCTAGTTTGGACCAGCACCATCAGCACTGGCCCCCTATATTATGTTGAATAACAAACCTCGGGTAGTGCTAACTCCCTCTGCATCAAGTTTATTATCAGGTTTATTATGTTGTGTAGATGTTAAAACCAATGTTGGTCATTGTTGGAGGAGTTTTATTCAAATCGAACTGTCAAGGGGGGCCCATAAACTCCGGCCGTGCTAGGAATGCAAATCAAGGAACATAACACCGGTATGACGGAAACTAGGGCGGCAGAGAGTGGAACAGAACACCAGGCAAAGACCAAGCCTTCCACCCTTTACCAAGTATATAGATGCATTAATTAAATAAGATATATTGTGATATCCCATGATATCCATGTCCCAACATGGAACAACCTGCGCTGCACCTACAACTAGCAACGCTATAAGAGGGGCTGAGCAAGCGGTAACATGGCCAATCAACTGTTTGCTGGGATGGTGGAAAAGGTTAAAGGCTTATCATGGCAATTTGGGAGGCTTGACAAACAAGTGGTAGGTACCGCGACATAGCGATAGCATCGAGACAACCAGCATATCAAAGATAGTGGTGATATCCAAGGTAATGGTCATCTTGCCTGGAATCCCGCTTGGAAGAAGATCGAGTCCATGAAGTAGACGAACCGACATAATCGAAAAAATCCTCCAATCGCAACGAACCGGAACTATCGAGAAGAAGCACAACCGAAAAGAAGCAAACAACATGGTAAACACACAAGCATAAGCATGGCATGATGCACAACCAAGTATGATGCATGACAAGATTAAATGTTGTTTCTCATGCCAATGGATTGATGCATGAAAGAACCCCACATCAAAGCAAGTTTAAATGAGGCTGGAAACAACACATAACAATTCCGGAAACTCCCCATATGCAAATTTCAAAATTGGTACAGATGTGATTTAAACACAATGTTAAAGCTGTTAAACAGCAAGTTAAACTGCACCATGGTGACCTACACATTTTTCTACCCCAGTTACATCTAAAGTTTATTTAATTCGGAGCTATGGCTATTTAGTTATGAATTAAACCGTTTTAATATGGCATTAATGCAAATTAATTCAAACAGAACATCTGAACATTTTTGACATGGATGGAAGTTGCACATTATGAAACTACATGAAATTCTACCCATTTACATTTATAAATCACTTTAATATGAAGCACGGTCGTGGAGTTATTATATGCATGATCAACAGGGGTTTTTCTGGAGTTAATTGCAAAAAATATCGACACTTCAGGCAAGGTTTGCAGGAACTACATATTTACGGAATTACGTACTTCAGGCAAGGCTTTTGGCACAATTTCATAAATGTGTGGTTCCTGCAAACCTAGCCTGAAGTATCGATGTTTTTTGCAATTCACTCGTTTTTCTGTAAAACTGTTTTCCTCAAGGGAATTGAATAAATCGCAGAACGAGAAAAATTAGATCTGGGCCGAATTGCAGCACACTATAGTGGCACAGGGGGTTCGACCCAAGTGTGTGATGTGCAGAAAAGAAAAGAAACAGAGAAATCCAAAAATGGGAGGGTTTGGGATTAGAACACCAGATCACAAGGATGCAAACAAGCTGGTCGACCACTACGTTGGTTGCGTGTTTGTGAAAAACTGGGTGCTCTGGCTTACTTGACGCATCACCAGAAGGCCGAGACTTTGGCCATGGGTGCCCGATGATGGGGGCGAGCGATGATGGCGAGCAGGGCAGCGACGGCTGCAACTACAGGCTGGTGGCAAGCGTGCGAGATGTGCAAGGGAGTGCGGATGCGGTGGCGCACGTGCAAACACTCGAGCACAAGCTCATGATCGTCTCGGGTGTGGCACGACACAGGGATGCCGGTGGTGGCAAGAGCTGGGCGAGGCCCTGGTGCATCCGCGTGGGCTGCAGGTGATGCGATGCACGTGCGTCAGGAGAGGCGTGTGTGCTGCGGGCGTTCTGTGCTAGGCGCGACTGGAGGCGGACAAAGAGCTAGGCGCTCCCGACTGGGTAACGAGGCTCGGAGGAGCGGCTGCTCACCACCAGGGGGTTGCTGGTGATGATAGATCGGACGGAGAGACAATGGAGGAGATGAGGGAGCTCGCTGAACTTGGTGTTTCTCTGACCCGTGAAGAAGACGAAGTAGAGGAAGAAGGGGACGTCATGGATGTCGTCCTTGGGCTCGGCTTGCTGTGGAAACGGACTCGGGGCGGCGTCCCAGAGCATGTGGACAGAGGAGGGGGTCCGGTGGAGCTCCTCACGCCAGCGGCGAGCTTGGACCGAGCCTTCCATTGTGTTGGGCTTGGGGAAGAAGGCGCGGTGGAACTGGATGCTTACCTGGCGGCGGCACGAGGAAGGAAAGAGGAGGAGGAGGGAACCCTAGGACGAGCAGCGGAGGGTTCTATAGGAGGGGCGGGCATGGTGTCGTGGCCATGGTGGCCATGTTTGCTGCTGCTCCAGCTTTACTATGATGGGGAGGTGGCGAGAGGAGGAAGAAAAAGAGAGAAGGGATTGGTCACTGCAGGTCGAGTCGGCATGATGACCAGCGTGCGAAGTTACCATGGATATAAAAAGAGAGAGGCTAGGCTAGGCTGCGGGCTTCTACTACTGGGCCATGGCTGGGCTGGCAGGTTAGTCTCTTCTCTTGTTTCCTTTCTTCTCAAAACTCTCTATTTAAAAACTAAATAGATCTTGAAGAAATGCACATGAGCTTAGGGAAGGGATGTGAGAGATATAAAAATATCAATGAACTCCTGGAAATATGTACTATGTGAATAAATTGCACTAGAAATTTTTAGAGACTATAAATTCAGCCAAGTTTGAAAATAATTCAAACTTGAATAAATCAAAAGTCCAACCAAAACATGCCTAAATGAGCTGAACATTTGAGGAGAGCGTCTTGGCATGGTCTAAGATTAGTAGGAAATGATTGAACTTTTTTCGGGAACAGAAAAATGTCACTAGGAATAAAAGGCCAAAATTTGAAAGGATGAAGAGGGAGAAGGGGTTTGCTTGGAGAAAGGATTTGATGAGAAGAACAAGTTGCAAACATAACAAGTTTAGAGGAGGAGGGGAAGATGGAGAGCACACAACCAGCACATCAACATGAAGAATGCCACCCACATGATGATCATGATAAAATGCAATAAAATGAGGCATATCAAAACATATAGCATAAATCAAACTAAGATGACCATGGCAACAACAAGGATGGTCCAATGCAATATAACCAATGGTGAACATGATGCAAGAAGCAAAATATGACAATGGTGTCGGCGTTCTAGGAACCAGGGAACCCAGACTTGCCTACCTGCGGCCCACGACATGGCTCCCTCGACGGGCTGGTACGGCCCATCTGCAAGGCCACCATGACAAGACCCTCGCGATGGTCCTGGCCACGTGAGGTGGACGACACCAAGACCTCCGAAGGGAGCAGCCTCCCGAGGAGCGGATATTTCTATGCAGGTACCCAGCCTCACGAGGCTGCAATGACGTGGGCCATGATGACCATGGCCAGGCGGGCGCCAAGCAGCGTAGAGGAGGCAGTTTCCCTTCTGGTGCTAAGGGAGCAAGGATGAGCGCATGTTCCCGAGGAATCTCCCAAAGGTTTCCACTGCGATGCTACAAGGCCAAGACCACGAGCTCGGCAGGACGGAGGTCATCACCAAGTCCACCGCTGTGTCATGACTAGAAGGTTTGCAGATGGAGACCACCTTTCGTCAAGATTATATGTACTTCTTGTCCCCTTTCAAATTGGCCATTGTGGGATCCCCTCCCACCTAAGTTTTGAGGGAAGAGGACCGGGGCCACTATAAATATAGTTAGCCACCACCATAGGGGGAGGAGATCCTTTCCACCCTCACCACCATAGCCCTCGCGAGGCTGTTCATCCACTGTACTTGTTCATTCTCAGCCCCTCATGAGGCCAATCCACCACAAAGCAGGAGTAGGGTTTACACCGCAAGGTGGCCCGAACCTAGGTAAACCGCCGTGTTCATCTTCTTCTCCGCTTGAGTGCATACACGACGAGGCTAGGCAGTAGGGCGACGAGCTAGAGACATGGGAGGTTGAGATCTTCGCACACGCCCCAGAGTTCGAACCTTCTTGGGTCCGCGGAGCCTTGAATCCGACATTTGGCACGCCAGGTAGGGGCCTGTCAAAGTCCTTCTTCCGCCTTCGCTTCGTCTCCGCTTCGTAACTCCCATGGCCAACACGCCCCGTGTTCGTGCCAAGCGCCAGGCCACTCGTGTCGCTCAGATGGCGCCCATGGGCAACGGCGCTCCCCGCTGCTCTGCCTCTTCCAGGGCTAACGCAGCCACTGACCCCGATGCTCATGAGCAGCAGGACTCGTCGCTGCCACCCTCCATGCGGCGTGACGGATACACTGTCACTGTGTCGCCCATGCCAGCCACGGCGTCATCCTCCCACGCTCGCTGCGGACCGGCAAACGCACAGGTTGCGCTGATCATGGCACCCGAGGTACTGCGCTACCGCCCGCCGACGACCGCTACAATGACTGGCTTGGCCGTGTCGCTGAGCTCGTCAGTACTACGGGCGAAGCCCCTGCACCGTCCTGCTCGCTCCGTCCTTGCCATCCCAGGCGGGCGACATGGTCCACAGTGCTCCCCCCTCCTCCTCTGCGCGGCGCCAACCATGAGCCCAGGCATGATGCGCAACCGTGTGGGGCGCCGGTGAGCAATGAGGCAAGCTGCCAGGTGGTGTAGCAACCGCAAGGTGATGCGCGTGCGCTTCCTACGCCGTTGCGCCAAGACTGTGCACCATTGGAGGTTGTGGTGCATGGGCGTCAAGACCGAGCTCCACCCATGCGGCCTGCACCCGTGAGTGCAGCGGGCTACCGTGCCTTCACCTCGGAGCTGCACCGCGTCGTCTGTCCCAGCAAGTTCAAGCCAGACCTAGCTCCACGCTACGACGGCACCCGTGACCCTGCGGAGTTCCTCCAGCTCTACTCGCTGAGCATCGAGGGGTGAATGGTGATGAGAAGGTCATGGCGAACTGGTTCCTCATGGCTCTCAAGGATGGCGCGCGCTCCAGGCTCCTCCACCTCCCGGATGGGTCGATCTCCTCCTAGGATGAGCTTCACGAGCATTTCATCGCCAACTCCCAGGTAATGCACGACTGTGCTCCTGCAGTGGGTGACCTGCGGCATGTGAAGCAGTAGTCAGGCGAGAACTTGCACAAGTACATACGTCGCTTCATGAATGTTCGCCTCAAGATCCCAAAGGCGTCGGACGAGGCCATCATCTCGGCGTTCAATAATGGCGTCTAGGACGTCAAGATGAAGGACGAGCTCGCCATCCATGAGGACATATGCTCGGCCCTGGAGATGTTCAACCTGGCAAACAAGTATACAAGGTCCAAGGAGGGCCGCCTCTCCCTCCTGGAGCTTCCTGACGCCGACCCCGAGGACAGGAAGGCTAAGGCTAAGGAGGCGAAATGCAAGGGTCCTGCTGTGCTTGCAGCTAAACCTGAGATGAAGTGCGGTCGTGACCATGACGAGCCTCCCAGGGGCAATCGCCCATTCTGTATCTTCCACAACGTACACAACCATGACACCAATGACTGCCAAGAGCTTAAGGCCCTCGGCGATGGACGCCTCGGCCGCCGCCCCGAGCGTGGCGACCGTGGCTATGGCCGTGGAGGAGGCCGCGGCAAAGGCCGCTGGGACAACCGCAACCCTCGCCAGGATTGATGCGACTAGCCTTGTGAGGATAGCTAGCATGACGAGCCTCACGACAGGCCCTGGCGTGACCAGCCTCGTGAGGTCCGTCCTCAAGGCAATGCCGGACTCCCTCCGCTGTCGCCGCCGCCAAGAAGAAACAACGACAACCGGCAGGATGATGGGCTCGGGGCTTCTAGGAACCTCGTGCGATCTCCTGCATCCTGGGTGGTGCTGAGGCCCCAGCCTCACATCGCATCTTCAAGTAGTTCGCTCATGAAGTAAACACGGCCCTCTCAAGGCTCGAGGGTGTGCGTTCCCTCAAGTGGTCGTGATGCGCCATCACCTTCGACTCCAAGGACCACCTCAAGTGCTCAGCCGCCTCAGGCGCGCACCCCATGCTCTGCACTCCCACTATAAGCAACATTCTCGTCACTAAGGCCCTCAACAAAGCATGATGCTATAGGCACATAATGGGCACAAACTTGATATGAACTTAAAGTAGAGATAACATGCTACAAATTCAATTTAAGGTTCGGGTTCATTGGTGTCGGTGTGAAAACCTGCAGACCTCGAGGTAGGAGGTCCCGAGCTGTGGATCTCGGACAAATGGTAATAGGAACAAGGAGACGATGTTTTACCTAGGTTCGGGCCCTCTTGATGGAGGTAATACCTTACGTCCTACGATTGTTTATATCGATAAATATGTATTGTATTGTGCATATGACGATGTATGGGACCAGCGAAGGCCACTTTAAGGTTCAACTAGGGAGATCAGCGAGGACAAAGAGCAGAACTAGCAGAAACGCACGAGGTTTACCCAGGTTTGGGTCATTGTGAAGCGTAAAACCGTACTCTTGCTTTGATTGTCTTGAGTGTGTATGTGTCCGGTTACAAGGAGCGCACGTCCCGGCAAGGTGCTCGAAAACATGTGGCTACACTTGCAAGTGGACAGGGTTTTGACCCGTGCAAAGGCAGCCATGGGCCTCCTTTTATAGAGAAAGGCGTCACCACAGTGACAAAACAGTCTTTACACAAGGTAAATAGTGGCTACAGTGCCAAATACCTAACTCTGACGGGTTAGGACAAACACATTAATTCCGAGTGTGGTGTCAAGCTGGTAAATCTTCCCGACAAGGATTGCATCTCCTTCTTTGTCATTCGTCTAGCTACCTCATATTCCCTCGACACACCCCTGGGATGGGTGTCAATAAAGTTTGTCTTCAGCGGCAAGCTGACACGTCCCAGACAAGGCTCACCTAACTGCCTTGCCACTCGACACCTATACGACAAGTGACAACCTGATCGATGAGGTGGAGCGGTGGCAAAGTAGTGGGATTCCTGCCGGGCTCGGAGCTTGCCGGGCTTTGCTAGCTTCCGGGCAAGGATCTTGACAGTTCTTCCTAGTTGGATCTTCAGTGCTTCTGATCGCTGACTTGGACGTTTTCTTTGTATCATGTCAACTAGTCTTGATATCTTGCTCTTGGCCGTCCTTCAATAAGCCTTGCCATCAGGGAGGATGCTACTGCCTATGCATAAGGCTGGGGTACTAAAGACCCAAATCTTAGTACACCGATAGGAGCCCCCGGGCCTGGGCGATACACGCATGCGAGGCGTCGTTGGGCTAGGCCCAAAACAATGCACAGGCACGTGGGGCGGAGGATAACTGCCATAATATGTCATAATCTTCTCTTTAAGTGTGCTCTTCATGACACGCAATAAATGTGGGACATGGGATTGGTGAAACAAAACGGTTGCTAGAGGAGTTCGCCTGAAAAGGTACGATCACTTCGAACAGAAAAGAGCCAGCCCCCGCGCCTTCCCCAGAAAAAGGAATTCGTAGAGAGCGTTGCTCATTTACCTCTTTCCCTTGCAATCTATCAGACACCATCGTCTTCATCCTTCGTCTTTCCCTTTCTTTGTTCTTTCGAAGGCCATCGCTATGATAGCAAGGGGTAGGGGCCGAGCCCGAGCATCCACTATTGCCACAAGGACTCCCCCCCGAAGCCGAGTACGTATCTTGGCTGGAGCTGCGGGGATCGGCACTAGCGTTCATGAAAGGGGCGCAACTCGCGGTCGTGAGAGGCGCAACGTCTAGGGTCGGGATAGTCATAGTGGAATGCCCACACTTCCACGTTAGGGTATCCACTACTGCTGCAATGGCCCCGCTTGGGTGGCGGCACAGATCTCTTCTAATGCCATCATGTATCTGACGCGGGGGTGGAAGTCATTTTCCCGCTCAAGTGGCTTAGAGTGGGGACATCTCCACCAATTTAGGTATGATGGATCTGTCACACTTTTGTGAAGTTCTTTGGGGTCTCTGGCGGCCTCCTAGAGTGCTGCATGAGAGCGAGAGTAGCAGCGACATCGAACCCTCCAGCGAGAGTGAAGATGACAAAAGCTCCCCGAGCTTTAAGAGTGAGGGTGACGATTCTAACTAGGTGTAGGCGGCACCTTAATCGGATCCTGAGATGAGTCACGCCCTACCTAGGTTCTTTTCCTTTTGCTCCTGCGTCATATCCAATGTAATCCTGCGGGGATGTGAGAAAAATGTTGTCGGGCACTGTTGACTAAGTATCCACTACTTGCTGTGTTTGAATGAATGTACGATATTTCTCCTAGTTTAGTTCTGTTTTTGCATGCTTTACAACCTACGCTATTTTGGAAACTTGCCGGTGCGCACATTCGTCGTGAGCACTTGAGGAACGGGTCCTTAGCAGCCTGCTGGAAACACTGCTGCCGGCAAGGTCACTTGACGGTCTTAGTGCAGCTACTTAAATTGCTGAGCGGACTCGAGAAAAAATAATTGTGCAAGGTGATCACGACAAGGTTCCCTCGCGCGCAGGTTTTCCGTACGAAAGCCCGAAATGTCCAAGGGAAAGTATCTATACAACAAAGAATTTGTTTGAAAGTTTTTCAACTTAGATTTTCTTTGTTGTACTTCTTGTCGACAAATATTAACTTGACCATCACTTGTTGGTGTCCATACCACCACTCCCCCAGCCAAACATGCATGCAAGGCAACCTTCCATCCTTTGAGAAAAAGAAAGAAAAGAAAATAAAGTTGTGGAACCTTGACAGTTTGTTACCATCCATACAAAGCAAATGTAACACAATATCACAGATTAACACATATAACAAAACATGTGAATCGACAAGAGTTGTGAAACACTTAGCTTTATTTCACTTATGCACATGATCTGCGCCTGCTTTGTACAAAGGATTACATGCCTTGTCGGCAAACTTTTCAAAAGGTGGTTGCCGGGCAATCCGGCAACCTGTGCCTTATCACTGGTACCGCGAGCTGCTATGCAAACAAATTTTAAGCCCTTTCCATGGTGACATTTTAAACCGTCGCCTAGTGAGTGTGTGCTATAGGGGGGTCCTTCCGATATGACCCAAAAACCGTTGGGGATAGGGAGCCATGATGCAGATGCCTTGCCAAATGTAATCATATGAGATGTAGCAGACACCACATTCTGTCACACGTGTGGGATTGGTGATCAAACATTTATAATGATGTAGTGAAACCAAACGATGTTTCATACTAAACCATTTGGGAAACAGTATCTAAGGCACATGGGCCAACATACAAACTGATGTAGGGTGGAACCCTAGATGGCCGATCTTTCACGAAAGAGCGGATCCCGCGAAGAATAAGAAGAACACTAGGGAAAACACGAGGGGAAATCACAAAGGAGGAACACAAGTGGAACACTCAAACCAACAAGTATGATCACACATGTGCTAGATCCATGAACACAAAGGGAGATACATGATCCACGATCAACAAGGGACGATACACCGTAACCGGTTCTTCTCCAAAGGAGGTCTTGATGGGGCCACCCAAAAGGGGGGGGGGTCTTGAATCCAAGGTGGATCTTCTCTGAAGAGGGGTCGTGGTCTCTCTCATGGAGTAGATCCGTAATGGATGAGCAAAGCTCTATCTCTAATGAGCTACTGCTTTCCTAACCCTCAAATGGTGGGGGTGGAGGAGTATATATAGTCTAGAGACACGAAGGGGTAAGTGGGAGAGAGATACAAGGCCAAAGGCCCGGCTACGCATAGGCAGGTAACGGTCGTCCGGTGGATACCGGTCGTCCGGTGGCTCAGGAAGGACCGGTCGTCCGCTAGTCGCCGGACGTCCGCTGAAGACGTTTTGTGAAGAGGCATCGGACGTCCGGTGTCTTCGGACTTCCGTTGATATTACCGGTCATCTGGTGGGGGCCGGACGTCCGCTTGCTGGGAGGTGCTGTAGCTGGCGTTGGCTGTGCTTCAGGCGCCGGTCGTCCGGTGGAGGCTGGACGTCCGCTTGCTGGTCGGTCGTCCGGTGGAGGCCGGACGTCCTCTCGCTGGAGCTTCTTTGGCAGCTCCTTGTACTTGGTGTCCTAGCTGTCTTGTCTATGGTCTTCCTCTTTGTTCCTGATCATGCATAACACATACATTTGACGTAGTAGCCATGTCTCACATATGGAAAGTGATGGTTTGAAGAGGAGCGAGTTCACCTTGTGTCCAATGGTGTATAGTCGAGGTCTCATCTTATGTATCCTTGGGGCTTGGAGAGTAGTCGGAGTGTATATGGCGATGACCGTGGGATGCTCTCCATCATCTCCCCCCTGGGGATGATCCGACCTCGGATCGTGATCCTCAGCACCATGGAAATGTTTGTCATGGACGGACTTGTAGTTGGACAAAATGGAAGTCATGGCGCAATCCAGGTACTCCAAGGTGTTGCCGGAGGAATATACTAAAGGAAATATGCCCTAGAGGCAATAAAAAAGTTGTTATTTATATTTCCTTATATCATGATAAATGTTTATTATTCATGCTAGAATTGTATTAATCGGAAACTTAGTACATGTGTTAATACATAGACAAACAGAGTGTCACTAGTTTGCCTCTACTTGACTAGCTCATTGAATCAATGATGGTTATGTTTCCTAACCATAGACATGAGTTGTCATTTGATTAACGAGATCACATCATTAGAGAATGATGTGATTGACTTGACCCATCCGTTAGCTTAGCATGATGATCGTTTAGTTTGTAGCTATTGCTTTCTCCATAACTATTCATGTTCCTATGACTATGAGATCATGCAACTCCCGAATACCGGAGGAACACTTTGTGTGCTACCAAACGTCACAACGTAACTGGGTGTTCATAAAGGTGCTCTACAGGTGTCTCCAATGGTGTTTATTGAGTTGGCATGGATCAAGATTAGGATTTGTCACTCTGATTGTCGGAGAGGTATCTCTGGGCCCTCTCGGTAATGCACATCACTATAAGCCTTGCAAGCAATGTGACTTGAGTTAGTTACGGGATGTTGCATTACGGAACGAGTAAGGAGACTTGCCAGTAACGAGATTAAACTAGGTATTGAGATACCGATGATCGAATAACATACCGATGAAAAAGGGAACAACGTATACCGTTATGCGGTTTGATCCATCAAGATCTTCATAGAATATGCAGGAACCAATATGAGCATCCAGGTTCCGCTATTGTTTATTGACCGAAGATAAGTCTCGGTCATGTCTACATAGTTCTCGAACCCGTAGGGTCTGCACGCTTAACGTTCGGTGACGATCGTTATTACGAGTTTATGTGTTTTGATGTACCGAAGGTATTTCGGAGTCCCGGACATGGACATAACGAGGAGTCTAGAAATGGTCGAGACATAAAGATCAATATATTGGAAGCCTATATTTGGACATCAGAATGGTTTCGAGTGGTTCGGGCATTTCTTCGGAGTACCGGGAGGTTACCGGAACCCCCCGGAGAGCATATAGGCCTTATTGGGGCTTAGTGGAACAGAAGAGAGGGAAGGGAAAAGAGGGAGGCACGTCCCCCAAGCCCAATCTGAATTGGGTGGGGCGGCCCCCCTTTCCTTCCTTCCTCTCTCCTCCTTCCTTCCTCTCCTACTCCTACTTGGAAGGGCTCCTACTTCTACTAGGAAAGGGGGGAATCCTACTCCCGGAGGGAGTAGGACTCCCCTAGGGCGCGCCATAGAGAGGGCCGACCCTCCCCCTCCTCCACTCCTTTATATATGGGGGAGGGGGGCACCCCATGGACACACAAGTTGAGCAATTGATCTTTTAGCCGTGTGCGGTGCCCCCCTCCACCATGATCCACCTCGATTATATCGTAGCGGTGCTTAGGCGAAGCCTTGTTCCGGTAGCAACATAATCACCATCATCACGTCATCGTGGTGACAAAACTCTCCCATGAAGCTCTACTGGATCGTGAGTTCACGGGATGTCACCGAGCTGAACGTGTGCAGATCGTGGAGGTGTCGTACGTTTGGTACTAGGATCGGTCGATCGTGAAGACATACGACTACATCAACCGCGTTGTCATAACGCTTCCGCTTACGGTCTACAAGGGTATGTAGATGATACTCTCCCCTGTCGTTGCTATGCATCACCATAATCTTGCATGTGCGTAGGATTTTTTTTGAAATTACTGCGTTCCCCAACAGTGGCATCCGAGCCAGGTTTATGCGTAGATGTTAAATGCACGAGTAGAACACAAAGGAGTTGTGGGCGTGGGTATATACATATTGCTTGCCGTCACTAGTTGATTCTTGATTCAGCGGCATTGTTGGATGAAGCAGCCCAGACCGACATTACGCGTACGCTTACGCGAGACTAGTTCTACCGACGTGCTTCACATAGAGGTGGCTAGTGGGTGTCTGTTTCTCCAGCTTTAGTTGAATCGGATTCAATGAATAGGGTTCTTTCTGAAGATCAAAAAGCAATCACTATACTGCATTGTGGTTTTTGATGCGTAGGTAAGAACGGTTCTTGCTCAGCCCGTAGCAGCCACGTAAAACTTGCAACAACAAAGTAGAGGACGTCTCACTTGTTTTTGCAGGGCATGTTGTGATGTGATGTGGTCAAGACATGATGAGATATAAATTGTTGTATGAGATGATCATGTTTTGTTGAAGTTATCGGCAACTGGCAAAAGCCTTATGGTTGTCTCTTTATTGCATAAGAAGCAAGCGCTAAATAATTGCTTTACTTTATCGCTATGCAATAGCAATAGTTGGCGAGACGACTATGGGATGACACGTTGATAGAGATCAAGATGATGGAGATCATGGTGTCATGCCGGTGACGATAGAGATCATGATGTTAATTTGGTGTGGCAGCCTGGTTTTTGCCCTCCTTTATTTGCCTGATTTTCATTTGGTTTGATTTTGAAATTGGGGGTTTTTGAATCTTTTCATATGGACTTAAACACTTGGGTACCCTTGGCTTTCACCCAAGTGCCTCATTTCCCTCTCTAATCATCATTCACTCTCTGGTTCTACCAAAAATAATATTTGGAATATTTTTCTTTAATGAAAAATATTCATTTTCCCCTCCAAAACCCTAGCTAGTTCAATGTGCTCCAAAGCAACCCCTGTTTTTCTTGCCCAAAAAATTCTGAGAAAATTCACAAATATTCTTTGAACCCTAGGGCACCTTCCTGAGCAAAAATATTGTACCACTTTTTGGAATATTTTTGCTACAGAAAATATTTTCTGTTCTGCACAGAAATGGTGGTTTCTACAGCAACTACCATTTTACTTGCTGCATTGTGCCTATTTTTTCTTGTGCATCATCACCATAGTAGATGATTGCTAGCCTCCAAAGCACAGCCTCCAACTCCTAGCCATTTAACCTCAGTAACCTCTCAAAGTTACTGATCAGAAACATACCAAACGTGTGAAATCTTTTCTACTGCATCTAGAGTCAAACCAAAGTGTGGTAATCTTCAAAACTACCACGAACAACAAGCCAAGCATGATCTTTGGACGTTGGTTGGCCTGAGGGCAGAGTTCACGCGGTGACCACGTGTGTCCATGATTCCAGCCTGCGTGTCGACGCGCTTTGAATGCGGTCGAGCTCTCTGTTTCACGCGTGCTCGCTTCACCGACTGCCATGGCATGCCAAACCGCGCCATCTTCATCGCAACTCCCTTAACTCCCGCTGGCACTCGCCGACGCCGCAGCGAGCACGGGCGCGGTCCGGCCAACATAATAGTGCAGTGAGCACTATGCTCATCGCCTTCTCCTCGATCCTATGCTCGTCTCCGTTCGCCCATAGTCCCCGCGTGAGCTGCGTCGCCTTCTCCTTCTCTCACTGACGCCGCTCATCGCCGGCCGCAGTGTCCAGGTGTCACGGACGGAGCCTGATCCACTCCTCGCCACTCGCCTATAAATTGAGCCACCCCCATTGTTGTAGGGTGAAACCCTAGAGGGGATCTTTTCACACTTGGAGGGGGAAAAGAGGAAGAACACTCAAGAACACAAGAACACAAATCACTCAAACAAACCCAAATATCACATCCACTAGAGTAGCACAAAAGAGATCCACAAGATTACATGAACAATTCAAGGAAAATAGCACTAGGGTAAAGTTCTTCGCACAAGGTGGGGTCTTGAATCCAAGAGGATCTTCCCCAAGAAGGAGGGCTTGATCTCCAAGAGGAGCTATTCCAAGAGGAGGTCTAGATCTCCAAAAGGAGGAAGATGAGCAAAGCCCTCTTTTGTGTTCTAAAATACTTTGCTAACCCTCAACATAACCCTTGGTACGGTTTATATAGGCTTGGGGTCGAATTGGATGAAGATGGCCTGGAACAGGAAATCTCAGCCGGCCATCCTGGGAGGCCCGTGCGCACGGGGTAAGTTGGGCCCGTGCGCACAGGGGTCCCGTGGGCACGATACAGGCTCGCGCGCACGGGGTGCTCCAGCGCCAACTCCCTAGATGGTCCGTAGCCACGGGGTCTCGGGGGCCCGTGCGCACGGGGTCACCTGGGACATCCAGTGTTGCTGTTGTTGCACTCCGTCTTGGTCCGCGTGGCCTTGGGTGTGTCCTTCTTCTCCTTGTGGATGCTCCTGAGCCTCTTGGTGGTGTTCCTCTTTGTACCTAATGAGACATAGCATATTTTGGTGAGGTAGCAACAATGTTCCGTTTGTATCCGTATGCAAGTTAAGTAGGAAGGAGTTCACCTCGGTTTCCAAAGCACGAGCTCTAGCTCTTGTCGTAGGTCCACGTGGGGCTTGATGTATTGGTGTAGAGTCCATGGGGATTATGGAAGGATGCTCCGCATCACCCAGCCTCCTCAAACACCATCCTCCACTCCCACACACTCCACAAACATGTAGATAGCCGTAGCCCAGCCGGGCAGGCTGTGGGCCGCCGTCCCCGAGCTTGAGATCGACGGCGATCCTCTCGGGTCACCACGGTAGCTCCAGCCCCTCCTAGGCCAGGGAGACCCTTCCAGAGCCTCCGCCTCTCTTCGGTGAAGCCGTTCCATCCACTTGGAGCCCCTGGAGTCGCCGCAGTTCATCGTCGTCTTCGTCTCCGACGACCTCCGCTCTCTGCCTCCTCTTGTGAGGTCGAATCCGACACCGTCCGACCACCCCTAGCTATGCTATGGGTACGGGCAGGTGCGCCTCGATCCCCTCTCTCGATCCCTCCCTCTCGTTTTGGCCAAGGAGCCCTCGTCGCCGGTGTGAGCTCCAGCAAAGCCGCGACCCCCTCTGTTTCCTTCTCCCCCTCCACCTCACCTGACTAGCGGGGCCCGCTAGTAAGCCCCTTAGTACGCGCGCGAAGCAGTACGAGTGGTGGCGCCCCGAGGCTTTACGCCTTCGACGTCACCCCCCTAGTTTGTTTTATCTAAATTCAAATTCAATTAATTTCCAGAGAGCTTCAAACAGCTATAACTCTTCAACCATAAGTCCAAATGAATTGATTCTTTTTGCATTGTGTTCTTTGCAAAGAAATCTAATAGCTCACCAAAAATGTGATTTTTCTGAGCTGTCTAGAATTTTTGGTGATTTTCAGAATGGTTCTTGATATTTTCTTCTTGTGTTTAAAATTATTTTCGGAGGGTGAGACTTGTCTTGAGGATCACCAGAAGGCTTGTGAACCTCATCTGCACTAAGGCAAGCCAGAACAACATTTTCATGGTGCCATTTCAATATTTATGATTTTCTTACTTGAATGAAAGATTTAAACTATGCATTTAAATAACTATTATGTTATTGATATTCTATTAAGTACTTGTTTTAGTTAATATGCTTGATTTACAAAAAGTTTGAAACTAACTTAGATGAAAAAGAAACTAGGATTCATTTGTGATGATAAAAGAATAACATTGTTATGCATATGAGAAATTACTTGAAGTTATTTTATTGCATGAGTAAAATAATAAAAATTTGCTAGAAAATATTCTGTTTACAGTGAGGATTATCTTAATCAAAAAAGTGGCATGAGTTGTTGATGTTTATGCTTAGTGTGAATATAGTTGACTCAGCCATTTCCATTAATATGTGATGCATATGTTAGTGCTGCATTTCATGGCATACTATGATACCAGTTATTTTTACTTTAAGGTGAACCTGAATATAACTCAACTTGAATGTATCGTTGGATGGGTCATGCTGCCACTGAATCGAGTTTTTCCCAGTGCAACCACATTTGCCTTATGGGGGGGGCTTGATTCGGTCCATTGTCATGCCTCTGTTCGGTGCCTCCAACTAGGTAAGGTTATGGGCATGCTTACCCTGGCCCGGTAAGCAGACATAACCTTGTGTGCCCGTTGTTGAGATTATGGTACCGGGTTCCCTTGTGGGATCGTTTTGGCCACGACGGTGGTCATTGTGTCTTTGGGAGACACGGGGCCACCCAGGACTAGCCCAGTGGGGATTATGTCGGAGTGGACGGGAGAGTGTCATGGCAATGGAGTGGTTTCATCAGAATGCCATTGGTCCACCCGAATGGGAGTACGAGGCCATGGGTTCCGTGGTGTGGGTACAGTGTGCTACCTCTGCAGAGTGTAATAATCTATCGATAGCCGAGTCCACAGTTACGGGCATGCTCGTAGTAGGTCACACCATGGGTCAACGTTTAATAAACTTTGCACACTAAGTTATGAACTTTGCACTGTTGATGATTGTTGAAAGCCATCGAGATGTTTGAGACCAAGTATTGGTCGTGGTTGTGATCGCCGTAAGGATCACAAGATACTTCTAGTCAAGACCACGATGGTGGTGTGTTTGTGATCCAAGAGCGATCATGGTTGGTAAGCCAGCCCCGAGGGACTTTTATCATAAGAGCATGATCACAGCATGTTGAAGCATTATTGCATTATTAACTGGTTAATTATCATGATAATGTTTGTCATTATGATTATGCTTGTTGTGAGCTTGCAAGTACATTCAATGTACTGACCTGGCGTGTCATGCCAGATTTTAGGAAAGTCTGTTGGAAAGGAGTGCTACTCGAATCTACATCATGTCCACATCGGTGTCCCTGTGCTATGGAGTCTCCACTACGATGTTGTTCCGCTGCCGTGTAGTATTATGATCGAGGCCCTCTTTATGTTCAGTAAATAATGTACATATTGTGTAGCCGCACCGTGTGTGCCGCTTGGCCTCGACACCTGTTGTAATATAAACTATGATCCGCTAGCATCAATAAAGCGGTTGCTTTCTGTACCAAGATGTTGTGTGTTGTCAGAAGACATGGTCTCTGGGCTGGCAATGCAGGTTAAACTGGTTGCTTTGAGCTGGGGTGCCACATTTGGAGATGGAGATCAAAGGCACAAGATGATCATAGCCATATCACGTCACATATTTTGATTGCATGTGATGTTTATCATTTATGTATCTTATTTTGCTTAGTTCGGCGGTAGCATTATAAGATGATCTCTCACTAAATTTCAAGGTATAAGTGTTCTCCCTGACTATGCACCACTGCGACAGCTCATCTTGTCGAGACACCATGTGATGATCTGGTGTGATAAGCTCTATGTTCACATACAACGGGTGCAAGCCAGTTTTGTACACGCGGAATACTCGGGTTAAACTTGACGAGCCTAGCATATGCAGACATGGCCTCGAAACACTAGAGACCGAAAGGTCGAGTGTGAATCATATAGTAGATATGATCAACATAGTGATGTTCACCATTGAAAACTACTCCATCTCACGTGATGATCGGACATGGTTTAGTTGATTTGGATCACGTGATCATTTAGATGACTCGAGGAATGTCTATCTAAGTGGGAGTTCTTAAGTAGTATGATTAATTGAACTTTAGTTTATCATGAACTTAGTCCTGATAGTATTTGCATAACTATGTTCTAGATCAATAGCTCGCGATGTTGCTCCCCATTTATTTTTTATATGTTCCTAGTTAAAAACTATGTTGAAAGATGAGAGTAGCAATGATGTGGACTAGGTTTGTGATCTGAGGATTATCCTTAATGCTGCACAGAAGAATTATGTCCTGGATGCATCGCTAGGTGAGAGACCGATTGCAGGAGCAGATGCAGATGTTATGAACGTTTGGCAAGCTCGATATGATGACTACTTGATAGTTTAGTGCACCATGCTTTACGGCTTAGAATCTGGGCTTCAAAGACGTTTTGAACACCATGGAGCATATGAGATGTTCCAAGAGTTGAAATTAGTATTTCAGACTCATGCCCATGTCGAAAGGTATGAGACCTTTGACAAGCACTTTGCCTACAAGATGGAGGAGAATAGCTCAGCTAGTGAGCATGTGTGCAGAATGTCTGAGTACTACAATCACTTGAATCAAGTGGGAGTTAATCTTTTAGATAAGATAGTAATTGATAGAGTTCTCTAGTCACTGTCACCAAGTTACTAGAACTTTGTGATGAACTATAATATGAATGGGATAACGTAAACGATTCCCAAGCTCTTCATGATGCTGAAATCGACGAAGGTAGAAATCAAGAAAAGCATCAAGTGTTGATGGTTGACAAGACTACTAGTTTCAATAAAAGGGCAAAGGGAAGAAGGGGAACTTCAAGAAGAACGACAAGAAAGTTGCTTCTCAAGTGAAGAAGCCCAAGTCTGGACCTAAGCCCGAGACTAAGTGCTTCTACTGCAAAGGGACTGGTCACTGGAAGCAGAACTGCCCCAAGTATTTGGCAGATAAGAAGGATGGCAAAGTGAACAAAGGTATGTTTGATATACATGTTATTGATGTGTACTTTACTAGTGTTTATAGCAACCCCACAGTATTTGATACTAGTTTGGTTGCTAAGATTAGTAACTCGAAACGGGAGTTGCAGAATGAACAGAGACTAGTTAAGGGTGAAGTGATGATGTGTGTTGGAAGTGGTTCCAAGATTGATATGATCATCATTGCACACTCCCTATACTTTCGGGATTAGTGTTGAACCTAAATAAATGTTATTTGGTGTTTGCATTAAGCATGAATATGATTTGATCATGTTTATTGCAATACGGTTATTCATTTAAAGTCAGAGAATAATTGTTGTTCTGTTTACATGAATAAAACCTTCAATGGTCATACACCCAAGTTGAATGGTTTATTGAATCTTGATCGTAGTGATACACATATTCATAATATTGAATCCAAAAGATGCAAAGTTAATAATGATAGTGCAACTTATTTGTGGCACTGCCATTTAGGTCATATTGGTGTAAAGCGCATGAAGAAAATCCATGCTGATGGGCTTTTGGAATCACTTGATTATGAATCAGTTGATGCTTGCGAACCATGCCTCATGGACAAGATGACTAAGACTCCGTTCTCCGGAACAATGGAGCGAGCAACAAACTTGTTGGAAATAATACATATTGATGTATGCAGTCTGATGAGTGTTGAGGCTCGCTGCAGGTATCATTATTTTCTGACCTTCACAGATGATTTGAGTAGATATGGGTATATCTTCTTCATGAAACATAAAGCATTTGAAAAGTTCAAATAATTTCAGAGTGAAGTGGAAAATCATCGTAACAAGAAAATAAAATTTCTACGATCTGATCGTGGAGGAGAATATTTGAGTTACGAGTTTGGTCTTCATTTGAAACAATGCAGAATAGTTTCGCAACTCACGCCACCCGAAACACCACAGCATAATGGTGTGTCCAAACGTCATAATCATACTTTACTAGATATGGTGCGATCTATGATGTCTCTTACTGATTTAGCGCTATCATTTTGGGGTTATGCATTAGAGACAGCTACATTCACGTTAAATAGGGTACCGTCTAATCCGTTGAGACGACACCATATGAACTATGGTTTGGCTAGAAACCTAAGTTGTCGTTTCTTAAAGTTTGGGGTTGTGATACTTATGTGAAAAGGTTTCATCCTGATAAGCTCATACCCAAATCGGAGAAATGCGTCTTCATAGGATACCCAAAAGAAATTGTTGGGTACACCTTCTATCACAGATCCGAAAGGCAAGATCTTTTGTTGCTAAGAGTGGATCCTTTCTAGATAAGAAGTTTCTCTCGAAAGAAGTGAATGGGAGGAATGTAGAACTTGATGAGGTAATTGTACCTTCTCCCGAATTGGAAAGTAGTTCATCACAGAAATCAGTTCCAGTGATCTCTACACCAATTAGTGAGGAAGCTAATGAGGATGATCATGAAACTTCATATCAAGTTACTACCGAACCTCGTAGGTCAACCAGAGTATGGTCCGCACCAGAGTGGTATGGTAATCCTATTCTGGAAGTCATGTTACTAGACCATGACGAACCTACTAACTATGAGGAAGCAACAATGAGCCCAGATTCCGCAAAATGGCTTGAGGGCATGAAATCTGAGATGGGATCCATGTATGAGAACAAAGTATGGACTTTGATTGACTTGCCCGATAATCGGTGAGTCATTGAAAATAAATGGATCTTCAAGAGGAAGACGGATGCTGATAGTAGTGTTACTATCTACAAAGCTCGAATTGTCGCAAAAATGTTTTCGACAAGTTCAAGGTGTTGACTACGATGAGAGTTTCTCACTCGTATCGATGCTTAAAAGTCTGTCTGAATCATGTTAGCAGTTGCCGCATTTTATGAAATCTGGCAAATGGATGTCAAAACTGCATTCCTTAATGGATATCTTAAAGAAGAGTTGTATATGATGCAACCAGAAGGTTTTGTCGATCCAAAAAGTGCTAACAAAGTGTGCAAGCTGCAGCGATCCATCTATGGACCGGTGCAAGCATCTCGGAGTTGGAATATATGCTTTGATAAAGTGATCAAAGCATATGGTTTTATATAGACTTGCGGTGAAGCCTGTATATACAAGAAAGTGAGTGGGAGCACTATAGAATTTTTGGTAAGTATATGTGGATGACATATTGTTGATCGGAAACAATGTAGAATTTTCTGGATAGCATAAAGGAATGTTTGGAAAGAGTTTTTCAAAGAAAGACCTCGGTGAAGCTACTTACATATTGGGCATCAAGATCTATAGAGATAGATCAAGACGCTTGATATATTTTCAATGAGTACATACCTTGACAAGATTTTGAAGTAGTTCAAAATAGAATAACCAAAGAAGGAGTTCTCGCCTGTGTTGCAAGGTGTGAAGTTGAGTAAAGACTCAAAACCCGACCATGGAAGAAAATAGAAAGAGAATGAAAAGTCATTCCCTATGCCTTAGTCATAGGTTCTACAAAGTATGATATGATGTGTACCAGACCTATTGTGTACCTCACCATAAGTTTGGCAAGAGGGCACAATAGTGATCCAGGAGTGGATCACTGGACATCGGTCAAAAATATCCTTAGTGGAATAAGGAAATGTTTCTCGGTTATGGAGGTGACAAAGAGTTCGTCGTAAAGAGTTACGTCGATGCAAGCTCTGACATCGATCTGGTTGACTCTAAGTCTCGATCTAGATACATATTGAAAGTGGGAGCAATTACCTAGAGTAGCTCCGTGCAAAGCGTTGTAGACATAGAAAATTTGCAAAATACATACAACACTGAATGTGGCAGGCCCGTTAACTAAATTTCTCTCACAAGCAAAACATGATCACTCTTTGGGTGTTAATCACATAGTGATGTGAACTATATTATTGACTCTAGTAAACCTTTTGGATGTTAGTCACATGGAGATGTGAACTGATCACATAAAGATTTGAACTATTTGTGTTAAATCACATGACGATGTGAACTAGATTATTGACTCTAGTGCAAGTGGGAGACTGAACGAAATATGCCCTAGGGGCAATAATAAATTTCTTATTTATATTTCCTTATATCATGATCAATGTTTATTATTCATGCTAGAATTGTATTAACCGGAAACTTAGTACATGTGTGAATACATAGAGAAACAAAGTGTCACTAGTTTGCCTCTACTTGACTAGCCCGTTGAATCAATGATGGTTATGTTCCCTAACCATAGGCATGAGTTGTCATTTGATTAACGGGGTCACATCATTAGAGAATGATGTGATTGACTTGACCCATCCGTTAGCATAGCATGATGATCGTTTAGTTTGTTGCTATTGCATTCTCCATAACTATACATGTTCCTATGACTATGAGATCATGCAACTCCCGAATACCGTAGGAACACTTTGTGTGCTACCAAACGTCACAACGTAACTGGGTGATTATAAAGGTGCTCTTGACGTGTCTCCGATGGTGTTCTAGAGGTGTCTCCGATGGTGTTTGTTGAGTTGGCATGGATCAAGATTAGGCTTTGTCACTCTGATTGTCAGAGAGGTATCTCTGGGCCCTCTCGGTAATGCACATCACTATAAGCCTTGCAAGCAATGTGACTAATGAGTTAGTTACAGGATATTGTATTACGGAACGAGTAATGAGATTTGCCGATGACGAGATTTAACTAGGTATTGAGATACCGACGATCGAATCTTGGGCAAGCTCGATGACAAAGGGAACAACGTATACCGTTATGCGGTTTGACCGATAAAGATCTTTGTAGAATATGTAGGAACCAATATGAGCATCCAGGTTCCTCTATTGGTTATTGACTGGAGATAAGTCTCGGTCATGTCTACATAGTTCTCGAATTCGTAGGGTCCGCACGCTTACCGTTCGGTGACGATCGGTATTACGAGTTTATGTGTTTTGATGTACCGAAGGTAGTTCGGAGTCACAGATTTGATCACAGAGATAACGAGGAGTCTCGAAATGGTCGAGACATAAAGATTGATATATTGGAAGCCTATATTTGCACATCGGAATGGTTCCGAGTGGTTCGGGCATTTTTCTGGAGTACCGGTAGGTTACCGGAACCCCCCGGGGAGTATATGGTCCTTATTGGGCCTTAGTGGAATAGAAGAGAGGGAAGGGAAAAGAGGGAGGCATGCCCCCCAAGCCCAATCCGAATTGGGAGGGGGGCTGGCCCCCCTTTCCTTCCTTCCTTCCTTCCTCTCTCCTCCTTCCTTCCTCTCCTACTCCTACTTGGAAGGGCTCCTACTTCTACAAGGAAAGGGGGGAATCCTACTCCCGGAGAGAGTAGGACTCCCCCAGGGCACGCCATAGAGAGGGCCGGCCCTCCCCCTCCTCCACTCCTTTATATATGGGGGAGGGGGGCACCCCACGGAGACACAAGTTGAGCAATTGATCTTTTAGCCGTGTGCGGTGCCCCCCTCCACCATAATCCATCTCGGTTATATCGTAGCGGTGCTTAGGTGAAGCCCTGTTCTGGTAGCAACATCATCCCCGTCATCACTTCGTCGTGCTGACGAAACTCTCCCATGAAGCTCTACTGGATTGTGAGTTCGCGGGACGTCACCAAGCTGAACGTGTGCAGATCGTGGAGGTGTCGTACGTTCGGTACTAGGATCGGTCGATCGTGAAGATGTACGACTAAATCAACCGCGTTGTCATAACGCTTCAGCTAACGGTCTACAAGGGTATGTATGTGACGCACCGATAATTAAGCTACAGTAACCTCACCCTATTGTGTCATGTCATCATGTTTTGTTAAAGACATTTGGCCACTTGATGAAAACCGAGTCAAATTCAAATTTCAAATAACACGTCAAATTCTTATTTCTTCAAAATGTTAGATAAAAATGTTGGCGGTGTTGCAAAAATTCATTAACTAATTATCATGAATAAATCAACATTATTTGAACTACTAAAATTTCCCTAACCTAATTAACACGGAGCTAGCAACAGTAAATTGATCCATTTCAGTTCAAATAAATGTTTAGGCTTTTTCAAATATTACCAAAGCTTGTGTGTGGTCTTGATATAGTGTCTAGTATTTATGTGTGGAATTTCAAGTGCAACGAAAGTTGGTTGTTATTAACTTAAATGGCAAAACAATAAAGAATAAAAGAAAACTGGAAAATATAAAAATAAAAAGGAAACTAAAATGACTTAAACCTACCATACAGATGGGCCCTCTGCAACTATAGTGTATCTAGCCCAGCCCACCCTGGCTTTCTCCCACCTAAACATACAGAGGAGGCAGTGGCCATGGCGTGGAGGCCATCCACGACCACCATGGCCGGATGGTCACCACGTGCCCCTCCCCAGCCTTGCAAAAACGTCCAACATAAACCCTAGAGCGCCCTCTTGCATTCCCCCCTCGATCACCCATGACCTCATTTCTCTCTGGCTCAAATTCAAGCTTGCGAGCTTGCGCGATCACCACTGCCTCGCCGTCGTTGTCGCGGCCATTGACATCTCCGGCATGCGGGAGCACGCCTAGGAGGTCCACCGAGGTTGGCTTCATCCGTTTAGGGCACTAGCTCGACTCGGGGCGCTGCATCGCCAACACCGTCATCGTCTTCTTCGCCCGGCCGCCGCCATCTCGTCATCGATCCACACTGCTCCGGTCCACCTCTAGCCTCCCCTACCTCGCCTTCGTGCTCGCTGTGAGAACCTCCCTCTCCTCCCCTTACTCCCCTGCCGTTTTCCGTGCCCGTAGGCTTGATTTTGCTGGAGGACAATCACCGCCGCCGTCAACCGTCGTTGTTGTCGTCGCCTCCGGCCACCGTTGGCTGTGCCGCCACCACTAGCGTGCTCCCAATCCGCATGCACGCGCTCACGCGCCCGACCGTCCCCTGCCCGCATGCCCGTCCGTGGCCTCGCTACCGCCACCTGCTGCTGCCGCTCCGCGCGCGCTTTCCCACCTGCGCCTCGCCGCGGCCCATGCCTTGCGTTGGTCGCTGCTTGCCCTGGTCGAGTCCAGGCCCCCTCCCCCCCGTAGCTGCTCGCCCGCTTCTGCGCCGCCTGCTACCTTCGCCTTTGCTGCCGCCGCTACTGCTGCTCCGCATGCTGTCGTCTCTGCTATGGCCCCGCTGCCACGCGTTGGCCGCCTCGGCTCTGTCCGGCGCGCCCGCCCCAGGCCTCCATGCCGCTTGCCCTGCTTGCTCGCCAGCGGCGGCGCTGTCCAAGTCCAGCCGCGACTCGCAAGAGCCACCATCGAGCCCGGTTAGTTTAGGGCCTAATCCCCTTTCCCCACTAATCTGCTGCTAACCAGCGAGACCCACCACTACTAAAACTAACTAAATCAATCTGTTAAAATAACGTGACCAAATGACAAGAAGACCCCACCTTTAAATATCTTTTTTAAAGAATGTGTTAAAACTATAGGTAGGACACCTGAGCCCCACTGGCCCTCTTTGACCAGTCAACTGGGACTGTTGACTGTTGACTCAGCAGTCAACAGGTCCCACCTGTCATAGACATCCACACACTGCTGGGTACACTTACGTGTACCCATAGCAGTTCTGTATTTAATATTTTCGAATTAAAAAGAATTCCAGAAATTGCAGAATGTTAATAAAACTTCAAAAATTAATATAAAATAAACCGTATCTCGGATGGAAAAGTTTTATATATGAAAGTTGCTCAGAACGACGAGACAAATCCGGATATGTAGTACGTTAGTCCACCACACATCCCTAGCATAGATAACATGGAACTTTCCCCCTCTGGTTCATCTGTCCAAAAACGCGAAACACCAGGGATACTTTCTCGGATGTTTCCTTCCTTCGCCGATATTACCTATCCATGCGTTAGGTCACCTCTAGCACTGCGTATTGCCATGTTACGCTTTGTGATGCTTTGATTGCTCCGTTATTTATTGTGTTCCCCCTCAGTTACTTCTTTCCGGTAGACCCCGAGGCTGCCGGCGACCCCCAGTTCGACTACGGTGTTGACGACCCCTCCTTCTTGCCAGAGCAACCAGGCAAGCCCCCTCCTTGATCACCAGATATCGCCTATTCCTTCCCTCTACTGCTTGCATTAGATTAGTGTAGCATGTTACTTCTTTCGGTTGATCCTATTCTGCTGCATAGCCTGTCATTGTTGCCATAGTTGTTACCCTTACCTGCAATCCTAAATGCATAGTATAGGATGCTAGTTTATCATCAGTGGCCCTACATTCTTGTCTGTCTGCCGTGCTATACTATCGGGCCATGATCACTCGGGAGGTGATCACGGGTATATGCATACATATATACATAATATACAGGTGGTGACTAAAGTCGGGTCGGCTCGTTGAGTACCGTGAGTGATTCCGATGTTGGGGGCTGAAGGGGCAGGTGGTTCCACCCAGGTAGTGGTGGGCCTAGGTTCCCGACGGCCCCCGACTGTTACTTGAGGCGGAGCGACAGGGCAGGCGGAGACCACCTAGGTAAGAGGTGGGCCTGGCCCTGGTCGGCATTCGCGGTTACTTCAAAATAACACGCTTAACGAGATCTGGGAATTTGATCTGAGTCTGGCTACTGGCCTATACGCACTAACCAACTATGCGGGAACAGTTATGGGCACTCGACGTCGTGGTATCAGCCGAAGCCTTCGTGACGTCAGCGACTGAGCGGCTCGCGCCGGGTCGGACCACGTAAAGCAACTTCCTTTGTAATAGAGGTTGCTAGGTCTGCTCTCCGGCCGCCCTCGCAACGTGCAGGTGTGCAATGGGCGATGGGCCCAGACCCCTGCGCCATAGGATTTAGACTGGCGTGCTGACCTCTCTGTTGTGCCTAGGTAGGGCTGCGACGTGTTGATCTTCCGAGGTCGGGCATGACCCAGGAAAGTGTGTCCGGACAAAGGGGATTGAGCATGTTGGGAAATGTGGTGCACCCCTGTAGGGAAGTTAATCTATTCGAATAGCCGTGATCTTCGGTAACAGGACAACTTGGAGTTGTACCTTGACCTTGTGACAACTAGAACTGGATACTTAATAAAACACACCCTTCCAAGTGCCAGATACAACCCGGTGGTCGCTCTCTAACAGGGCGAAGAGGAGAGGATCGCCGGGTAGGATTATGCTACACGATGCTACTTGGTGGACTTACGTTCTACTCTCTTCTACATGCTGCAAGATGGAGGTGGCCAGAAGCGTAGTCTTCGAAAGGACTAGCTATCCCCCTTTTACTCCGGCATTCTACAGTCCAGTCCACATATGATACCCCTTTTCCATTTGATACCAATGCATACATATGTAGTGTAGCTCCTTCCTTGCGAGTACTTTGGATGAGTACTCACTGTTGCTTTGCTCCCCTTTTCCCCCTTCCTATACCTGATTGCTACGACCAGACGATGGAACCCAGGAGCCAGACGCCACCGTCGATGATGACTCCTACTACACTTGAGGTGCCTACTACTACGTGCAGCCCGCTAACGACTACCAAGAGTTGTTTTGGAGGATCCCAGACAGGAGGCATGTGCCTCTTTTGATTTGTATCCCAGTTTGTGCTAGCCTTCTTAAGGAAAACTTGTTTAACTCATGTCTGTACTAAGATATTGTTGCTTCCGCTGACTCTTGTGTATTCGAGCTTATGTATTCGAGCCCTCGAGGCCGCTGGCTTGTAATATAAAGCTTGTATTATTTTATTTTGTGTCTAGAGTTGTGTTGTGATATGTTCCCGTGAGTCCTTGATCTTGATCGTACACATTTGCGTGTATGATTAGTGTACGGTTGAATCGAGGGCGTCACAAGTTGGTATCAGAGCCGACTGCCTATAGGAATCCCCCTTCCACACTCCTTGGCCGAAGTCGAGTCTAGTCATTGCTAAACTTTTACTAACATGGCTGTGTGGCTTACGGGCCCATGTCGCCATTGGGTGGTATTAGGATCTTTTACTCCTCGGTCTATACTCTGGGACTCTGATCCCTCTTCTATTCGGGTTAAATGATTTTACTAAATCTTACTCTAGGTTCTCGTAACTACTTCCTCCCGGAGAGCCACTCGATACAGGTGATCGCCTGATGCACTAGAAGATTCCAAAGTTACTCTTTGATGTTCTCCCGAGACTTTGTGTCATCGCTTTTACAATTCCCTTCCATCGATAAACCCTATGGATAACCACGTACACTTGCCATCCATACAATCATTCCTCGTTGATCTTGTTATTACAAGATACCTCGAAATTCTCTCGATTGTTCCGAGAATCCTTGTGCCTACTGCCTTGCAGTTACTTGACACCTGCACACACCTACAAATTAATCCTCACACACACCGAGGATTTGTTTCTCCCCAGTTGTTCATGTGTTTCACCAAATTCTTCAAAATACTATTTGATCTTCCGAAAATCCTCAGCAGCTTACTACTCTTGAAATTCTTGCTTGCTTGCATTATGATTAACCTCATAAAGTCCGGTAATCTTATTGGCATCCTTAGTCATTATCAGTTCGAGTATGTTGAATCAATATGTTGCGAATGCTCACAATCCTTAATCAGACCCTTCATTTCATCCTTCCAGCTCAGACGTCATTTTAAACATGAGCTGGATCTCGGCCAATCAAATTGCCATCGATTGTACACCTAAGGCTATTCAACTTATTCATCCCTAATCAGAGCATTGCTTCTGATGCCTTGTCTTGGAATTCTTAATTCCTTTGCATTTGAGCTTTGAGTTAGTCAGTTGTTTCTATAATCAGATCTCCTTGCATTCTTTCTCCCTCCGGTTGAGTACCGATGCTCACATCAGATCCCTTGAGGACCACCGGATCCTTTGTTGAATTGTCATACCATAGTGTCCTCCGTATACAAAACCTTGAGGAGTTATCTTCCCTGATACATAATACCATTGAAAACTCCTATTCTCTGATTTGGCCGACCATGCTCTGTTTTTGAGCTGGTGGTATTTACTATTGAAGCTTGTGGTATATGTTTCCACCATACCCTGATGGGTTGAACCTATGCCTTCCTTTATATGTGTGAACTCGGTAACTACTACGGGTCATACTCTACTGGTGTTATGTCTGATAAAATTTCAATGTTACAACTTCTTCGAAAATGAGAAGTGAGTGAAAGGTTATGCATTCGAGAAGTGGGAGTCGACCTTGAACTTTGTGTTCATGCCCATGGACCCGATGTGGAACTTATCATGGAAGCTTCTTGAAAAACTTTTAGTTGGATAATTCTTCTAGTGTCTTTGAATTGGATCCCTTGCAACTATGGTTTCGGCCATGTTGATATTCCTTGATTCCTTTTCTCAGACAAGTTAAAGTACTTGTCTTTTGCAGATCAATACACTTGTCAACCCTCTATTTTGCTCTACCTCCGAGTATTACCCTCTGGTATCTTGATAATATCATCGAACCATGTTGCTTATTATGAGCCTTCATCGAGTATTATTCCTCACCGATTCCAATGTTTCCTGGTTCTGAGTTGTTAGTCACTCCAGGACACCGATAACTAAATCGTGTCCACACCACGATTAAACAACTCTTAGTAATCTCCTTTACTCACGAGTTTGTACTCGAGCATGTCAATCCTAGCCTGATCGGCTATCACCTTGTGCTAAAGTTTAAACTGTGCCACCTGGTCCTTATTCCCAAAGCACAGCTTTCGACGATGAGCTAAGCTTACGTCAATCTTCCTTGTCATATCATCTCTCCTTGAACAGCAAGCTTGATTTCGAGTTTGTGTCATACCTGTGGTTCCAATAACCTTGCGCTTCATCATTCCTTTGGCTTGATGTCATCGACAATCGATTAAATCTTCATGAAATCTCTCGACACATGTGTCGTGATCATCATCAACATTCTGAGGCCTTCCAAGATATCTATTGAATTCTTGATGAGAAATACCATCCTTTGCCCTCGATGATTTGTGTTATCATCAACCACTTTATTGCCTTCCGTTCAACACAAACTTGTCCGTGTTTTGTGTTATACTTTGAGTTCCATGCTATCCAGCTTATGTTATGTTCTACCTTGGAGTATTACCATCCCTTATGTCATGAATGTTGTTAGAATTTCACCACCTCTTAAGAATTCTTGATACAGGTGATACTTCTTGTCATATTCATTCATCCCTTGGTCCCCATGTTGTTTCTAACCGGAAAACCGACAATTGAACTATGATGCGCCACTTCAAAAGTTCTAGCAACCCTATTGCTTTGAAGTTAATGGTCGATATTTCACTCTTAGACCATTGGTTATCAAATCACCATTCTAACATTGATCATGCTACCTCTGCCCATATTTCGGGTGCAACCTCCAACCAATGTTTAATTGTGTGTGTTTTCATCGGGCATACATCATTATATCATTTGATCCGACTAATGTTATCTCCTTGTTCACATGATTGTGGAAATCCACCTTTTGGAAATCCCAATGAATTGTGGCTGAGATCATCAGCCACCTCCTCATCCTCTCCTTGGTTTAATGATGAACGCATGATTCGAAACTTGCTTCCGTAGGTCATTTCCCGAGAATCTTGCGATGTCTTCTCGTCAATTTGTGTCGCACCTTTTTATTCTTAGGCATCCCGAGTCTGTGGCATCCTGATCCGAATCAGATCTGAATCTCGGTCAGATATGATGTTCGGTACATATATCCAAGAATTATAACATTGGTCTTTATATGACCCGGTAAGGTGATGTCATACCTAGCACACCTGGCCGAAGGACCTATTGTTATGGTTCTTCCTTTTTAGCAAGGTTAACCATTCTTCCATGCGGAAATTATAAGACTTATTCTACAATTTGTTCCTGATGAATCCCTTCGTGTATCCAGAGTCTAACCTTTGCTTGAAGACCATGTCAATGCTATCTCGAAGCATGTCTGTGGTACTCTTATCATCGATAAGAACATTTGAAGCACAATGCTAAATTTTCTTTATCATTTATCCTAACACCATAGTATGGGCAATGTCATGAAATTTCTCTCCCTTACCTAAAGGGTTTTCTACTTTCTATCCTGTCATGGATATCATGCTCTGCTTGCCTTTGGAAGGGTATACCCCTGAAATGTGTGTTTAAACAAATTTTCCTTTCCATTGTTCTGTTTAATCTGATAATCAAATTTTTCTTTCCATTGTTTTGTTTAACCTTCTTGAGGTTTATATGATCTAAGCAGTAATAAGTCACTGCTTTTGTAAGCACCTCGGTGTACAACTTTGTCAGTAAGACCCTGTTACTATTGTTGATAACATTCCAGTAACCGCCGATGGGCGAGAACTTTGCCTAATGGTCCGCCTCGTTCAACGAGTAGGAAAATGGTTCTCTTCGCCCTCGCCCTTGGTATCGACATTGTTGCCAACATAACTGATAGGCTACCCTCTGACATGTCTTGGTATCATGACCATGCAAGATGTCAACACCTTTCCTACTTTAAACCACATGGTGGGCCCATAACCCGCACTTCCATAGGATCGAAACCTGACTCTCATGTACACCCTGTTTCCAAAGTTATTCCTCACGCATGGCTTCGTAAGTACTTCACGAGCCACCTTTCGAGAGATCATCAATTCTGGTACCAGACACAACACTTATTGCCGTTGCTTTGATCCCTTCACACCATGTTTCAGGCATCGAACGATTGCCCGCCCGCTCGAAATTTCACATGATACGTCCTTACTTTGCTCTCAATATTTTCTTAAGTTTCAATTCAAGAGTTACTTTTCGCCACCTTCCCCGATGTTATTGACCAGATAGTCAACCTTGCCGAGGCCCGTTCTCCCGGAATACCACCCCTTATTCTTTCGTAAGTACGATGGAACCCCCAAAGAAAGGATGCCGACTTCATCTTGATGACCTGAAGCTGAAAAATGAAGACATCAATATAATGAATCGACCACTTCGAGAGGAGCAACCAAGGCCGAGAAGATTCGTTAGAATTCCGTAACCAGACCCTTTCTCCCTTGTTCCACCTCTTAAATCTCGGGACGAGATTTCTTTTAGTGGAGGAGAATTGTGACGCCCCAATAGTTAAGCAACAGTAACCTCACCCTATTGTGTCATGTCATCATGTTTTGTTAAAGACATTTTGCCACTTGATGAAAACCGAGTCAAATTCAAATTTCAAATAACATGTCAAATTCTTATTTCTTCAAACTGTTAGATAAAAATGTTGGTGGTGTTGCAAAAATTCATTAACTAATTATCATGAATAAATCAACATTATTTGAACTACTAAAATTTCCCTAACCTAATTAACATGGAGCTAGCAACAGTTAATTGATCCATTTCAGTTTAAATAAATGTTCAGGCTTTTTCAAATATTACCAAAGCTTGTGTGTGGTCTTGATATAGTGTCTAGTATTTATGTGTGGAATTTCAAGTGCAACTAAACTCAGTTGTTATTAACTTAAATGGCAAAACAATGAAGAATAAAAGAAAACTGGAAAATATGAAAATAAAAAGGAAACGAAAAGGACTTAAACCTACCGTACAGATGGGCCCTCTGCAACTAAAGTGTATCTGGCCCAGCCCACCTTGGCCTTTCTCCCACCGAAACGTACAGAGGAGGCAGTGACCATGGCGTGGAGGCCATCCACGGCCACCATGGACGGATGGTCACCACGTGCCCCTCCCCAGCCTTACAAAAATGTCCAACAGAAACCCTAGAGCGCCCTCTTGCATTCCCCCCTCGATCCCCCATCGCCCCCTTTCTCTCTGGCTCAAATTCGAGCTCGCGAGCTTGCGCGATCACCACTGCCTCGCCGTCGTTGTCGTGGCCATTGACATCTCGGTGTGCGGGAGCACGCCCAGGAGGTCCGCCAAGGCTGGCTTCGTCCGTTCAGGGCACCAGCTCGACTCGGGGCGCTGCATCGCCAACGCCGTCATCGTCTTCTTCGCCCGGCCGCCGCCATCAAGTCATCGATCCACACTGCTCCGATCCACCTCCGGCCTCCCCGACCTCGCCTTCGTGCTCAATGTGAGAACCTCCCTCTCCTCCCCTTACTACCCTGTCGTTTTCCATGCCCATAGGCTCGATTTCGCTGGAGGACAGTCGCCGCCGCCGTCAACCGTCGTTGTTGTCGTCGCCTCCGGCCACCATAGGCTGTGCCGCCACCACCAGCGTGCTCCCGCTCCGCACACACACGCTCATGCGCCCGACCGTTCCCTGTCTGCGTGCCCGTCTAGGGCCTCGCTACCGCCACCTGCTGCCGCCGCTCCGCACGCGCTTGCCCACCTGCGCCTCGTCGTGGCCCGTGCCTTGCACTGGTCGCCGCTCACCCTGGTCGCGTCCAGGGGGCGCCC
>NC_041392.1:385370026-385413912 GCF_002162155.2 Triticum dicoccoides | reverse complement strand
TGCTCTGCTGCGTCGCCTGCTATCTTCGCCTCTGCTACCGCTGCTACTGCTCCTCCGCATGCTGCCATCTCTGCTATGGCCCCGCTGCCGACCGTCGGCCGCCCCAGCTTCGTCTGGCGCGCCCCCCAGCTCCGTCCGATGCGCCCGCCCCAGGCCTCCATCCCGCCTGCCCTGGTCGCTCGCCGGCGGCGGCACTGGCCAAGTCCAGTCGCGACTGGCAAGAGCCACCAACGAGTCTGGTTAGTTTAGGGCCTAATCCACCTTCCCCACTAATCTGCTGCTAACCACCGAGACCCACCAGTACTAAAACTAATTAAATCAATCTGTTAAAATAAAGTGACCCAATGACAGGTAGACCCCACTTCTAATTTTTTTAAAGAATGTGTTAAAACTATAGGTATGACACCTGGGCCCCACTGGCCCTCTTTGACCAGTCAACTGGGACTGTTGACTGTTGACTCAGCAGTCAATAGCTCCCACCAGTCATAGACATCCACACACTGTTGGGTACACTTACGTGTACCCATAGCAGTTCTGTATTTAATATTTTCGAATTAAAAAGAATTGCAGAAATTGCAGAATGTTAATAACACTTCGAAAATTAATATAAAATAAACCGTATCTCGGATGAAAAAGATTTATATATGAAAGTTGCTCAGGATGACGAGACGAATCCGGATACGTAGTATGTTAGTCCACCACACATACCTAGCATAGAGAACATGGAACTTTCCCCCTCCGGTTTATCTGTCCGAAAACGCGAAACTCCGGGGATACTTTCCCGGATGTTTCCTTCCTTCGCCGGTATTACCTATCCCTGCATTAGGTCACCTCTAGCATCGCGTATTGCCATGTTACGCTTTGTGATGCTTTGATTGCTCCATTATTTATTGTGTTCCACCTCGGTTACTTCTTTCCGATAGACCCCGAGGCTGCCAGCGACCCCCAGTTCGACTACGGTGTTGGCGACCCCTCCTTCTTGCCAGAGCAACCAGGCAAGCCCCCTCCTAGATCACTAGATATCGCCTATTCCTTCTCTCTACTGCTTGCATTAGAGTAGTGTAGCATGTTACTGCTTTCGATTAATCCTATTCTGCTGCATAGCCTGTCATTGTTGCCACAGTTGTTACCCTTACCTGCAATCCTAAATGCTTAGTATAGGATGCTAGTTTATCATTAGTGGCCCTACATTCTTGTCTGTCTGCCGTGCTATACTATCGGGCCATGATCACTCTGGAGGTGATCACGGGTATATGCATACATATATACATACTATACTGGTGGTGACTAAAGTCGGGTCGGCTCGTTGAGTACCCGCGAGTGATTCTGATGTTGGGGGCTGAAGGGGCAGGTGGTTCCACCCAGGTAGTGGTAGGCCTAGGTTCCCGACAGCCCCCGACTGTTACTTGAGGCGGAGCAACAGGGCAGGCGGAGACCACCTAGGTGAGAGGTGGGCCTGGCCCTGGTCGGTGTTCACGGTTACTTGAAAATAACACGCTTAACGAGATCTAGGAATTTGATCTGAGTCTGGCTACTGGCCTATATGCACTAACCAACTACGCGGGAACACTTATGGGCACTCGACATCATGGTATCAGCCGAAGCCTTCGTGACGTCAGCGACTAAGCGGCGCGCACCGGGTTGGACCGCGTAACGCAACTTCCTTTGTAATGGAGGGTGCTAGGTCTGCTCTCTGGCTGCCCTCGCAACGTGCAGGTGTGCAATGGGCGATGGGCCCAGACTCCTGCGCCATAGGATTTAGACCGGCGTGCTGACCTCTCTGTTGTGCCTAGGTTGGGTTGCGACGTGTTGATCTTTCGAGGCCGAGCATGACCCAGGAAAGTGTGTTCGGACAAAGGGGATCGAGCGTGTTGGGAAATGTGGTGCACCCTTGCAGGGAAGTTAATCTATTCGAATAGCCGTGATCTCCGGTAACAGGACGACTTGGAGTTGTACCTTGATCTTATGACAACTAGAACTGGATACTTAAGAAAACACACCCTTCCAAGTGCCAGATACAACCCGGTGGTCGCTCTCTAATAGGGCGACGAGGAGAGGATCGCCGAGTAGGATTATGCTACACGATGCTACTTGGTGGACTTACCTTCTGCTCTCTTCTACATGCTGCAAGATGGAGGTGGCCAGAAGCGTAGTCTTCGATAGGACTAGCTATCCCCCTTTTATTCCGGCATTCTGCAGTTCAGTCCACATATGATACCCCTTTTCCATTTGATACCAATGCATACATATGTAGTGTAGCTCCTTGCTTGCGAGTACTTTGGATGATTACTCACGGTTGCTTTGCTCCCCCTTTTCCCCCTTCCTATACCCGATCGCTGCGACCAAACGATGGAGCCCAGGAGCCAGATTCCACCGTCGATGACGACTCCTACTACACTGGAGGTGCCTACTACTACGTGCAGCCCGCTGAGAACGACCAGGAGTAGTTTAGGATGATCCCAGGCAGGAGGCATGCGCCTCTTTTGATTTGTATCCCACTTTGTGCTAGCCTTCTTAAGGCAAACTTGTTTAACTCATGTCTTTACTCAGATATTGTTGCTTCCGCTGACTCTTGTGTATTCGAGCTTATGTATTCGAGCCCTCGAGGCCCCTGGCTTGTAATATAAAGCTTGTATTATTTTGTTTTGTGTCCAGATTTGTGTTGTGATATGTTCCCGTGAGTCCTTGATCTTGATCGTACACATTTGCATGTATAATTAGTGTACGGTTGAATCGAGGGCGTCACGATGTAGACAATATTCTCCCCTCTCATTGCTATGCATCACCATAATCTTGCGTGTGCGTAGGAAAATTTTGAAATTACTGCGTTCCCCAACATATAAATGCTAAAAGAGCAACCACAAACGACACTCGAAAATACAATGGTTAGCGCACACAATGTGTCCACCATGTAAGAATGAGTCTGTGAGGCAAGATTGTTTGTGACAAAGCACATGAAGGTTAGCAAGATGATATGGAATGAGATGTAAAGCATTCATGGGAGCAAAAGCATTCATTGTGCAAACAAATGTATTGTGAATGTGATCAATGCAACCATTGTGCAAAATGATGTCATAATGGGACCATTTATCAAAAGCATGAACATGGTAATTGGTGCTCAATGTGACTATGTGATCATGCAATTGATGGTGGGCAATATAATCATGATGTAAGAATATGCCATCAAGGAAGATCACAACAAATTTGCTAAGGAAATGCACAAGCTCATATATCATGGATGACATGGGAATACAAGATGTAACAAGGCAATCATAATGTGAGTCAATCCATGCATAAGATGCAAATTTGTCATGTGTATGATATGTCCATCAAAAATTACATGTGTGAGCACAATCAACAAATATGGAGGTGTTGGTGTACCAATGCTCGATGTCGTGGCATGAGTGGAGGTTCGAAGGTGTGGCCAATAAGTCCGAGCGCTCCTCATTTTGAAGGTCCATAGAGACAATCACCAATGTCGCTCCTCCGTTCGCGAGATGTATCATGTATACAATAAGGAGACAACAATGAAAGAGTGACCCATCCAATATACGTATATGAGGATGGCTCAAAGGAAAGGAGTTCACCTTTAGGAGATTCTCGCAAATGTTGGTGTTGCACATCGTGTATGCCTTCACATGACCAAGTTGTCGCATAACGGCACCGCCTTGTGAATCTTCCAAAATGAAAGAACATGCCAACCACTTGGAAAAACAAATGAGGTTAGCGGAAGTGGAAAACCTATCATTCGTGTGGTAAGATACCCAACAAGTGTGTGCATCATGCTCATCATAAGAAAGGACAAGGGAGCATTTCATAGTATGGAGGCATATGATGCGAGAACAACCAAATACAATAGGCTCAATCAAACAAGCATGCCTCACAAGTAAAGTGTCCAAGTCTCCAAGATCAATAAGCATAGATGTAACAATTGGAGACAAACAACAATGAACAAGATATAACATGTGAGAGGCATGAACATATATGTCATCAACCCAAGAAAGCGAGTAAGAGTGGAACATGGGTGATGTGACAAAGCAAAAAATCATATTGATCAAGTGGTGCAAGCTAGTAGTGCAAAGATGCAACATGCTAGAGGTAATCATGGAAATCATGTCATGTGTGCAAATAGTGGGCATGAATAATTCACATGACATAGAACAAGCATGAAAGCAAAATATGAGGAAGGTATCATCATTGTATTGGCAAGAAGTCCTAGGTAAATAGCAATAGGACATCATGACTCTCCCAACACAACAAGCAACAATAGCACGAGGCACATGGTAAACATGGCAATAACAACAAGGATCTCCACCAAGCATGCAAATACACATATTAGTAGTAAAATGGTGAATTATGGGTAGATGCAAGCAAGGGTCACAATTGCATGGCAAAGTCATAGAAGAAAGGATAACATGCAAAGTGAACACGATAGTATGGGCATAAGATGACAAGTGGTAAAAAGCCCATAGCCGTGTGAGAGCCAAGTAAAAGATATGCGCGTAGTCGTTGCACGAAGAGAGCGGTGGGAAGGACAATCCACGTGATCCCAACTCATCCTTGCTCTCAAGAGCTCGTTTTGTCAACTCTTGGGATTGAGATGTTGACGAGTATAAGTGAGTACCTACATAAAACAAAGACAAAGGGAAAATTGTGTGTGCATGGTATATGTACACATCATCCATCATGATGCACATGTGTTTGTGTTGGTTAGCACAAAATATCCAATGCTCAAATAAATGAGATGCATGATATAGAAACATGTCATCCATCATGATAGGTTTGTTGTTATGTATAGCATAATGGAGACCCAAATTGTGTAATGCATCATGGGAAATATGTAGAGCATTGTTATTCATGGAATGCATATGGTGCAAGCAATTATGGGAATCATGCAATGTATGGAATGCATCAAAATCTCCCAATATGTATGAGGAAACTATGGGGGTCTCCTCATGAGCACTAGTGTAAACATCACATGGAGAATATTGACAACATCCAAAACAAATCATATTTGGAACAATGTGATCATGGCATGGCATAGTAGATGAATTGCGCAAATCATGTAAAGGAAGCATGGCAATATCATCACATGAAAAACAAAAGCCAATGACCATCATCTTGTCATCTATGCCATAAGTGCAAATGTGATTTATTTTAATTGGGCATGCATAGTTACTATGTTGAGATTGAAATGATGCAATATGGGAGATCTCACTCATAACATATGACAAGTTTAAAGGATTTTCAAACATGACGTGACCGATAGAATTTTCACATGATATCCTATGGAGCATAGCATCAGAACTAGGCAACTCAACATGATCATCATCATATTCATTATAAATTGGTAAGTGATGACATGAAGAAGTCGCACTAGCATGAAGCATGGGAATAGGTGGATCAACATCATGCAAGCAATCATTGGTGAGATAGTCCACTAGTGGGACAAGAGAAGCACCATCACCTATGTTACCTTTGGAGCATTGCTCCTGTGTTGTAGGTGAGGTGTCTAAGATACACTCATTGTCATCTTCATCTTGATGGTACCATGTGGGGGGTGCATCATCGTCCACCATGGCCATCATCATGTCCATTGGAGGTATGGACTCGTCGAGGATAGGCATGTCGTCATGTAGGAGACCTAGCACCAAAGAAGAAAACACACTTGGAGTAGAGGCTAAGTCATTAGAAATCATAGTGGCCTCACGTGTCGTGTCAACTACCTCACTCACTAAGTGTTGTGGCTCACTCACTCCCTCTTGGATGCTCTCACTCGCATGGTTGGTGGACTCACTCAAATGGCTCTCAACCTCACATAGGATATGTGGCATGCTCTCATGTATGGCGCTAGTGGTGGTCACACTCATCCTCTCATAGGAAATGCACTCAGTGTCATATAGGGTGGAGTCACTCATCTCACTCATGGGGTGGTTGCTCTCCTCACATGGAAATTGGGGCATCTCTTCATATGTTGGTGTCGGAGAGATGTATGTGCAAATGTCTCCATGCTCAAGCATGTCGTAGTCGTAGCCGTGGATGAAGGCCAAAGATGGCACATCATCACTCTCCTCTAAGACCAAAGATAAGGTCTCATGTGCAGTCTCGTACCTTGACTCGGAGTATGAGTCCAATATTGGCATCGTCTTCATGTTGTTTAAGAAGTTCATGCTCGTGGCCGTGGTTGAAGGGGATGGCCCTTGCTCGACCTTCTTGTCACCTTCTTGTTGTTGGAGGCCCATATGATATGGCACCTCGTAGCTCATCTCCATGACAGAAGGGAATGTCCCATGCTCTGCCATCTTCCTTGGGAGGCTTCCGAAGATGTAAGTGTCACCCTCGCTCGTAGGTGGTTGCCTTGTACTTGATGATGCCAATGTAGGCGAACTCACGGGAAGTAGGCGAATATGTCGTACGTCTAAAGGCGAAGATGCCGAAGTGGTTGTTGTAGCCGTAGCGCCATCTTGGTGGTGCTCGTCTTGCGGTCTTCTCTTATGCTCATGAAGGTTTCCTTGGCATGAAGTAGGGATTGTTGGGACTTGTGCATTTGCGCTTGGTGAGCATCGTCATGATGATGTTGGTGTTGTCGCACTTGAGCTTGTAGTAGATGTCATTCATCGTCGTCGTGCACATGTTGCTTGGAGGTGACTTGCCCTTCATGACGAGGTGGATCACGAACGTGATGGTGGTCGCCATGGAGATGTGGACGTGGACGACTTGCGCTTGCATCATTTTTGCGCTCCGAAGACTTGTGACTTGAACGTCGCCGCCTTGAGGATGATGAAGGGGAAGAATGGTTGATCAACAAGGTCTGAATCTCCTCCATCCTTGCATCTTGCTCCTCCTTTTGTGCGGAAAGCTTGTTGTCGATGTAGTCCATTTTCCTTGCTTCGGAGTAATGAATGTCGATGGAGAGGTCCTCGATGCGCTCTCGCAATCTTGATTGGGCGCCTTGCATTTGTCGTTGTAGATCGAAGATTGACTCTTTGGTGATGTAGTTGTTCACTCCGTCGTTGTTGTGGAAGACCGGAGATGAAATGCCTTTCCTATCCATCACAAGACTCGAGCAAACATGAGTGGAAGAAAGGAGAGAACTATACCAAATGTACCTTGACCAATGTTGAAAATGGATCAACGATCACTCAATGATGTAACAAGGAAATAGCACAATTGATACCGATCTCGTCGATTTCTCACACCTACACAAATAAGGCTTATGGTGGAGCTCGGTGAGGATAGTGGCACAAAAATTTGATGCAAAATGTTAGCAAGAGTCAATAATGTTGAAAAAGATTCACAAATTCGCAAGTAAAACAAGTAGACCAATAGCAATATGTGGCACACGGAAATACACACGCGGATAGATAAATGGGGTCATGCAACCAAGGAATGAGCACAAAATGTGGAATCCACGGAAAACGCTCGTGTTGCACAACTTAAGAGAAACACTAGCACGATTGCTCAATTGGCGGATACGACAATTGTGCACAACCTATAAGATGCAAAAATGGATAAACTTTCTATCCCAAGTATGCTATATATGTATGATGTTCCGATGCTTCTCTCAAGATGATCCAAGGTGATCGGATATGACAATATTATGTAATGTGGTATGATGTTATGGCACTTGCTAAGAAGCTTCTTTGCTCTGTCTCTTTTGCTTAAAAGCTTTATTCTTTTTTTGTATGGCCACTTTTGCACAATGCACAAACCAATATAGCGATTGGGTATATGCGAGAACAAACTGGAGGCACACGAGATGATATGATACCAATATGATATGGTATGTATGCAATGGATGGTGTAGATAACTAATGTGCACAAGTAACATTGCCGACAATACTCAAATGTCTAGTCTCTGATGAGTACATGACTACCTTGGATATGACCAAAAATATTGCATACATGCATATCTGTCAGGTGATTTCTAGTGCAAACTATTCAATAATCTATTTATGTTATCCAGAACAAAAATACTTCACACACTTTTGTGTTTTGTCTAATTGCAGGTGTATGGGACATTTGTACAATCCACATATGAAGATAAGGGTGAAAGAGATGTTTACTTGTTGTTCAAAAAGTTCTCTCACGTCACTTTTGGCCCAAGAGAAGATAGAGTCCAAGTCTCTCACGTTCTGGATTCAGATTCGGACTGCACAGACATACCTAACTCAAAACGCCAACAACTTTTTCATACGGACTCCGAATTGGGTGATTCTTTTTTTGTTAGAAACTAGATTTCATGCTCTTTCCAACCCAATTGGATTCACCTTCAAATTCGTCCGGAGCATTGAGATATCGATGAAACAATCTGACATTGCAGCAGAATCCGAGTCAAACGACAAGTCCAAAGGTGTTGCATCACCTTCACTTGGGCCCATGAGCCTTGTATGACCTAGGGTTAGTTTTAGGCTGCCTTCGGACGTCCTTCCACTTCCTTGGCCGCCACCCCTTGCTCCTATATAAGTAGATCGATCTAGTAGCTTTTTCCTTGAGATTTGTTTAGTTAAAAGTTAGCCATTGCAACTTCATGTACTTCGTTTGTGTCCAACAACCAGACCAAGACCGCTTACGGATCCCCACCATTATCAATACTTCATATATATTCGCAATATTCAGATTGCTTTATCATATTCTTACTCGTTCTTTGATTGCTTGCAGGAATAGACCTTCATGGTCAGGCTGACCATGCTTCCGGCATCGTTAGTAACCTTAGGAGATTGGTTTAGCGATTGCTAAGGCGCAACGTCGTGCATGTTTGTAGTCGGATCGTCAAAGTCATCTCCACCAAATCGATAGTTATCATCTCATCGAAAGATCGGGACCTACGCCTCTATCAGTCTCGATAGGCAAGTGACGCAAAATGGGCTAGGGGTTATCAATGCAATTGCAAGGGAATATACAATGGAGGGATACCACGATACCAAGATGATACCAATATGGAGGTTACCGTCGAAGGTTTCTTGTTTGTAAGCCATGGACGGATGATGGTGAAGTGGTCAAAGTCAATGATGACCTCGTGGCGATGATGAGTGGCGGTGCTCTTGATGTAGATACCAATATGATGGAGACTCGTCCCTAAGTAGCCAAAACACCTTAGGAAACGAAAAAACCACGAACTCAAAATCTCAAATGACAAATGTCAAATGGTGGTAGTGGAATGCGGTGGTGGTGTTATGGAAGCTCAATGGGATTGCGGAAATGCAATGATGGGTTATGCGAGTAGGCAATGTAGAAGTGGAGGGTTATTGGGTTATGCGAGTCGGAGTTGAAGGTCACCATCCCTAAGTAGCCGAAACACCTTAGGAGACACAACACACAACTCAAACAAGCTCAAACAAAATTTGGTTATGTTGGGGTGGTGGAAGTGTATGATGGGCGAGGTCATGCGGTAGTGATGGTAGTGGTTTATGAGGAATAAATCATCCCTAAGTAGCCTAAACACCTTAGGAGACTCATACCACTAATCAAGCAACCACTAATGCTAAGGGGAACAAAATGGATTAGGTTGCGGAAGTCTATGGTGGTAATGCGGATGATGTGGTGAAGGCCCTAGGCAAAGATGCCAAAGTTTCAAACATTTGATGGAGTCAAATGATGTTGGTGGTATTTTTTGGGAAAGGGGATGTCAATAGCTTCAAAACGAGCTAAAGAACGTCAAAATCGGAGTTCGGATGAATTAGTTATGGCCGAAACAAAATTTCAGCGAAGTCAGTTTTTACAGGTATCGGACGTCCGTAAATGGAAGGATGTTCGGTCGCCGGACGTCCGGTCGGGTTGGAAATCCGCTAATTCAGCTCAGGTTTGGGGTTGCGGTCTTCCGGTAAGTGTCGGACTTCCTGTGGCTCAAAGGGCTCCGGATGTACGTAAAAACGTCGGTCGTCCGGTGTATCGGGGTCAATGCGAGATGCGAGTTTCGGGACGCGATTTTGGGCGGAAATTAATGATTTGGGGGTTAAAATTATGGAGATTCCGTGGAAGAAAGATGGGGAAACTTGGGGAGATGCTAGATCCACTTGAAACCAAGCAAATCCATGGATCAAAATCAACAAAATTTCATCAAACCAACAAATCACAAAAAAATTGGGGCTATTTTTGGTGGGGATTTTCGAAATTAGGGAAGAACACAACAAAATCAAGCTAGAAAACGAAGAGGGGAGGCTCCGAAATCGTGATCAGCGTGGCTCATGATACCAAGGTGATGTAGGGTGGAATCCTAGATGGTCGATCTTTCACGAAAGGAGCAGATCCCAAGAAGAACATGATGAACACTAGTGAAAACACGAGGAGAAATCACAAAGGGGGAACACAAGAGGAACACTCAAACCAACAAGTATGATCACACATGTGCTAGATCCATGAACACAAAGGAAGATACATGATTCACGATCAACAAGGGACAATACACAGTAACCGGTTCTTCTCCAAAGGAGGTCTTGATGGGGCCACCCAAAAGGGGGGTCTTGAATCCAAGGTGGATCTTCTCCGAAGAGGGGTCGCGGTCTCTCTCCTGGAGTAGATCTGTAATGGATGTACAAAGCTCTATCTATAATGAGGTACTACTTTGTTAACCCTCAAATGGTGGGGGTGGAGGAGTATATATAGTCTAGAGCCACGAAGGGGTAAGTGGGAGAGAGATACAAGGCCAAAGGCCCGGCTGCGCAACAGGCAGGTACCGGTCGTCCGGTGGCTCAGGAAGGACCGGACGTCCGCTGAAGACGTTATGTGAAGAGGCACCGGACGTCTGGTGTATTCGGACTTCCGTTAATATTGCTGGTTGTCCGGTGGGGGCCGGACGTCCACTCACTGGGAGGTGTTGTAGCTGGCGTTGGTTGTGCTTCAGGCGTCGGTCATCCGGTGGAGGCCAGACGTCCGCTCACTGGAGCTTCTTTGGCAGCTCCTTGTACTTGGTGTCCTCGCCGTCTTGTCCATGGTCTTCCACTTTGTTCCTGGTCACGCATAGCACATATATTTGAGGTAGTATCCATGTCTCACATATGGAAAGTGATGGTTCAAAGAGGAGCGAGTTCACCTCGTATCCAATGGTGTATATTCGAGGTCTCATCTTATGTATCCTTGGGGCTTGGAGTGAAGGAAATATGCCCTAGAGGCAATAATAAAGTTGTTATTTATATTTCCTTATATCATGATAAATGTTTATTATTCATACAAAAATTATATTAATCGGAAACTTAGTACATGTGTGAATACATAGACAAACAGAGTGTCACTAGTTTGCCTCTACTTGACTAGCTCGTTGAATCAATGATGGTTATGTTTCCTAACCATAGACATGAGTTGTCATTTGATTAACATGATCACATCATTATAGAATGATGTGATTGACTTGATCCATCCTTTCTGCATGACTTATACATGTCCCTATGACTATGAGATTATGCAACTCCCGAATACCAGATGAACTCTTTGTGTGCTACCAAACGTCACAACGTAACTGGGTTATTATAAAGGTGCTCTACAGGTGTCTCCGCTGGTACTTGTTGAGTTGGCATAGATCGAGATTAGGATTTGTCACTCCGATTGTCGTAGAGGTATCTCTAGGCCCTCTCAGTAATGCACATCACTATAAGCCTTGCAAGCAATGTGACTAATGAGTTGGTTGCAGGATGATGCATTACAGAACGAGTAAAGAGACTTGCCGGTAACGATATTGAACTAGGTATTGAGATACCGATGATCAAATCTCGGGCAAGTAACATACCGATGACAAAGGGAACAACGTATGTTGTTATGCGGTTTGACCGATAAAGATCTTCACAGAATATGTAGGAACCAATATGAGCATACAGGTTCCACTATTGGTTATTGACCAGAGACGTGTCTCGGTCATGTCTACATAGTTCTCAAACCCATAGGGTCCGCACGCTTAACGTTCGGTGACGATCGGTATTATGAGTTTATGCATTTTGATGTACCGATGGTACTTCGGAGTCCTGGATGAGATCGGGGACATGACAAGGAGTCTCAAAATGGTCGAGACTTAAACATCGATATATTGGACGACTACATTCGGACATCGGAAAGGTTCCGAGTGATTCGGGTATTTTTCGGAGTACCGGGGAGTTACGGGAATACGGGGGAAGAAGTATTGGGCCTCATGGGCCAAGTGGTGGAAAAGAGGAGGCAGGGCACGCGGCCCCCCTATCCCAAACCGAATTGGACTAGGGGGTCGGCCCCCCCTTTCCTCCTTTCCTCCCTCTCCTTCCTTCTCCCCTTCCCCTTCCTTTCCTCCTCCTTGTAGGAGTAGGAAAGGGGTGTCCTACTCCTACTAGGAGGAGGACTCTGATGTCTACTACACAACCTTCTTCTTATAGACGTTGTTGGGCCTCCAAGTGCAGAGGTTTGTAGGATAGTACCAAATTTCCCTCAAGTGGATGACCTAAGGTTTATCAATCCGTAGGAGGCGTAGGATGAAGATGGTCTCTCTCAAGCAACCCTGCAACCAAATAACAAAGAGTCTCTTGTGTCCCCAACACACCCAATACAATGGTAAATTGTATAGGTGCACTAGTTCGGCAAAGAGATGGTGATACAAGTGGTATATGGATGGTAGATAAAGGTATTTGTAATCTGAAAATATAAAAACAGCAAGGTAACTAATGATAAAAGTGAGCGTAAATGGTATTGCAATGCGTTGAAACAAGGCCTAGGGTTCATACTTTCACTAGTGCAAGTTCCCTCAACAATAATAACATAATTGGATCATATAACTATCCCTCAACATGCAACAAAGAGTCACTCCAAAGTCACTAATAGCGGAGAACAAACGAAGAGATTATGGTAGGGTACGAAACCACCTCAAAGTTATTCTTTCCAATCAATCCGTTGGGCTATTCCTATAAGTGTCACAAACAGCCCTAGAGTTCGTACTAGAATAACACCTTAAGACACAAATCAACCAAAACCCTAATGTCACCTAGATACTCCAATGTCACTTCAAGTATCCGTGGGTATGATTATACAATATGCATCACACAATCTTAGATTAATCTATTCAACCAACACATAAAACCTCAAAGAATGCCCCAAAGTTTCTACCGGACAATCACGACGAAAACGTGTGCCAACCCTGTCGGATTTCGGGCTCCGCAAAACCCTTAAGATTCGAACACAGGGGCGTGACGAAGATCTCTCCCACTACACGTCCTCCTAGCGCCTTGCTCTTCTCCTGGTGGTGGGAATGGAATGCAAGCAAGCAAACAAGTAGAGCACACAAGGGTTTACCCAGGTTCAGGCCACCTTACGGTGTAAAACCCTACGTCCTGCTTTAGTGGATTGGCCTCGCGAGGGCTTGAGTATGAACAAATACAGTGGTTTCCTGAGCTCAGGGGCGAGCTCAAGAGGGGTGAGGCAGCGGATGTTCTTGCTCCTTTGCTATGCTAAGTCCCAATGGGTTGGTCCTCCCCCTATGCTAGGAACCCTAGCTACTTATATAGACGACCAGGGTCCTCTTCCCCCGAAATGTTTAGGCGGGAAGGGAATCCCACAATGGCCATTTGAGCGGGAACACAAGGACGCTCCTATCGTGACAAAAGGTGGTCTTCGCCTGCAAAGAGGGCAGGCGGTGACGCGGTGGTGGGCTCGGCAATGACATCCTTCCTGTCGTCCTTGCGGTCTTCGGTCTTGTTGCACCAAAGGGGAAACCTTTGTCTCGCCCCTCGGGAACCTGCGCCTGCGCGGTCTCCTTTGCACTGATATGGAAACTGCGCTCGCTGGCATGGTTCGTCATGGCTTGCGTCACTGCCTCCTCCTGAGGCAGCCCTTGCCTTGAGATCTCCGCCCTCCCAAAGCAGCCTAGCTGAGGCCACTCTTGGGAGAGGTCTTGGTTGCCCCTCTAGAGCAGTCTAGGTGAGCCCGCTCCCTGAGGAGGTCTTGGTCGTTCTCCTCGCTAGGGCTGGCCCCCTCACGAGGGTCTTGAGCAGCTGGTCGATCAGCTGGGCCCTACCGGGCCGTACCAGGAACGCGACGTGGGCCGCAGACAGGCAAGTATGGGTACCCTGGTTCCCAGTACACCCACAGTAGCCCCCGGGCCCAAGGCGCGCGCGGAGTTGGCTTCTGGATGAAGCCTCGCGGAGGACGAAGCGCCGCGGGCCCCAATGTCTGCGGGCCAGGCTGGCGCGTGACAGTTGGATGGGACGTGACGACTCCACTCCCCATGCAGCCTTGGTAACCGTGTGATTTGACCATTGCGTAGACGATAAGCGGCTCCCTGCCGTCGCTCCTGTCTTCATTCCTCCCCATCGCCTTCTTCTTCTCCTTGCTTCCATTGTCCCTTGCCCTCGCCGCCATGCTGCGCCGGGCGAGGAGGGTAATCGGTGCGGCTGCGCCGCCGCCGCCGGGCCACAAGCTGGCGCTCGGCGGCTCCTCTTTGGTGAACCAAGAGGGCATGGACAAGGTCCGCCATGCCCTGGCCGATGAATCCAACGAGTGGGGACCAACCAAGGCCTGGCCTGCCTCCTGGCTGGTGCTGGAGATGAACGCCACCGACATCCAGCTTCATCTCCATGCCATCTTTGCCGGTCTTGTCCCCCCTTTCTCCGAGTTCTTCAATGCGGTGCTCACGCATTACCAGGTCTTAGTGTTGCATCTGGATCCGAGGTCCATCGTGCTCCTCTCCGGCTTCGCGTTCCTATGCGAAGTCTACATCGGCATTCCTCCATCTATGGCCCTACTTCACCACTTCTTCGCCCTCCGTCTGGTTGATGGGGGGCAGCGCTCGGGATGTGTGTCGCTGCGCGCGGTGGAGGCAACCGCAGCCTCCGAGATTGACTTCACGCTCCACCCAGCCACGGCGGGGTTCCGTCGACAATGGGTGTATGTCGATGCCACTACACACAACCCTCTGCTTGAGCTTCCTCGCGCACCCGCGGAGCCGAGCTCGGGATGGGGGCACAAGGCCCTCTCGGACCCACGGGTAGAGCGAGTCTGGCGCCGCCTGGCCAGCCTGAGGGAGAGCGGGCTGACCCTGGGGATGGTGTTGCGGGACTTCCTCATCGTGCGCATCACCCCGTTCCAGCGCCACTCTCAGCCGATGTGGACCCTTTCCAAGTGGGAGGATCCAATGTGCCTACAAGGGAAACCGCTTCCTCCCGAGACGCTCGACAAAATGTTGCTCTTGCTCGTTGGTGAAGTGCCCGGGGTGTGCTCCGCCTACACGACTCCTTTGTGCTTGGCTCCCGTGTCCGGGAGGGCTTATGCTGAGAAGATGCCCCGCTTCGACGCGTGGGGGCTGCTGCCGGAGGGCGTCCCCGGACCTCGCGACAACCCTCTGGAGGTGGTACCAGGGCTCACGAGCCCGTCATTTCTCCTGGCGACAAATACGTCCGGTGGCGCTCCTGATGCCCGGTCCATGCCGTCCCCTGATCGGGCAGGCGGGGCGTGGGTGTCCCCAGCACGGGAAGCTGGTGGTGTGGGGGCATGACTGGCACCAGAGGTAGGAGGCGGCGGGGACGCGATGTCCCCTGAGGTTGTTGAAGGGGAGGCCCAGCGTCCCGCCTTCGAGGTAGACGCGGGCGAAGGGCACCAGCCAGTCTTCGAGGTCATGGGGGACGCCGATGACAGGGGCTGCCCAGCCCCCGAAGCCGCGGCCAACATCGCCAAGGGGGACGCCGACACTCATCGCGGTCATGCCCCTGCACAGGGCGCGTCTACTCCTCGCAGCCCCCTGCTATCCCTCGCGGAGCTAAGCAGGACGCGGAAGATGCGAAGTAGCTGTGGCCCAGCCCCCATGGCTCTGAAGAGGACGAAGCGGGCGATGCTGAGCAGGTATGTGCTCTTAGTTTCCTTGACCCCTTTTGATGAGGCCTTCTTGATTCCTTGCTCATTAGGGCCCCCTCCGCGGCAACCGCGAGCCCACCTCAGGGCCGTTCTGCAGGGCCCGTAGGTATTTCTGACAGTGCCCGCCCTTCGGACCACGCCAAGCCCTCGGCGGAGCTCGTGCCGGGACTTCCGTTTGTGAACCGCGCTCCCAGCCCCCGAGTGCTCCTGGGGCAAGGCTGCCTCTGGCCCCCTGGGAGCTCGCCTCGGGGCCCAGGGCTTGCCTTTATTATGGACCAGCAGACCATCGGGGCGGCCCCGGACGCTACCCGCCTGCCTGGCCTGCGTCTTCCCTTCTCGTTGGAGGCGCCCTCTGCTCCTGAGGCCAGCCCCCGGGCCCATGCTGAGGGCGTGGAGGAGCTTCCTCTGGACGGCCCGGATGTCGTAGATGGGCCCAGTCGTTTTCTGGGTCCTGCGCAACATTGGAGCGTGGTCCACCAGGGCCTGCTGCAGGAGGCGTCGGATGTCTTGAGGCACCTCGGGGATGAGGTCGCCGAGGTGGACAAGCGCGTCGGAGCTGAGGACCTGCGCCTCCCGGAGGAGTGGCGCAAGCTGAAGACTGCTGTCAACCTGAGCCGGCGGCAGCATGAGGACGTCTTGGAGAAAGCAGAGGCGTCCCTACCCACCGCTTATGAAGCGCGCGACCATGCTTTGGAGGAAGCCCGAGACGCCAATCATCGCCGTGTGGCGGCCGAGGATCGTGAACGCAAGCTCGAAGCCTTGAACGCGGCCCTCGAGCGCCAAGTGCGAGCTCGAATGGCCGCCCTTGCCTTGGCTACGGCTGGCGACGGCCCAGCTGGCCTCTTGGCGCGGGAGGAGGCGCTGGCTCTTGAAGCGATGGAGCTGGGCATGGAGCGCGAGCGCCTGGAGACGATGGAGTGCCAGGTGGCCGAGGCCGAGGTCGAGCTAGACGGTTGAGAGGCCAAGGCCGCCCTGGAGATCCGGGTTTACAGGAAGACTATCGCGGGAAGCTGGAACTCCACAAGACTCTCTTCATCGAGAAGGGCAACGAGCTGAAGGAGAAGATCGCCGCCCTCGAGGGGCAGCTGGCGGGCTCCAAGCATCGTATGGAGGCATCAGATACGGCTCACTGTGCCTCGGAACGTCGTGCACGGGTGTCGAAAGAGGCTTGCGCGGCGGCCGAGTGCCGCGAACAAGCGTCCGAGAAGGCCCGCGTCGCCGCGAGGGCAGAGTTGTCCCGCTTTTACCAGCGGGTGGAGGACATCTCTGCCTCCGCAGCCCTGAGCCCTGCTGAAGCCGCCCATGCTCGTGGGATGCGAAGGGTCCCCTCGGAGATGCTCATAGCCTTGGGGAACAGGGCCAACGGAGCCTTGCGTGAGCTCCTTGGTTCATGGGTCAACGATCCCCTGACAGCTGATGACGCCTGCTACCTCAAGTTCTTCAGTGAAGTGGTTGATCGTCTTGAGGGCCAGGTTACGACGACGCGGCAGCTTGTCGAGGAGCAAAGCCAAGACGTTCTTCGGCGCGCGGTCACGCGCATCTTCGGGAATCTACTTCTGCTTGACCCGCGCTCCGACTTCAGGGCCCTGCTGGAGCCGGTGCCCGATGTGGTTGCTGGTGACGTGGAGGCGTGGGTGAGTGACCACGTGGAGGTGTTGGTGACGGAGCTTGTTCCGGCGGTTGAAGATGCACCAGCGTCCGAGGACGACGCCGACGGTCTTGTGGATGGAGCCGACGCTTAGCCCAGTCCTGCTCTTTTCATAAAAGTTTTTGGATTGTGGCCCTAGATCCAGTCAAGATGAACGTTATGTAATTTGAGCTTTTGACTATGTAAGGATGGGTTTGAGGACTCCCTTGTGACGTCCGCTCCTGAGGCCGGGGCCTCGGCCTATGTTGTGTTTCTGATGGAGTGCCTGCCGACCCTATTTGAGCGCGTCTCGCGAGTACTTGCGACTGGTGTGGGAGGATTGGCGGTCCGACCGTGGGCCAGACAGGACGTACGCACTGCGCCCCGGCCCTTGCTCGCGAGGGGCGATCCGGCGGGGTCGCGGCTGCGGACAGCTTTAGCCAAAGGGGGGCTAAAAACGAAAAGAGTGAAAGAACTCAGCAAAACACGAACGAGAAACTTCCCCCCTTTATTTCAAAGACAAAACGTGCAACCGCAAGCTCGGCTCCAGAAGGCAGAGCAGGTCTTCAGTCTTCTCCCCTGAGCAGGTCTTCAGTCTTCTCCCCAGCGTGGAGCGTAGGGCTACCACCGGTTGATGTGGGCATAGCCATTGGAGGGCAGTGTCGATGGCCAGCGTGGAGCATGGTACTTCCACTAGGACGTGGGTGGGAGCCGCCATGAGGCCCCAGGGCGTCGCTCAGGAGACTCCGGGGCATGTACAACCCCACTCATTATTACATGAGAGTGTCATGAGCGGAGATCTTCTGACATACCCGCCCCTTCACTTGTGGACCCCGCCCCGCACCAGTCCTCTCCCGTCATGGGCCCACCCGAAGGCGGCGTTCATGAGGTGGGACACTGCGCATAGTGGGGGTGAGACCTTAGCTATAGGCCCCCCTGCCGAGCACCAGGTACACCGCTTACGCGACCTCCGGGCACGCTTCGCCCTGAGGGGCTAACATCGCCGGGAGGCACGGCGTCCTAAGGTGCGAGGGGAACCCGGTCCTGCTCACGCTCCTAATGGCCCCTGAGCCCTCCTGATCAGGGAGAGACCCAGAGGGTACGGGGTCACGTGAGTGGGGGGATGAAGCCTCGGTCTTGGGCCCTTGTGACGTGCATAGGATTGGCTGCCGTACCGCCCCCCGACGTACCCTCCACAGCCCGAGGGATGGCACGCCGGGAGGCGCGGCATCTTGAGATTTGAGCGGAGGGAGAGGAGGCCCCTCCCCACGCGCATCATACCCGCCGCCCGGTGAGCCCCTGGCAAAATCCAGGGCAGGCTCGTGCGCGACGGGTCACGCGTGAGGGGACAAGGGCCCGGGCCTTCTCTCCCTTTCTGTCTTCGAACGAGGCCTGGGGCGCCCCCCAGGCATCCTGAGACCATGGTGAAGTGTTGCTGGTCACGGTGGGCATCGCCTCTCGCAGGGCAGGGTCTAGGAGCACCCCGCCTGCGCACGGCCCACGCGATTGCTCAAGCGGGCGGGCGTTCCTCCTTCATTCCTGCTCCATAGCCGTCGGTGGCGGCGGTGGGGAGCTGATGGCCAGGGGTGCAGGGCCAGGTTCCTGTCCCAGCGGTCCCGAGCCCCCGGCCGTTGATGTCTGGCAGTGTCGGGCATTGAGTGCGGCCCAGAGACCGCTCTCGGATGGATCTTCGCCGTGGGCGGCGCCTGGATGCGGGTGGGCCTGTGGTAGCTGGACGGGTCGTATGCAAGGTTCAGTGGATCGTACCCCACATCCCCCTCGTAGGTCGTGGTCGGCCTTACCCACACGGGCGACCGCACGCGGTCGGGCGGCCCCCAGTCTCTGGAGACGTTATGCGGAAGCAGAACGGCTCGGCCCCGGTGGCGGCGGCATCGAGGAGTTTGGCCACCCTGAGGAGCAGTGCGTCATGGCCGGTGTCGAGCAACCGGCATCTCAGTAGTTCCCTTGCTACCAGCAGCGCGACCCTAATGTTTGCCGTCTCGCGCCGGTCCTGGGAGTTTGCCGCGGCGTGGCCGGCAGAATGCGTCGCCGCGCGGTTCTGGCGCCGCTTGGGCGGTGGAGGCTGCCGGTCTCCAAGCGGCGGGTCGGCGATGCTCATCGTGCCGTCGGCACCAATCAAGGCGGGGTGGCGGCGCGTCCCTTGGCCGAAGGGCGACGCTCGAGCGGTCCGAGCGCCGCGTCCTTCGGTGCGCATCGGCTGCGCCTCCGCCATCAGAGGCGTCGGAGCTGGGGTAGGCCGAGTCGTTGGAGAAGACTGAGGCGAGGTCGTTGGAGAGGCGAGATTTCGCCGCACCCCCTACCTGGTGCGCCAAATGTCGGATTTCGGGCTCCGCAAAACCCTTAAGATTCGAACACATGGGCGTGACGAAGATCTCCCCCACTACACGTCCACCTAGCGCCTCGCTCTTCTCCTGGTGGTGGGAATGGAATGCAAGCAAGCAAACAAGTAGAGCACACAAGGGTTTACCCAGGTTCAGGCCACCTTGCGGTGTAAAACCCTACGTCCTGCTTTAGTGGATTGGCCTCGCGAGGGCTCGAGTATGAACAAATACAGTGGTTTCCTGAGCTCAGGGGGCGAGCTCAAGAGGGTTGAGGAAGCGGATGTTCTTGCTCCTTTGCTATGCTAAGTCCCAATGGGTTGGTCCTCCCCCTATGCTAGGAACCCTAGCTACTTATATAGACGGCCAGGGTCCTCTTCCCCCGAAATGTTTAGGCAGGAAGGGAATCCCACAATGGCCATTTGAGCGGGAACACAAGGACACTCCTATCCTGACAAAAGGTGGTCTTCGCCTGCAAAGAGGGCAGGCGGTGACGCGGTGGTGGGCTCGGCGATGACATCCTTCCTGCCGCCCTTGCGGTCTTCAGTCTTGTTGCACCAAAGGGGAAACCTTTGTCTCGCCCCTCGAGAACCTGCGCCTACGCGGTCTCCTTTGCACCGATATGGAAACTGCGCGTGCTGGCACGCTCTGGCGCCCGCTGGCATGGTTCGTCATGGCTTGCGTCACTGCCTCCTCCTGAGGCAGCCCTTGCCTTGAGATCTCCGCCCTCCTGAAGCAGCCTAGCTGAGGCCACTCTTGGGAGAGGTCTTGGTTGCCCCTCTGGAGCAGCCTAGGTGAGGCCGCTCCCTGAGGAGGTCTTGGTCGTTCTCCTCGCTAGGGCTGGCCCCCTCGCGAGGGTCTTGAGCAGCTGGTCGATCAGCTGGGCCCTACCGGGCCGTACTAGGAACGCGACGTGGGCCGCAGACAGGCAAGTCTGGGTACCCTGGTTCCTAGTACGCCAACAAACCCCTATGCATAGGTTCATGGGCGGAACCCGCAAGTTGATCACCAAAACATACATCAAGTGATTCACGTGGTATCCCATTGTCACCACAAATACGCACGGCAAGACATACATCAAGTGTTCTCAAATCTTTAAAGACTCAATCTGATAAGATAACTTCAAAGGGGAAACTCAATCCATTACAAGAGAGTAGATGGGGGATAAAACATCATAAGATCCAACTATAATAGCAAAGCTCGCGATACATCAAGATCATACCACCTCAAGAACACGAGAGAGAGAGAGAGATCAGACACATAGCTACTGGTACATACCCTCAGCCCCGAGGGAGAACTACTCCCTCCTCGTCATGGAGAGCACCGGGATGATGAAGACGGCCACCGGAGAAGGATTCCCCCTCCAGCAGGGTGCCGGAACGGGTCTAGATTGACTTTCGGTGGCTACGGAGGCTTCTGGCAGCGGAACTCCCGATCTATTCTGCCCCTCGATAGTTTTAGGGTACGTGGGTATATATGGGTGAAAGAAGTACGTCAGGGGAGCCCCGAGGGGCTCATGAGGGTGGAGGGCGCGCCCCCCTGCCTCGTGGCTCCCTCGTTCCTTTCCTGATGTGCACTCCAAGTTTTCCCGGTAGCTTTCCTTCCAAAAATAACTTCTCTAGTTGGTTTGATTCCGTTTCGACTCTGTTTGATATTCCTTTTCTTTGAAACACTGAAATAGGCAAAAAAACAGCAATTCTGGGTAGGGGCCTCTGGTTAATAGGTAAGTCCCTAAAAGAATATAAAAGTGGATAATAAATCCCAATATTGTCCAAAACATAAGATAATATAGCATGGAGCAATCAAAAATTATAGATACGTTGGAGACGTATCAAGCATCCCCAAGCTTAGTTCCTGCTCGTCCTCGAGTAGGTAAATGATAAAAAAGAATTTTTGATGCGGAGTGCTACTTGGCATAATTTCAATGTGATTGTTCTTAATTGTGGTATGAATGTTCAGATCCGAAAGTTTCAAGAGAAAAGTTCATATTGACATAAAAATAATAATACTTCAAGCATACTAACTAAGCAATTATGTCCTCTCAAAATAACATGGCCAAAGAAAGTTCATCCCTACAAAATCATATAGTTTAGTCATGCTCCATTTTCATCACACAAGAATGCTCTCATCATGCACAACCCCGATGACAAGCCAAGCAATTGTTTCATACTTTAGTAATCTCAAACCTATAAACTTTCACGCAATATATGAGCGCGAGCCATGGACATAGCACCATGGGTGGAATAGAATATGATGATGGGGGTTATGTGGAGAAGACAAAAAAGGAGAAAGTCTCACAACAACGAGGCTAATCAATGGCCTATGGAGATGCCCATCGATTGATGTTAATGCAAGGAGTAGGGATTGCCATGCAACAGATGCACTAGAGCTATAAATGTATGAAAGCTCAACAAAAGAAACTAAGTGGGTGTGCATCCAACTTGCTTGCTCACGAAGACCTAGGGCACTTGAGGAGGCCCATTGTTGGAATATACAAGACAAGTTCTATAATGAAAATTCCCACTAGTATATGAAAGTGACAAAACAAGAGACTCTCTATCATAAAGATCATGGTGCTACTTTGAAGCACAAGTGTGGAAAAAGGATAGTAGTATTGTCCCTTTTATTTTATTTTTTATTTTTTTATTTGGCCTTTCCCTTTCTTTTTTGCCTTTTTTTGGCCTTTCTTCTTTTTTGGGGATAATGCTCTACTAATGATGATCATCACACTTCTATTTATTTACAACTTAAAGATTACAACTTGATACTAGAACAAAGTGTGACTCTATATGAATGCCTCCGGCGGTGTACCGGGATTGCGATGAATCAAGAGTGACATGTATGAAAAATTATGAACGGTGGCTTTGCCACAAATACGATGTCAACTACATGATCATGCAAAGCAATATGACGATGCTGATGCGTGTCATAATAAACGGAATGGTGGAAAGTTGCATGGCAATATATCTCGGAATGGCTATGGAAATGCCATGATAGGTAGGTATGGTGGCTATTTTGAGGAAGGTATAAGGAGGTTTATGTGTGAAAGAGCATCATATCACGGGGTTTGGATGCACCGGCGAGGTTTGCACCAACTCTCAATGTGAGAAAGGGCAATGCACGGTACCGAAGAGGATAGCAAGGATGGAAGGTTGAGAGTGCGTATAATCCATGGACTCAACGTTAGTCATAAAGAACTCACATACTTATTGCAAAAATCTACAAGTCGTCAAAAACCTTGGCACTACGCGCATGCTCCTAGGGGGATAGATTGGTAGGAAGACAATCAAATAACACCTCATGTTTCAAATTTGTTACACAACGTTTACCATACGTGCATGCTATGGGACTTGCAAACTTCAACACAAGCATTTCTCAAATTCACAACTACTCAACTAGCACGACTTTGATATTATTACCTCCATATCTCAAAACAATCATCAAGCATCAAACTTCTCTTAGTATTCAAAACACTCATAAGAATTTTTTTACTAATCTTGAATACCTAGCATATTACAATTATTTAAGAAAATTACCATGCTATTAAAGACTATCAAAATAATATAAGTGAAGCATGAGAGTTCATCTATTTCTATAAAATAAAAACACCACCGTGCTCTAAAAGGATATAAGTGAAGCACTAGAGAAAATGACAAAACTACTCCGAAAGATATAAGTGAAGATCAATGAGTAGTCGAATAATTATGCAACTATGAGAAGACTCTCTAACATTTAAGAATTTCAGATCTTGGTATTTTATTCAAACAGCAAGCAAAACTAAATAAAACAAAATGACGCTCCAAGCAAAACACATATCATGTGGCGAATAAAAATATAGCTCCAAGTAAAGTTACCGATGAACGAAGGCGAAAGAGGGGATGCCTTCCGGGGCATCCCCAAGCTTAGGCTCTTGCCACTCCTTATTCCATAGTCCATCGAATCTTTACCCAAAACTTGAAAACTTCGCAACACAAAACTTAACAGAAAACTCGTAAGCTCCGTTAGTATAAGAAAATAAATCACCACTTAGGTACTGTTTTGAACTCATTATAAATTTATATTAGTGTAATATCTACTGTATTCCGACTTATCTATGGTTCATACCCTCCGATACTACTCATAGATTCATCAAAATAAGCAAACAACACATCGAAAACAGAATCTGTCAAAAATAGAACAGTCTGTAGTAATCTGGATCAAACATATACTTATGTAACTCCTAAAATTCTCAAATAAATTTCTGGACCTGAGGAATTTATCTATTAATCATATAAAAAAGAATTAACTAAATATCACTCTCCAAATAAAAATGGCAGCAATTCTCGTGAGCGCTAAAGTTTGTGTTTTTTAAAGCAGGATCGCAAAGACTTTCCCCAAGTCTTCCCAAAGGTTCTACTTGGCACAAACACTAATTAAAACATAAAAACTCAATCATAACAGAGTCTAGATAAATTATTTATTACTAAACAGGAGCAAAAATCAAGGAACAAAAATAAAATTGGGTTGCCTCCCAACAAACGCTATCATTTAACGCCCCTAGCTAGGCATGATGATTTCAATGATGCTCACATAAAGGGTAAGAATTGAAACATAAAGAGAGCATCATGAAGAATATGACTAGCACATTTAAGTCTAACCCACTTCCTATGCATAGGGATTTTGTGAGCAAACAACTTGTGGGAACAAGAATCAACTTGCATAGGAAAGCAAAGCAAGCATAACTTCAAAACTTTAAGCACATAAAGAGGAAACTTGATATTATTGCAATTCCTACAAGCATATGTTCCTCCCTCATAATAATTTTCAGTAGCATCATGAATGAATTCAACAATATAACCAGCACCTAAAGCATTCTTTTCATGATCTACAAGCATAGAAAATTTACTACTCTCCACATAAGCAAAATTCTTCTCATTCGGAATAGTGGGAGTATCATAAGAGACTTGAATACAATAAATTGTTTCCACATTAAAAGAGCAATGTTCAGAGAAGGAGTAATCATAATCATGACAAGTTTTATAAATATAATCACTACTTTTTATAGCATAAGTATCATCACAATAATCATCATAGGTAGGAGGCATGCTATCATCATTATAAATTTGCATATCAAAACTTGGGAGACTAAAAATATCATCTTCATTAAACGTAGCATCCCCAAGCTTGGGAAAAACATTAATTGCAGCAAATATATTCTCAAAAACATCATCTTCATCAAACATAGCATCCCCAATCTTAGGCCTTTTCATATCATAAGCATAATCGCTCTCATCATTAATAGTATGGATAGGACCAATAGTATAGCAATTATCACATTCTTCCAAGCAAGTGCCAAAAAAGATTTTCAAGATCATAAGAAGTATCATTATCTTCCATAATTATATTTTTCATGAGGCACAATAGTAATAGGAGCAACATTATTTGGGAGAGATATCTTTTTACCTCTCTTCCTTTTTCTTTTCTTCTTCTTCACCACATCATGTGTGGGTTCAATCCTCTTTTTGGAGCTCCTTATTAATGAGATTGGTTGAATAGGAGGCTCCTCCTCGTTACCTGATTCATCATAAGAAATAATAGGAGGGTATTGGGAAGTCTCTTTCCTTTCATTACTATTCTCTTCATCTTCTATTTCTTTTCTTTTCTTTATGTAATTGGCAATATAAGGATTTTCAATGCAATTCACCGCACAATACATATAAATCTTCTCTAGATCAAAATCAATAAATCTATCAAGATTAAACTTTGGAATACCCTCCGTTATACGTTTCATTTCCTCATACCCCAAAAGAAGATTAAGCTCTTTATGATGCTTAAGGGTAATTAAATTACCATAATTTTTGCATACGATTCGGTCATGAAACAATTTGCATTGGAGATTTAAATGACCATGTTCATTGCAAAGTTCACAAGGGGCGCGAAAAATATTGAATTTTTCAGCACAATCATCAAGACTTTCTTGCAACAATTTAGTTTCTAAGTACTTATGCCTCTTGCAATATCTATCTTCCCTTTGGTATGTACTTGCAAACCCAATGAACTCCACAAAAATTGACATGTTTATAGGAGATATTTTCATCATAACTAGTGCAATCATCATTAGTACTATGGATATTCAAGGAGTTCATACTAACAACATTGCAATCATGCTCATCATTCAAAGATTTAGTGCCAAACATTTTAATGCATTCTTCTTCTAACACTTTGGCACAATTTTCCTTTCCATCATACTCACGAAAGATATTAAAAAGATGAAGCGTATGAGGCAAAGTTAATTCCATTTTTTATATAGTTTTCTTTTATAAACTAAACTAGTGCTAAAACAAGAAACAAAAAGATTCGATTGCAAGATCTAAAGATATACCTTCAAGCACTCACCTCCCCGGCAACAGCGCCAGAAAAGAGCTCGATGTCTAGTACACAACCTTCTTCTTGTAGACGTTGTTGGGCCTCCATGTGCAGAGATTTGTAGGACAGTAGCAAATTTCCCTTAAGTGGATGACCTAAGGTTTATCAATCCGTAGGAGGCGTAGGATGAAGATGGTCTCTCTCAAGCAACCCTGCAACCAAATAACAAAGAGTCTCTTGTGTCCCCAACACACCCAATACAATGGTAAATTGTATAGGTGCACTAGTTCGGCGAAGAGATGGTGATACAAGTGGTATATGGATGGTAGATAAACGTATTTGTAATATGAAAATATAAAAACAGCAAGGTAATTAATGATAAAAGTGAGCGTAAACGGTATTCCAATGCGTTGAAACAAGGCCTAGGGTTCATACTTTCACTAGTACAAGTTCCCTCAACAATAATAACATAATTGGATCATATAACTATCCCTCAACATGCAACAAAGAGTCACTCCAAAGTCACTAATAGCGGAGAACAAACGAAGAGATTATGGTAGGGTACGAAACCACCTCAAAGTTATTCTTTCCAATCAATCCGTTGGGCTATTCCTATAAGTGTCACAAACAGCCCTAGAGTTCATACTAGAATAACACCTTAAGACACAAATCAACCAAAACCCTAATGTCACCTAGATACTCCAATGTCACCTCAAGTATCCGTGGGTATGATTATACGATATGCATCACACAATCTCAGATTCATCTATTCAACCAACACATAGAACCTCAAAGTGTGCCCCAAAGTTTCTACCGGAGAATCACGACGAAAACGTGTGACAACCCCTATGCATAGGTTCATGGGCGGAACCCGCAAGTTGATCACCAAAACATACATCAAGTGATTCACGTGGTATCCCATTGTCACCACAGATACGCACGGCAAGATATACATCAAGTGTTCTCAAATCTTTAAAGACTCAATAACTTCAAAGGGGAAACTCAATCCATTACAAGAGAGTAGAGGGGGGAGAAAACATCATAAGATCAAACTATAATAGCAAAGCTCGCGATACATCAAGATCGTACCACCTCAAGAACATGAGAGAGAGAGAGATCAAACACATAGCTACTGGTACATACCCTCAGCCCTGAGGGAGAACTACTCCCTCCTCGTCATGGAGAGCACCGGGATGATGAAGATGGCCACCGGAGAAGGATTCCCCCTTCGGCAGGGTGCCGAAACGGGTCTAGATTGGCTTTCGATGGCTACGGAGGCTTGTGGCGGCGGAACTCCCAATATATTCCACCCCTCGATAGTTTTAGGGTACGTGGGTATATATGGGCGAAAGAAGTACGTCAGGGGAGCCACGAGGGGCCCATGAGGGTGGAGGGCCCGCCCCCTGCCTCGTGGCTCCCTCATTCCTTTCCTGACGTGCACTACAAGTTTTTCCGGTAGCTTTCCTTCCAAAAATAACTTCTCCAGTTGGTTTCATTCCATTTCGACTCCATTTGATATTCCTTTTCTTCGAAACACTGAAATAGGCAAAAAAACAGCAATTCTGGGCTTGGCCTCCGGTTAATAGGTTAGTCCCAAAAAGAATATAAAAGTGGATAATAAAGCCCAATATTGTCCAAAACAGTAGATAATATAGCATGGAGCAATCAAAAATTATAGATACGTTGGAGACGTATCAGACTCCTCCTCCTGGCGTGCCCTACAAGGGCTGGCCGGCCTCCCCCCTTGCTCCTTTATATACGGGGGCAGGGGGCACACTAGAACACACAAGTTGATCATTGATCCCTTAGCCGTGTGTGGTGCCCCCCTCCACCATAATCCACCTCGATCATATCATAGCGGTGCTTAGGCGAAGCCCTGCATCGGTAGCAACATCATCACCATCATCACGCCGTCATGCTGACAGAACTCTCCCGTGAAGCTCTGCTGGATCGGAGTTCATGGGATGTCATCGAGCTGAATGTGTGCTGAACTCGGAAGTGCCGTGCGTTCGGTACTTGGATCGGTCGGATCATGAAGACGTTCGACTACATCAACCGCATTCTTATAACGCTTCCACTTACGGTCTACGAGGGTACGTGGACGATACTCTTCCCTCTCGTTGCTATGCATCACCATGATCTTGCGTGTGTGTAGGACTTTTTTTGAAAGTACTACGTTTCCCAACAGTTGTATCCGAGCCAGGTTTATGCCTAGATGTTATATGCACGAGTAGAACACAAAGGAGTTGTGGGCGTGGGTATATACATATTGCTTGCCGTTACTAGTTGATTCTTGATCCAGCGACATTGTTGGATGAAGCAGCCTAGACCGACATTATGCGAGACTGGTTCTACCGACGTGCTTCGCACACAGGTGGCTAGTGGGTGTATGTTTCTCTAGCTTTAGTTGAATCGGATTCAATGAACATGGTTATTTCTAAAGATCAAAAAGCAATCACTATACTGCATTGTGGTTTTTGATGCATAGGTAAGAACGGTTCTTGCTCAGCCCGTAGCAGCCATGTAGAACTCGCAACAACAAAGTAGAGGATGTCTAACTTGCTTTTGCAGGGCTTGTTTTGATGTGATATGGTCAAGACATGATGAGATATAAGTTGTTGTATGAGATGATCATGTTTTGTTGAAGTAATCGGCAACTGGCAGAAGCCTTATGGTTGTCTCTTTATTGCATAAGATGCATGCTCCAAATAATTGCTTTAATTTATCACTATGCGATAGCAATAGTTGCAAGAGCAATAGTTGGCGAGACGACCATGTGATGACATGTTGATAGAGATCAATATGATGGAGATCATAGTGTCATGCCGGTGATGATAGAGATCATGACGGTACTTTGGAGATGGAGATCAAAGGCGCAAGATGATCATGGCCATATCATGTCACATATTTTGATTGCATCTGATGTTTATCCTTTATGCATCTTATTCTGCTTTGATTGACGGTAGCATTATAAGATGACCTCTCAGTAAAAAAATTCAAGGTACAAGTGTTCTCCCTGAGTATGCACCATTGCAAAAGTTCGTCGTGCCGAGACACCACGTGATGATCGGGTGTGATAAGCTCAATGTTCTTATACAACGGGTGCAAGCCAGTTTTTGCACACGCAGAATACTTGGGTTAAACTTGACGAGCCTAGCATATACAGATATGGCCTCGGAACACTGAGACCAAAAGGTCGAGCGTGAATCATATAGTAGATATGATCAACATAGTGATGTTCACCATTGAAAACTACTCCATCTCACGTGATGATCGTACATGGTTCAGTTGATAAGGATCACGTGATCACTTAGAAGATTAGAGAGATGTCTATCTAAGTGGGAGTTCTTAAGTAATATGATTAATTGAACTTAAATTTATCATGAACTTAGTCCTGATAGTATTTGCATATCTATATTGTAGATCAATTGCTCGCGTATAGCTTCCCCATTTATTTATGATATGTTCCTAGAGAAAATTATGTTGAAAAATGATAGTAGCAATGATGCGGATTGGATCCGTGATCTGAGGATTATCCTCATTGCTGCACAGAAGAATTTTGTCCTTGATGCACCACTAGGTGACAGACCAATTGCAGGAGCAGATGCAGATGTTATGAATGTTTGGCAAGCTCGGTATGATGAGTACTTGATAGTTTAGTGCACCATGCTTTACGGCTTAGAACCGGGACTTCAAAAATGTTTTGAACGACATGGAGCATATGAGATGTTCCAAGAGTTGAAATTGGTATTTCATACTCATGCCCGTGTCGAGAGGTATGAGACCTCTGACAATACTTTGCCTACAAGATGGAGAAGAATAGCTCAACCAGTGAGCATGCACCCAGATTGTCTGGTTACAATTGCGTGAATCAAGTGGGAGTTAATCTTCCAGATAATATAGTAATTGACAGAGTTCTCTAGTCACTATCACCAAGTTACTGGAACTTCGTGATGAACTATACTATGCAAGGGACGACGAAAACGATTCCCGAGCTCTTCGTGATGCTGAAATTGACGAAGGTAGAAGTCAAGAAAAGCATCAAATGTTGATGGTTGACAAGACCACTAGTTTCAAGTAAAAGGGCAAGGGAAGAAAGGGAACTTCAAGAAGAATGACAAGCAAGTTGTCACTCCCATTAAGAAGCCCAAAGCTGGACCCAAGCCTGGAAGCGAGTGCTTCTACTGCAAAGGAAATGGTCACTGGAAGTGGAATTACCCTAGATACTTGGTGGATAAGAAGGATGGCAAAGTGAACAAAAGTATATTTGATATACATGTTATTGATGTTTACTTTACTAGTGTTTATAGCAACCCCTCAGTATTTGATACTAGTTCAGTTGCTAAGAGTAGTAACTCGAAATGGGAGTTGCAAAATAAACAAAGACTAGTTGAGGGCGAGGTGACGATGTGTGTTGGAAGTAATTCCAAGGTTGATAAGATCACCATCGCACACTGCATTTACCTTCGGGATTAGTATTGAACCTAAAATAAATGTTATTTGGTGTTTGCGTTGAGCATAATATGATTGGATCATGTTTATTGCAATATGGTTATTCATTTAAGTCAAAGAATAATTGTTATTCTGTTACATGAATAAAACCTTCTGTGGTCATCCACCCAAGGTGAATGGTTTATTGAATCTCGATCGTAGTGATACACATATTTATAATATTGAAGCCAAAAGATGGAAAGTTAATAATGATAGTGCAACTTATTTGTGGCACTGTCGTTTAGGTCATATTGGTGTAAAGCGCATGAAGAAACTCCATGCTGATGGGCTTTTGGAATCACTTGATGCTTGTGAACCATGCCTCATGGGCAAGATAACTAAGACTCCGTTCTCCGGAACAATGGAGCGAGCAACTGACTTATTGGAAATAATACATATTGATGTATGGGGTCCGATGAGTGCTGAGGCTCGCGACGGGTATCGTTATTTTCTAACCTTCACAGATGATTTGAGCAGATATGGGTATATCTAGTTGATGAAACATAAGTCTGAAACATTTGAGAAGTTCAAAGAATTTTAGAGTGAAGTGGAAAATCATCGTAACAAGAAAATAAAGTTTCTATGATCTGATCATGGAGGAAAATATTTGAGTTACGAGTTTGGTCTTCATTTGAAACAATGTGGAATAGTTTCGTAACTCACGCCACCTGGAACACCACAGTGTAATGGTGTGTCCGAACGTCGTAATCGCACTTTACTAGATATGGTGCGATCTATGATGTCTCTTATTGATTTACCGCTATCGTTTTGGGGTTATGCATTAGAGACAGCTGCATTCACGTTAAATAGGGCACCATCTAAATCCGTTGACATGGCACCTTATGAACTATGGTTTGGCAAGAAACCAAAGCTGCCATTTCTTAAAGTTTGGGGTTGCAATGCTTATGTGAAAATGTTTCATCCTGATAAGCTCAAACCCAAATCGGAGAAATGTGTCTTCATAGGATACCCAAAGGAGATAGTTGGGTACACCTTCTATCACAGATCCGAAGGCAAGACATTCGTTGCTAAGAATGGATCCTTTCTAGAGAAGGAGTTTCTCTCGAAAGAAGTGAGTGGGAGCAAAGTAGAACTTGATGAGGTAACTATACCTGCTCCCTTATTGGAAAGTAGTTCATCACAGAAATCTGTTCCTGTGACTCCTATACCAATTAGTGAGGAAGCTAATGATGATGATCATGTAACTTCAGATCAAGTTACTACCGAACCTCGTAGGTCAACCAGAGTGAGATCCGCACAAGAGTGGTACGGTAATCCTGTTCTGGAGGTCATGTTACTTGACCATGATGAACCTACGAATTATGAGGAAGCGACGATGAGCCCAGATTCTGCAAAATGGCTTGAAGCCATGAAATTTGAGATGGGATCCATGTATGAGAATAAAGTATGGACTTTGGATGACTTGCCCGATGATCGGAAGGCCATAGAGAATAAATGGATCTTCAAGAAGAAGACTGACGCTGACGGTAATGTTACTGTCTACAAAGCTTGACTTGTTGCAAAAGGTTTTCGACAAGTTCAAGGAGTTGACTATGATGAGACCTTCTCACCCATGGCGATGCATAAAGTTCGTCCGAATCATGTTAGCAATTGCTGCATTTTATGGTTATGAAATTTGGCAAATGGATGTCAAAACTACATTCCTTAATGGATATCTTAAAGAAGAGTTGTATATGATGCAACCAGAAGGTTTTGTCGATCCAAAAGGTGCTAACAAAGTGTGCAAGCTCCAGCGATCCATCTATGGACCGGTGAAAATGTCTCGGAGTTGGAATATATGATTTGATAAAGTGATCAAAGCATATGGTTTTATACAGACTTGAGGTGAAGCCTGTATTTACAAGAAAGTGAGTGGGAGCACTACATCATTTCTGATAAGTATATGTGAATGGCATATTTTTGACCGGAAATAATGTAGAATTTTCTGGAGAGCATAAAGGAGTGTTTGAAAAGAGTTTTTCAAAGAAAGACCTCGCTAAAGCTGCTTACACATTGAGCATCAAGATCTATAGAGATAGATCAAGACGCTTGATAAGTTTTTTCAATGAGTACATACCTTGAAAAGATTTTGAAGTAGTTCAAAATGGAACAATCAAAGAAGGAGTTCTTGCCTATGTTGCAAGGTGTGAAGTTGAGTAAAGACTCAAAACCCGACCACAGCAGAAAATAGAAAGAGAATGAACAGTCATTCCCTATGCCTCGGTCATAGGTTCTATAAAGTATGCTATGTTGTTTACCAGTCCTATTGTACACCTTAGCATCTTTCTGGCAAGGGAGTACAATAGTGATCTAGGAGTAGATCACTGGACAGCGGTCAAAATTATCCTTAGAGGACAAAGGAAATATTTCCCGGTTATGGAGGTGATAAAAGAGTTCATCGTAAAGAGTTACATTGATGCAAGCTTTTTACATCGATCTAGATGACTCTACGTCTCGATCTGGATACATATTCAAAGTGGGAGCAATTAGCTAGAGTAGCTCCGTGTAGAGCATTTTAGACATAAAAATTTGCGAAATACATACGGATCTGAATGTTGCAGACCCGTAGGCTAAACTTCTCTCACAAGCAAAACATGATCACTTTTTGGGTGTTAATCACAGAGCGATGTGAACTAGATTATTGACTCTAGTAAACCCTTTGGGTGTTAGTCACATGGAGATGTGAACTAATCACATAAAGATGTGAACTATTGGTGTTAAATCACATGACGATGTGAACTAGATTATTGACTCTAGTGCAAGTGGGAGACTGAAGGAAATATGCCCTAGAGGCAATAATAAAGTTGTTATTTATATTTCCTTATATCATGATAAATGTTTATTATTCATGCTAGAATTGTATTAACCGGAAACTTAGTACATGTGTGAATACATAGACAAACAGAGTGCAGTAGTTTGCCTCTACTTGACTAGCTCGTTGAATCAATGATGGTTATGTTTCGTAACCATAGACATGAGTTGTCATTTTATTAACGGGATCACATCATTAGAGAATGATATGATTGACTTGACCCATCAGTTAGCTTAGCATTATGATCGTTTAGTTTGTTGTTATTGCCTTCTTCATGACTTATACATGTTCCTATGACTCTGAGATTATGCAACTCCCAAATACCAGAGGAACACTTTGTGTGCTACCAAACGTCACAAAGTAACTGGGTGATTATAAAGGTGCTCTACAGGTGTCTCCGATGGTACTTTTTGAGTTGGCATAGATCGATATTAGGATTTGTCACTCCGATTGTCGGAGAGGTATCTCTGGACCCTCTCGGTAATGCACATCACTATAAGCCTTGCAAGCAATGTGACTAATGAGTTAGTTGCGGGATGGTGCATTACGGAACGAGTAAAGAGACCTGCTGGTAACAAGATTGAACTAGGTATTGAGATACCTACGATCGAATCTCGGGCAAGTAACATACCGATGACAAAGGGAACAACGTATGTTGTTATGCGGTTTGACCGACAAAGATCTTCACAGAATATGCAAGAACCAATATGAGCATCCAGGTTCCACTATTGGTTATTGACCAGAGATGTGTCTCGGTCATGTCTACATAGTTCTTGAACCCGTAGGGTCCGCATGCTTAACGTTCGTTGACGATCGGTATTATGAGTTTTGATGTACTGAAGGTAGTTCGGACTCCCGGATGAGATCGGGGACATGACGAGGAGTCTCGAAATGGTCGAGGCGTAAAAATCGATATATTGGACGACTATATTCGGACATAGGAAAAGTTCCGAGTGATTCGGGTATTTTTTGGAGTACCGAGGAGTTACGGGAATACGGGGGAAGAAGTATTGGGCCTCATGGGCCAAGTGGTGGAAGAGAGGAGGCAGGGCGCGCGGCCCCCCTAGCCCAAACCGAATTGGACTAGGGGGGCGACCCCCCTTTCCTCCTTTCCTCCCTCTCCTTCCTTCTCCCCTTCCCCCTTCCTTTCCTCCTCCTAGTAGGAGTAGGAAAGGGGTGTCCTACTCCTACTAGGAGGAGGACTCCTCCTCTTGGCGTGCCCTGCAAGGGCCGTCCGGCCTCCCCCCTTGCTCCTTTATATACGGGGGCAGGGGGCACCCTAGAACACACAAGTTGATCATTGATTCCTTAGCCGTATGCGGTGCCCCCCTCTAGCATAATCCACCTCGATCATATCGTAGCGGTGCTTAGGCGAAGCCCTAAATCAGTAGCAACATCATCACCATCATCACGTCGTCGTGCTGAAGGAACTCTCCCGTGAAGCTCTGCTGGATCGGAGTTCATGGGACGTCATCGAGCTGAACCTGTGCTGAACTTGGAGGTGCCGTGCGTTTGGTACTTGGATCGGTCGGATCGTGAAGATGTTCGACTACATCAACAACGTTCTCATAACGCTTCCGCTTACGGTCTACCGGGGTACGTGGACGATACTCTTCCCTCTCGTTGCTATGCATCACCATGATCTTGCGTGTGCGTACGATTTTTTTTTGAAATTACTATGTTTCCCAACATGGAGAGTACGGAGTGTACATGGGGATGAACGTGGGATGCTCCGCATCACGAACTGTGAGTGACATGTGCCCCATCGCACATGAGTTTTCTGCAGAACTCGTCTGCCATGCATGACACCATCATACACGTTTCTAGACAATTACTATCGGGGGAATTACCTGCGGTTAAACCCAGCTCATGACATTAAGCCATCTCTAGACTTAAGCAGCCCTGTTAAGTCATCCCGGGACTTAACCCAACATCTTACTTAACCCGACATGTGTAACCCGGCAGGCATAACCCGGCAAGTGTAACCCGACAGGTCCTAACCCGATAGATTGTGTAACCCGACAGATTGTGTGACCCGGATCCTAACCCGACAGATTGTGTAACCCGGATCCTAACCCAGATCCTAACTCGGCATCTACTTAGAATCCTGGAGATGAGTATCGGAGATAAGCCCTAAAGATGAGCCGCCTGGAGATAAGAAACCCAAGCGTCAAGAAGCCCGCGATAAGAAGTCAGAACTAGGCTAAGTTCTAATCGTACTAGGATTCTACATGTAACCCACCCCTTTAACTTATATAAGGAGGGGAAAGGCACCCCAAGGGGGGAAAATTTGAAACAGAAAGACAAGGCTTAGACAAGATCAAAGTAGATGTTCTCGAGATAGAGGTAGCGAAACACCGCCCTTGTAACCGAGATCATCATCAACATCAATATCAATCAAGCAGGATCTAGGCTTTTACCTCAACCGCGAGGGGCCGAACCTGGGTGAAATCTCACATTTCTCGATTCCGATCAATTCCGTTCAAGCTACTACCTAGTTGCGATGGCCTCACGACTAAGTCCTCACACTAGGACATCTGCCATGACAAAACCACGACAGTTGGCACCCACCGTGCGGCTCATGCTCGGAGTTGTGTTCTTGAAGGGATATCTCCTAGGGATTGAGATGCTTATGACCCGCCAGGATCAACAAGAGCCGGTGCAGAAGGATCTACGACAACTCGGAAGCAGAGTCAACAAATCCATTGTCTTCTGATCAGAATCACGCCTTAGAAACGTCAAGATCGACATGAATTCAAGCATCTGTGTGATCGAGCGATCAGGTCTACGCATTAGTCTCAGCGGCTGCTGAAGCTCTTCGGTTCTTTCTCTACTATGTCCGACATCAAACGAGGAGTACGAGTCTGCGTATATCATGTAAAGGACAAAATTCTTGTGGAGGGAAGGATACGCTCGGGTAGCTTTGCAAAAACAAGTCAACCTGGGCCATCATGACTGGTGTGCGACGTAGATTAGCCAAACCGGCCATCACCCGAAGGTGGACCGAGGCATCGGCATGGATTTGATTCCACATCGAGCCTGCCTCACCTCGCCGCACCTCTGCGGCCTCCGGGCCGCGACGCCCATGGCTCTGGCCTCCTACCGCCTCAAGCCGCCCAGCCTCGGCCGCCTTCGCCGCCCCGCCATACCCCGAGTGTGGCCTCTGCCACCCGCGAGCCTTTGCTGGCCTTCGCCCGCTTCCACCTCACCTTGCGGGCACAGCTCCACCGCCACGCTATAAGACAGTAGAACCACTACCGAGCCACCCACGCTTGCCTTGTTGTGAGCTGCCAGCCATGTACGTTGTCTGCACGGACTCGCCTTGTGCCGCCCCTCGTGCTTGAGCCACTGGAATCCTACTCCGCTGCCCGCCTCCGTAGTATTGCCATGGATCGCCTCGCAAAGTTTCCACATCTGCCCGGCGCTGAATCGCCACCTCCGCCTGATGTTGAATCGCTGAACCACCCAGGCCTTGTTCTGTGCCATTGAGCACCCTCGAGCCGCCCTCACCTCACCTTGCCTCGAGTCGCCGGCTCCGTGTCCGGTGACGCGCCTCGACCCGCCCTTGCCAGGGCCCCTGCGGACCCGCCTGCTTTAAATTGGGCGTCGCGAATCACCTCCTACCTCGAGCAGTCCAGCTCCAACTCCACTTCTGCCTCCATGGTTCTCCCCGCCATGGCTCACCTCACCTCCGCTGTTACACCTATAGGCCGCCCGCCCGTGCCCTCCCGATGGCTCCTGAGCCGCCGCAGCTGTGCCTCGATGGCATGCCCCTTCACTGCCGTAGTCGTGCCTCAAAGGTATGCCCCTTCACCGCCACTCCTTCAAACCACCGCCACGATCTCGTCAAAGCCGGCCGCGCCTGAGCCGCCCTCGCCGGCGTGCTAAGCTCCTACCCGATAGGGGTAACCCGGCAGGCGTAACCCCGCAGGTGTAACCCGATTGGTCCTAACCCAGCAGATTGTGTGCCCCGGATCCTAGCCTGGCAGATTGTGTAACCCGGATCCTAACCCAAATCCTAACCCGACATCTACTTAGAATCCCGGCGATGAGTCTCGGAGATGAGCCCTGAAGATGAGCCGCTTGGAGATAAGAAGTGAGAAGCCCAGGGTTAAGAAGCCCGCTATAAAAAGTCAGAACTAGGCTATGTTCTAATCCTACTAGGACTTTACATATAACCCACCCATTTAACTTATATAAGGAGGGACAGGGCACCCTAAGGGGGAAAATTTGAAACAGACAGACAAGTCTTGGACAAGATCAAAGTAGATGTTCTTGAGATAGAGGTAGCGAAACACTGCCCTTGTAACCGAGATCATCATCAACATCAATATCAATCAATCAAGATGTAGGATTTTACCTCCACCGCGAGGGGCATAACCTGGGTAAAATCTCGCGTTTCTCAATTCCGATCAACTCAGTTCAAGCTACTACCTAGTTGCGATGGCCTCACGACTAAGTCCTCACACTAGGACATCTGCCGTGACAAAACCACGACAGTTGGTGCCCACCCTGGGACTCACGCTCGGAGTTGTGTTCTTGAAGGGATCTCTCCTAGGGATCGAGATTCTTATGATCAACAAGAGCCGGTGCGGAAGGATCTACGACAACCCGGAAGCAGAGTCGACAAATCCATTGTCTTCTGATTAGAATGCGCCTTAGAAACGTCGAGATCGACAGGAATTCAAGCATCCGTGTCACTGAGTGATCGGGTCTACGCATTAGTCTCGGTGGCTGCTGAAGCTCTTTGGTTCTTTCTCTACTATGTCTGACATCAATTGAGGAGTACTAGTCTGCGTATATCACGTAAATGACAAAATTCTTGCGGAGAGAAGGATACGCTCAGATAGCTTTACAAAAACAAGTTAACCTAGGCAATCATGAGTGGTGTGCGACGTAGATTAGCCAAACAGGCCATGACCCGGAGGTGGACCCAGGCATGGGCACGGATTCGATTCCACATCGAGCCTGCCTCACCTCGCCGCACCTCTACGGCTCTGGGTCATGACGCCCATGGCTCTGGCCTCCTACTGCCTGAAGCCGCCTGGCCTTCGCCGCCTCCGCCACCCTGCCATACCCTGAGTGCGGCCTCTGCCACCTGCTAGCCTCCGCCGGCATTCGCCCGGTTCCACAACACCTCACAGGCGCAGCTCCACCGCCACGCTATAAGACAACAAAACTACTACCGAGCCACCCACGCTTGCCTCGTTGCGAGCCGCCGGCCATGTACGTTGCCCAGGCAGACTCGCTTTGTGCCGCCCCTCGTGCTTGAGCCGCTGGAATCCTACTCCGCAGTATTACCATGGATCGCCACGCAAAGTTTCCACATCCGCCCGGTGCTGAATCACCACCTCCGCCTGACGTTGAATAATTGAACCACCCCGGCCTTGCTCCGCGCCACCGAGCCACCCTCACCTCACCTTGCCTCGAGTCACCAGCTCTGTGTCCGGTGACGTGCCTCGACCCGCCCTTGCTGGGGGCCCCTGGGGACCCGCCTGCTTTAACCCGGGCGTCGCAAATCACCTCCTACCTCGAGTAGTCCAGCTCCAGCTCCAACTCTGCCTCCATGGTTCTTCCCGCCATGGCTCACCTCACCTCTGCTGCTGCACCTGCAGGCCGCCCGCCCTCGCCCTCCCGATGGCTGCCGAGCCGCCGCAGCTGTGCCTCGATGGCAGGCCCCTTCACCGCCGCAGCCGTGCCTCGACGGCATGCCCCTTCACTGCCGCTCCTTCAAGCCGCCGCCACGATCTCGTCAAAGCCGGCCACACCTGAGCCGCCCTCGTCGACGTGCTGAGCTGCTACCGTGGCCGCCTCTACCTCCGCTTCCTTGAGCCCCCTCACCCCCCTCTTTCACTCGGCCTCCAGCGCTACGCCCGCTCCCCCGTGGACAAGTACCCTGCATGCCGCTGGTCGGATTCACACGAGCCACCCCATCTCGCTGCTGCGCACCGTGTCGTGAGCCCACCGGCCTCGCAGCCGCCTCCGCTATGCTCCGCCTCGCCGCTACGCACCGCGCCTTGAGCCGCCTGGCCTCGCAGTTGCCTCCGTTGTGCTCCACCTCACTGCTGTACCGACCAAGAGTTGCCGCCCTCCTCTGGCCTGGCCGCACGCCGACGTTATCTCATCACACTTGGCCCGCGCCCCACGAGCTGTTACGTTAACCTGCCACACCTCTCTCTGTCGGCCATGAGCCACCTTTGCCAAGTCACCAGCGAACTGCTCCGGCCTTGCTCTATAGGGCTCCGCCGCCGACCTGCTGTCTCCGCGGCCTCAATCCAGCACTATGGCCCCGCTCGCCTCAGACCCGCCCGCCTATCCATGAGCGCATATTTCGTCACGGCCAAGCACCGAGCCACCACCCACTGTCAAGTCCCGCCATGACACCACCCATCTCCGCTGCTGCTGCGGCGATGGATTCCACCACACTTCCGAGCCGCTGCTGTTCTCCATCTCCGCCATGCACAGTTTGCAAGACGACCACCGCTGCACGCTGCTCCGAGCCGGCCCTGCTTTTCCGGCACCGCCTCTGCCGTGTTTGGCCTCTGCCTCAGCCGCTCTTGTAGCCTCGCCCTCAACTCGCCACCGCCGCTCCGTCTCTAGCCCACGGGCACGCCGGTTCCCCGCTGCTCCAGCAATCTGCTTTGGCTAGGTGCTCAAAGAAAAGAAAAATCAAGGAGTGAGCCGGCTGAAAAAAGAAAAGAAAAGAAAAGAAAAGAAAAGAAAAGAAAATTTCAATGGATGGTTCTAGAGGACTTTACAAATTCTCAGAAATTTTTGTGGATGACTGCTTAAATATGACCAGTGGGAGGACAGACAATGATTGAGTCGGCGACTCGTCTTTATAGTCACCTAATCACGACTGGCTCAACATCCCACGAAAACAACTAGGTGTTACCCGCCTTATTTATTTTTATCAATACACTGCATTCCTCCGAGAACAATTATTCTGCCTTAATATTTTTTCTACACAGGACAATTGTTCCATGTTCATGGCAAACATGACACGATATTATGTCATCCAAATATATCAGGGCAATTGTTCAATCCAAAATGGTGTTATACTACTGATACAAAGCACACGACAACATCATTCTGCACTCAAGATTGTCCGTGCTATGCCGCTCAATGGAAGCGATGAAATTACAGCTATTGCGAACCGGTCTACGTCAACACATCAGGGTCGCGCTCGATCACACAAGCTGCCCAGTGGACATGCGCAAGCCCCCACCCGGTCCGGTTTGCATCAGCATATTGAGAAGAAAAAGAGAAGAAAATGGCCCTGGACAAACCAGATGAGCTAGTCCAAGAAAGAATAACAAGCAATGGGAGGGCATATGATGCACATAAAAAAGATCATTAATTCGCCATCTCACCTCTAGTTCCAAACAAATTCCAGTGTTCCGCTGTCAACTATAGGTCGGTTTATGCCACGGGTAAATATGAAGAATCTTAAGCCGACTCCTCGAGTCATCTTAAGACTTGGGGCTACACAGACAAGTCTCGGCAAATTTGGCCGCTTTCACAAATTTAAGAACCCCGGGTCATTGTAGGGAAGACAAACCGTACCCGGGGACGGCTGCCAATTTGGCGAAAATTTAAAGCTTGTGAGAAAAAATCGGGCTCAAAAAGTGTCGGGCAATCAAAAAAGTTTTCGGCTCAAAATTAAGATTCTGGGTTATCAGAAAAGGTTCCGGCTCAAGAGTAATCTGTCTCTCACAAAGTTTTGAGATCTGAATATCCGGCTCAACATCCGGTTCAAGAGGAATCCATCTCTCGCAAGTTCGAGTTCTCAGAAAAATGAAAGGTTGCCAAAAACAACTTGGTGCCATGATGCGCAGTTCAAACATGGGTATCCTGCCAGATTGGCAAAAAAATTAAAGGTTCCCAAAGAGGACTAGCTGCCAAGATGCGCGGTTTAAACATGGGTATCCTACCTTATTGGCTTATCATATTATGATCAATGTAATAAAGATGGCATCCCCGAAACTCGGGGCCTCTATCGTTTCATCACATAAATTAAGTATGAGTCTTTTATTAATTGACCATAAGGTCACTTGGGGGCTACCAACTCACCGAGTTTAGCTATCTTACACTCTTGACCGACAAATAAATGCCACATTATTGGTTAAACCTGCTCGTATGCTTGATGTTACTCCAAAAAAGATGACTCGCCGTACTCTTGACAAGTCAATCTTTATGACTCTGAACTTGTCAAAGTTAAAACGACTGCTTAAGTCATGTGAGAGCCAGCTTTCTGAAAGCGAGGATAAACCAAGTCTATCATGCTAGCTTCACTAAATCAAGACTCGAGCCTCGAAAGCCAGTCTTTTTATACTCTGTTATCATATACATACATCATCATACATTGCATCATTCATTGCATCATCATACAATGCATCATATATGCATGGATATACTGGTTTATGTTGCAAGAGCCAGTTTTCAAACCGGGTTACATTATTCCAATATTTAATAGCCAACATGTCTGGATTTTCATTATGGTTATCATAACTAGTATTTAATGATTGAGGTTTTCAAATCCGTTTCAGGAAAATGTCTATTATTTCCTCATCCAAAAATACCAGCTTACAACAAGGAGCATGGTTCAATATTGATATGCAAAGCATTCAGTAACATCATCCAGGTAGTGGATATGATTTTATTCTACAATTGAAGGACTAGTCACGAGTCCCTGCAGGCACACGGCCCGGTACTTGGGGCTACATTATTCAAATCACGATTATATCAAGTATGCAAGTCCCATGTCACTGCAAACATGCAGCACATCACTTGGGGACTAATGCAAGTTGTTTTTCAAATCATCACATTGTCAACAGACCCGGTTATCTCAGGGACATGAGCCGGCCTTCCATCATTTTCTAAGTCCCAGCCCAATATTATCTTACTGAGCCGGACCTTGGGGATTATAACATTCAGTTGTTTACCAAAGTCATAAGGTCAAACTAGAAAACCCGGCCCATCACATACTCATGACCTAGCCCTTGGGGGCTACACATTGCTCTTCAAGTCTACATAATCAGATATGCAAAATTCCTTGCCCATTATTGCATAATGACCCGACCCTTAGGGGCTACACTGGTTGAAGTTTTATGAGCAGAAGACAACTACAAGTCCCAGGTTGCTGCAAGCAAGACAAACCGGTACTTGGGGGCTACATATGTGGAATACAAAACATTCAACTTATGATTGGAACTCAGATGAACAACCCAGATTTCTCCAGAATGGTAATATTTATATTGAAGCAAGTCTGAAGTTTTTTTTGACCATGAGCAAGCCTTAAGTTATCACTACATTCCCCTCTTAAGACCTGGCGCTACAGGTAATATGGATATGGGGAAGGTATACCTTCAAATTCTTAGTCGGAGAAGGGAGGAATGGTGGATGAGTAACACCACCCCACGCCTCCTTTTATAGAGGGAGCAGAGGGCTGGTTCTCCACTATTCTGGGGCAACCGTCCGATCTCCCAATCCAACCCTCTACACCCCTGGATGGCGTCTAGATTCATCAGCCGCCTCACTACACAAATCCAAGGCGCTGCGTATTCTACCAAGGCACATGTTCCAGCGCCCTGCGCGTCCACCACCAACCCTGTGCAATGCATGCAGCACGCATGTCGGAAACGGCAGGCGTAGTGGGTGAGCTTAAGGTAAAATGGCAGTTACCACAGTTCACGTGTGGACGCCCTAATGGCTTCCAGTGGACGTGGGTGCCCCTGGTTTACAACATGAACGACACACACCGTCTAAGTGTGTGACGCCCGGATAATCAAGCTACAGTAATCCACTATTAAGGGTGCCATGTCATCAAGATTACTGTTGCTAATCCTTGGTTGATCCAAATCACAATCCAAATCCAAATTTAAAATAAAAGTCCAAAATTCAAATTTCTCAAACATTCAAAGTAAAATGTTCAAAGTGTGGAAAATATTCCATAAATAATTATGGTGGTGACCCAACACTTTTGTAAAGTATTGAAATGCCTTTTTGTGAATATAATAGTGGCTAAAAACAATTGTTAAATGCTTTATAAATTATAAAAATGCTAAACTATTTTATTTAAACCTCAAACTAATTGTGGCTGTGGCATAATTACTAATACTAATTTAGGGGCTAAGTTTGTGTTTTATAAAACCTAAAATTTAAATAAAACTAAAAAGAGAACAGAAAGCAAAGAAAAGGTAAAAGAAAATAGAAACGAAGAAAACCCCCCTGGGCCTTTGCTGCCGAACCGGCCTAGGTGGCCTAGCCAAGCCCACTCCCCCGAGGTCGCCCACTTCCCCCTGTTCACCCGACCGAGGCGCGTGCCCACGCGGTCGTCGCCTGACCGCCTCGCCACCCCGCGTCTCGCCGCCGAGGGGATAAGGCCGAGCCCCCCAGCCTCGTCAGCTCTCCCACGCCCCCTCAATTCCCTCGTACGCTCTCATCCACTCCACTCCCATTGCTCTCTCTCTCT
>NC_041392.1:385351936-385369478 GCF_002162155.2 Triticum dicoccoides | reverse complement strand
CACTCACTCGCCCCCCCTCCTCCAGATCCGTCATCGAGAGCGGCCGTCGCCGCCCGCCTCACTCTGCCGTGGCCACAGACACCTCTCGCCTCGCCGTTGCGTCCAGGAAGACCATCATCGTCCGCTGCATCTACCACGGAGACAAAAACGAGCCGGAACCCCCTCCTTCACCGGATCCGCGTCGCCCTCGTCTGCTTCGGTCTCCGGCCATCTTCGTCAAGTCCGACCGCCCTACAGCTACTAAGCCGTCACCGGGCCCTCTTGCACCTCCCCGGTGAGCTTCGCCTGCCCCCCTTTTCTTCGTCACCTTGCCGCGCGCGTAGTCGCCGTCTTTGCCATGGCCGAACCCGCCACCATTGATGAGCTCGCTGCCGTAGCCATCGTCACCGTAGCTTGCTCCCGAGTTCATAACTGAGCTCATGGGGCTCGTGCGGGTCCAATGCTGCTGCCCGCATCGACTACCGTGCCCCACATCAGAGTAGCCACAAGCGCTCGCTGCCACCTGACATCGACGTGCTCGCCGCGACCCCTCCTTCTTCCCGTGCGGCTCGAGCCGCGCCCACACATGCATTGCTGTCGCCGCGCGTGCCTGGTTCATGCGCCACCGCATCTCCCCACCCGCTGCTCCTCGTCGCGATGGCCGTCTACCTCCGCGCCCCTATGCCGCCCACGCCGTGGTCGGCTGCTGCCGCTCCACAGCCGCTGTTGCTGGGCACCACTTCCACCTCCAGCTGCGCCCCGCTACTCCCGCACTCGCCGTAGCCGCCACCCGCTTCTACCCCGCGCTTCCCTGCCGCCCCCGCGACACCTCTCCTCTGTGTCGCCCCGCCCCTCCTCCCACGCTATCCAGCTCGGCCGCTACCGTGCCATGCCCGCCCCTACACCACACTACTGCCATGCGTCCCGTTCGACACTCGTGTCACGGCGCCTATGCGCCGGTCATCGTCGCCGTCCACCACGTCCCCTCGCTAGCCGCTGAGGGAGCCCTGGATTAGGGGGTCCTCGGGCGCCCGGGCTATGTGACATGGGCCGAATTGATGGGCCATGAAGATACAAGATAGAAGGCCTTCCCTCATGTCCGGATGGAACTCTCCTTTGTGTGGATGGCAAGCTTGGCGCTTGGTTATGAAGATTCCTTTCTCTGTAAACCGACTCTGTACGACCCTAGGCCCCTCCGTATCTATATAAACTGGAGCGTTTAGTCCGTAGAGGCAATCATAATCATATATGCTAGATATCCAGGGTTTAGCCATTACGATCTCGAGGTAGATCAACTCTTGTAACCCCTATACTCATCAAAGTCAATCAAGCAGGAAGTAGGGTACTACCTCCATTAAGAGGGCCCGAACCTCGATAAACATCTGGTTCCTTGTCTCATGTTACCTTCGATCCTCGGACGCACAGTTCGGGACCCCCTACCCGAGATCGGTCGGTCTTGACACCGACATTGGTGCTTTCATTGAGAGTTCCACTATGCCATCGACAGAAGGTTCGATGGTTCGACCGATCATCTACAATGATGCTATTTCAGGGGAGACTTTCCTCCCTGGCCAAATTTTTGTATTCGGCGGCTTCGCACTGCGTGCCAACTTGATTGGCCACCTTGAATAGATCGATAGCTACGCCCCTAGTCACCAGATCAGTTTCGGGAACCTAAACTATGTCGCTGATATCCGAGGAGAATTGATCTTCGAAGGGTTCACGGCCTGGACCATCACTGTGGCCTTAGATCTAGAGCAAACTATCAGGTCTGAAGATGGGAGTGTGGAGCCCACTAGACTCTCCATTACAAAACCGCATTATCGAGTATTCGGAGGCGATCGTGTCCACGACAAACTCGGAATCATTCCACGTTCCCCCTATCATGGAAAGGTCGGACTCGCCCCCAGACTCCAGATCCAAACTCTCGAAGTCCGTGCCAAGTAGGCAGGGCCAGGAGGCTTTCACCCTGGCCAGCCCCGCGGAGTCTCGCTTCCACATCCAAAACTCGCTCTTAAACGAGGCCCTGGACTTAATGCGATCCCTCGCTATTCCAGAGGAATCACTTCCGAACTACGCCCAGCCCGGACTAGGGGCTGAGATTGTGGAATTTTACGTCCCACCCACCACCCACTTCGTAGCCACTGTCGAAGACTTAACCGACATGCTGGATTATGCCTCTGAAGACATCGACAGCATGGACGACGATGCCTGAGACGAACAAGGCCAAGACCTGCCGATTACCAAACGTTGGACGACCACCTCCACATATGATGTATACATGGTGGACACACCCAGAGAGGATGACGATGCAAACAAGAAAGATCCGGTAGAGTACAAACCTGATGAGGCACCACCAAAACGTCGACGTCAGAGACGCCGCTCGAAATCGTGTCGTGAGAAAGAAATTAATACCGGCACCGAAGACGATAACACTTCGGAGGGTGCCGAAGAGCCCAAAGACCCCGTCGAGCCCACATCCGGACAAGACGATGTGGGAGAGGGGCAAGTCAACCCGACGATCCGGTTGGGAATGAGGACTCAGAAGATAGTAATTATCTACCACTCTCCGAAGATGATGTGAGCCTCGGTGACAAAGACTTCATCATGCTAGAGGAACGACTCGAGCAGGAGTGCTTTAAGCGCCAGCTAATCGCCACTGCGAGAAGTCTAAAAAAGCAGCAGTAGCGGCTCCAAGTCGAACAAGATACACTCAACGACAGGTGGACCCAAGTCCTAGCCGCCGAAGAGTATGGCCTTCAACACCCAACTAAGAGTTATCCGAAGCGTTGGCTACTTCCACAATTCGACGATGAGGCCGTCAAGCCCATACCGTCGAGAAACGACCATGCTGATGAACCAGACAGGCCGCCATGTGGACGAGATAAAGTAGCCACCTACGCCGAACACCAACCCGCACCACCTCGCTGTAAAGGCTGAGAGATAGCGACTCGAGGATACACCTACGACCTTTGTCAAGACCTGAATAATAGAGAAGGCCAAACAAGATTAATCTACAGATCAAGGGGGCGTGCCCCAACATGGGATGACGAGCGTCAAGCTTGGCCTCACAGGCATAACCTCACCAGACCCGAAAACCGCATACGGACTTCATCTGAATTGCATTGTGATGTCGCCCAATACAGAGGCGCCGCACACCCTTATGCTTCACCGATGAGGTAATGGAGCACCAGTTCCCTGAAGGGTTTAAATCCGTGAACATTGAATCATACGATGAACGACAGATCCCGTGGTATGGATCGAAGATTTTCTTCTCCATATCCACATGGTCCGCGGTGAAGCAGCCTACCAAAAAACTCTATTGGTAGCTGGGAAGATTTGTAAGATTCCTTTAGAGACAACTTCCAAGGTACCTATGTTCGGCCTGCAGATGCCGATGACCTTAGTCACATTGTCCAGCAACCCGAAGAGTCAGCCTGGAAACTCTGGACTAGGTTCTTAATTAAAAAGCACCAAATTGTCGATTGTCCGGACGCTGAAGCCCTCGCGGCCTTTAAACACAGCGTCCGTGATGAGTGGCTCGCCCGACACCTCGGCCAAGAAAAGCCAAAGTCCATGGCAGCCCTCACTGCACTCATGACCCGCTTTTGCGCGGGAGAAGACACCTGGCTCGCTCGTAGAAGCCACAGTACCAGCGACCCTGGCACCTCCGAAGCCAAAGATGCAGCGGCAAGCCATGACACGACAAGCACAAGCATCGAAGAAACAATAAGGATACCAAAGACATGGCGGTCAACGCCAGATTTACTGGCTCTAAACCCGGCCAGCGGAAGAAGCCATTTAAAGGAAACAAGGATGGTCCATCTAGTCTGGACCAAATACTAGACCAGCCTTGCCAGATTCATGGCACCCCTGACATGCCTGCCAATCATACCAATAGAAATTGTTGGGTATTTAAATAGGCCGATAAGCTAAACACCGGGTATAAGGGGAATGGGCTGCCTAGCAAGGATGACGATGAAGATCCTTGCCCACTGAACACAGGGGGACAGACAAAATTCCCCCCGAAGTCAAAGCAGTGAATATGATATACGTCACTCACATCCCCAAGAGGGAGTGCAAGCGCGCATTAAGGGACATATATGCCATAGAGCAACTCGCCCCAAAATTTAACCCCGGGTCTGCCTATCCGGTCACTTTTGATCGCAGAGACCTTCCGACCAGTATCCGTCATGGAGGTTCGGGAGCATTGGTCCTCGATCCAATTATCGATGGATTCCATCTCCTGCGAGTCCTTATGGATGGCAGCAGGAGTCTTAACCTGCTTTATCAGGACACTGCCCGCAAAATGGGAATTAATCCGTCAAGGATCAAGCCCACCAAAACAACCTTTAAAGGAGTGATACCCGGCGTGGAGGCCTGTTGTACAGGGTCCATCATGCTGGAAGTAGTCTTCGGTTCACCAAATAATTTCCGCAGCGAAGACCTGATCTTTGACATCGTCCCCTTCCATAGTGGCTATCAAGCACTACTCGGACGAACCGCTTTCGCCCATTTTAATGCGATCCCGCATGATGCTTACCTAAAGCTCAAAATGCCCGGACCCCGCGGCGTTATTATAGTCCATGGAAACATGGAGCACTCCATCCATACTGAGGAGCATAAGGCGGTCCTTGCAGTCGAAATACAGGGTGGCCTCATTAAACTGAGTACTACATCGGCAGTCAAGCCCCCGGACACTGTCAAAAGGGTCCGTTTTCCCCTACAGAATGGCAGTCCGGCTCGTCCAGAGCTAGATTAGCAATTCAGCCTCCGCCAAAGCCCCAACCTGATAATGGCATATGTACCGCGCGTACATAACTACGCACTAAAGATACCATGGCCAAGGATAGAGGCATATTAAAGTCCACAATACGGCTCAATCCTATCGGGACCATCATATTCTTTCTTTCTTTTTCCTATTTTTATTTTTCCAGGCTCTTTATGACCCAAATCATTTTTAAAAGATCACACATCAAGGCGAAAAGCAGCACAGACATGTGGCAGAGTATCCAAAGGACCTTCAAGATCACTGCTACCTCTTTTAGCACTGCATTGGTTTTCCCCGAAGAGGAAGAGATGATGCAGCAAAGTAGCGTAAGTATTTCCCTCAGTTTTTGAGAACCAAGGTATCAATCTAGTAGGAGGCTACACGCAAGTCCCTCGTACCTGCAAAAAACAAATAAATCCTTGCAACCAACGCAAATAGGGGTTGCCAATCCCTATAGGGCCACTTACGACAGTGAGATCTGATAAGAAAATATTTTTGGTATTTTTATGATAAAGATGCAAAGTAAAATAAAGGCAAAATAAATAGCAAAGTAAATAACTAAGTAGTAGGAGATTGATATGATAAAGATAGACCCGGGGGCCATAGGTTTCCCTAGTGGCTTCTCTTGAGAGCATAAGTATTCTACGGTGGGTGAACAAATTACTGTTGAGCAATTGACAGAATTGAGCATAGTTATGAGAATATCTAGGTATGATCATGTATATAGGCATCACGTCCGAGACAAGTAGACCGACTCCTGCCTGCATCTACTACTATTACTCCACTCATCAACCGCTATCTAGCATGCATCTAGAGTATTAAGTTAAAACAGATTAACGCCTTAAGCAAGATGACATGATGTAGAGGGATAGACTCATGCAATATGAAGAAAACCCCATCTTGTTATCCTCGATGGCAACAATACAATAGGTGCCTTGCTGCCCTTACTGTCACCAGGAAAGGACACCGCAAGATTGAACCCAAAGCTAAGCACTTCTCCCATTGCTAGAAAGATCAACCTAGTAGGCCAAACCAAACTGATAATTTGAAGAGACTTGCAAAGATAACCAATCATACATAAAAGAATTCAGAGAAGATTCAAATATTATTCATAGATAGACTTGATCATAAACCCACAATTCATTGGTCTCAACAAACACACCGCAAAAAGAAGATTACATCGAATAGCTCTCCACAAGAGAGGGGGAGAACATTGTATTGAGATCCAAAAAGAGAGAAGAAGCCATCTAGCTACTAACTATGGACCCGTAGGTCTGAAGTAAACTACTCACACTTCATCGGAGAGGCTATGGTGTTGATGTAGAAGCCCTCTGTGATCGATGCCCCCTCCGGCGGAGCTCCGGAACAGGCCCCAAGATGGGATCTCGTGGATACAGAAAGTGACGGCGGTGGAATTAGGGTTTTGGCTCCGTCTCTGATCGTTTGGGGGTATGTGGGTATATATAGGAGGAAGAAGTACGTCGGTGGAGCAACAGGGGGCCCACGAGGATGGAGGGCGCGCCTGAGGGTGGGGGCAGGCGCGCCCCCCTACCTCGTGGTCTCCTGTTGATTGGCTTGACGTAGGGTCCAAGTCTCCTGAGTTGTATTCGGTGAGAAAATCACGTTCCCGAAGGTTTCATTCCATTTGGACTCCGTTTGATATTCCTTTTCTTCGAAACCCTAAAACCGGCAAAAATCAGCAATTCTGGGCTGAGCCTCCGGTTAATAGGTTAGTCCCAAAAATAATATAAAAGTGGATAATAAAGCCCAATAATGTCCAAAACAGTAGATAATATAGCGTGGAGCAATCAAAAAATATAGATACGTTGGAGACGTATCAAGCATCCCCAAGCTTAATTCCTGCTCGTCCTCGAGTAGGTAAATGATAAAAACAAAAATTTTCATGCGGGGTGCTACTTGGCATACTTTTAATGTAATTCTTCTTAATTGTGGTATGAATATTCAGATCAGAAAGATTCAAGACAAAAGTTCATATTGACATAGAAAATAATAATACTTGAAGCATATTAACAAAGCAATTATGTCTTCTTAAAATAACATGGATAAAGAAAGTTATCCCTACAAAATCATATAGTCTGGCTATGCTCTATCTTCACCACACAAAACATTTAAATCATGCACAACCCCGATGACAAGGCAAGCAATTGTTTCATACTTTTGACATTCTCAAAAAAATTTCAATCTTCACGCAATACATGAGAGTGAGCCATGGATATAGCACTATAGGTGGAATAGAGTGGTGGTTGTGGAAAAGACAAAAAAGGGGAAGATAGTCTCACATCAACTAGGCGTATCAATAGGCTATGGAGATGCCCATCAATAGATATCCATGTGAGTGAGTAGGGATTGCCATGCAACGGATGCACTAGAGCTATAAGTATATGAAAGCTCAAAAAGAAACTAAGTGGGTGTGCATCCAACTTGCTTGCTCATGAAGACCTAGGGCAATTTTGAGGAAGCCCATCATTGGAATATACAAGCCAAGTTCTATAATGAAAAATTCCCACTAGTATATGATAACATGAGAGACTCTCTACTATGAAGATCATGGTGCTACTTCGAAGCACAATTGTGGTAAAGGGATAGTAACATTGTCCCTTCTCTCTTTGTCTCTCATTTTTTTTCTTTTTTTATTTGGGCCTTTTCTCCTTTTTTATGGCCTCTTTTTTTTCTCTTTTTTTCATCCGGAGTCTCATCCCGACTTGTGGGGGAATCATAGTCTCCATCATCCTTTCCTCACTTGGGACAATGCTCTAATAATGGTGATCATCACACTTTTATTTTCTTACAACTCAATAATTACAACTCGATACTTAGAACAAGATATGACTCTCTATGAATGCCTCCGACGGTGTACCGAGATATGCAATGATGCATGAGTGACAAGTATGAAAGAATTATGAACGGTGGCTTTTGCCACAAATACTATGTCAACTACATGTAACGCCCGGGTAATCAAGCTACAGTAAATCCATGCTAATGGTGCCACGTCACCACGATTACTGTTGCTAATATACCATTAGTTCAAAACCGAGTCAAATTCAAATTTAAAATAAAATTAAATAATAAAAGTTTTCAAAAGTTAAAACAAAAATGTTCGGGCGGTGCCATAATTTGCATATGTAATTATGGTGTAATAAACACATTTTTATAAAGTGCCTAAGTATTTTAAAATGAAATAAAACAGAAAAAGAAATAAAAGAAAAGAAAATACAAAAGTAGAAGTCAAAAAAAGGAAAAGAGAAAAGCCCCCCCCTACCCGCTGGGCCAAGTGGCCCAGCTGGCCTCTACCGACCCAACCGGCCGGCCCACCCCGCTCCCATAAACCGTCCCCCACTCCACCCACTCCACCGACACCCCCACTCCTCCCACGAAAATATCTCCTCCCCCTCTCCCCCGATTGGATCGGGATCGTGTGGGAGGCCACCGACGCCGTCGCCTGTCGCCGCCAGGAGATCACGCCGCCTCACCGGAGCCCCTCCCCACCGGTCTGCTCCCACGTCGCTCGTCGTCCCCGTCCCCCACCTTGTGCCCCACTGCCCTTGTCCCCACGCGCGCGCCGCCCGTCCCGCCGTGGCCTCTTCCTCACCGCCTCGCCCCGCACGGCCATCCACCTCGCCTCCACCCGCGGCACCCCCTGTCGCCGCCCTGTGCCCGTGCCACCCAGACGCTGTGCGCGCCCCGTGCGCCCGTCCTGGTCGGGCCCCTCCTGGCCGCGCCAAAGCGCGCGCGCCTGCACCCCGTGCTCCTCGCCTCGCCCCTGATGCCCTTGCCCACTCGTTGGCCCAGCAGCTCAGCCGCTACAGCCGGTTGCCTGTTGCGCCCTGGCCACGAGGCCTACCGCACCCGTCCACGCCCCGCACCCGTTGCGCCCGTCCTGGCCTCCCCCGCACCCCCTCTCGCGCCCCCTGCTTCTCCTCCCGCGCCGCTGCCGCCGACAACCACAGCCGTCGTGCCCCTACTCCCCCCGCTCCGCTCCGCGTCAGGCCCCCGCGCCCCCGCTCGCTGCTGCCTTCTGCTACAACTGCGGCGGCTACCGCCGTCTGCGCGCTCGGCCGCGACCACGGCCACCGGCGCCAAGGCGCGCGCCCACCCTCTGCACGCCACCCCACAGCGCCTGTTTGGGCGGGCTAGCGCTCGTCGCCTGGCTCTGCCCGGTGCCCGTTTGCCCGCTATGGCCCCCTAGGGCCTATGACAAAGGGGGCCCACCCCAGAACGTTTACAAAAAAAGGAAACAAAAATAATAAAAATAAATAAATAAATAAATAAATATTATTAATTAATTACTTAATTAAAGAATTAATTAACTTAATTAATTTTGATTAATTAAACTAATCAAATAACTAAACTAATTAATGCTGATTAGGTTAATTAATATGTTTAATTAAAATGTGTCACTGACCAGTGGGACCCACTGGACAGGTTGACCAGTCAACCCCTGTTGACTGCTGATGTCAGCATGACATCATGCTGATGTCATAAATCCAATTTTGAATTAAATTAAATAATTAATTAAATTCTAGGAATTAATAAAATCTTTAGAAAATCATATCTTTTAATCCGTAACTCGGATTAAATTATTTTCAACATGAAAATTGCTCAGATCGACGAGAAGAATCCGGATACGCAGCCCGTTCGTCCGCCACACACCCCTAACATATCGAACTCGCAACTTTCCCCCTTCGATCCATCAGTTTGAAAACGCGAAACACCGGGGATACTTTCCCGGATGTTTCCCCCCTTCGTCGGTATCACCTACTACCGCGATTGGGCACACCTAGCCTCACGCTTTGTCATGTCATGCATCGTCATGCATTTGTTTGCATTGTATTTATTGTTTCTCCCCCCTCTTCTCTCGCTAGACACCAAGACCGACGCTGCTGCTACCCAGTACGACTACGGTGTTGACGACCCCTCTCTCATGCCAGAGCAACCAGGCAAGCCCCCCCCCCCTTGATCACCAGATATCGCCTACTCTTCTCTATACTGCTTGCATTAGAGTAGTGTAGCATGTTACTGCTTTCCGTTAATCCTATTCTGATGCATAGCCTGTCATTGTTGCTACAGCTGTTGATACCTTACCTGCAATCCTAAATGCTTAGTATAGGATGCTAGTTTACCATAAGTGGCCCTACATTCTTGTCCGTCTGCCATGCTATACTATCGGGCTGTGATCACTCGGGAGGTGGTCATGGGTATATACTTATATACATAATATATGATACTTGTGGTGACGAAAGACGGGTTGGCTCGTAGGAGTACTCGCGAGTGATTCACGGATTGGGTCCGAAAGGACGTTTGTCCCGACGGCCCTCTGAGTGGATCTTTATGGTGGAGCGACAGGGTAGGTTGAGACCACCTAGGAGAGAGGTGGGCCTGGCCCTGGTCGGCGTCCGTGGTTATTTCAAAATAACACGCTTAACGAGATCTTGGTATTTGATCTGAGTCTGGCTACTGGCCTATACGCACTAACCAACTACGCGGGCAGTTATGGGCACTCGACGTCGTGGTATCAGCCGAAGCCTTCGTGACGTCAGCGACTGAGCGGCGCTCGCCGGATTGGACTTGAACGCCTGCTAGGCTAGGTCTGCTTCCGACCGCCCTCACAACATGCAGATGTGCAATGGATGATCGGCCCAGACCCCTGCGCTTAGGATTTAGACCGGTGTGCTGACCTCTCTGTTGTGCCTAGGTAGGGCTGTGACGTGTTGATCTTCCGAGGCCGGGCATGACCCAGAAAAGTGTGTCCGGACAAAGAGGATCGAGCGTGTTGGGAAATGTGGTGCACCCCTGCAGGGAAGTTAATCTATTCGAATAGCCGTCATCTTCGGTAACAGGACGACTTGGAGTTGTACCTTGACCTTATGACAACTAGAACCGAATACTTAATAAAACACACCCTTCCAAGTGCCAGATACAACCGGTGATCACTCTCTCACAGGGCGACGAGGGGAGGATCATTGGTTAGGATTATGCTACACGATGTTACTTGGTGAACTTACCATCTACTCTCTTCTTCTGCTGCAAGATGGAGGTTACCAGAAGCGTAGTCTTCGATAGGACTAGCTATCCCCCTCTTATTCCGGCATTCTGCAATTCAGTCCACATATGATACCCTTATTCCATTTGATACCAGTGCATACATATGTAGTGTAGCTCCTTGCTTGCGTGTACTTTGGATGAGTACTCACGGTTGCTTTGCTCCCTCTTTTCCCCCTTTCTATACCCGATTGCTGCGACCAGATGTTGGAGCCCAGGAGCCAGACGCCACCGTCGATGACGAGTACTACTACTTGGGAGGTGCCTACTACTACGTGCAGCCCGCTGACGACGACCAGGAGTAGTTTAGGAGGATCCCAGGCAGGAGGCCTGCGCCTCTTTCGATCTGTATCCCAGTTTGTGCTAGCCTTCTTAATGCAAATTTGTTGAACTTATGTCTGTACTCAGATATTGTTACTTCCGCTGACTCGTCTATGATCGAGCTCTTGTATTCAAGCCTTCGACGCCCCTGGCTTGTAATATGATGCTTGTATGACTTATTTTATTTGTAGAGTTGTGTTGTGATATCTTCCTGTGAGTCCTTGATCTTGATCGTACACGTTTGCGTGTATGATTAGTGTACGATTGAATCGGGGGCGTCACAAATTGGTATCAGAGCCGACTGCCTGTAGGAATCCCCCTTCCACACTCCTTGGCCGAAGTCAAGTCTATTCATTACAAAACTTTTTACTAACATGGTTGTGTGCCTTACGGGCCACGTCGCCATCTGGGTGGTATTAGGATCTTTTACTCCTCGATCCTTACTCTGTGACTCTGAACTCTCTTCTACTCGGGTTAAACAATTTTTACTAACTCAAACATTAGGATCCCGTGACCACGTTCACCCCAAAGTTGGATAAGCCCTAGTTGTTCTTTAGAGTAGTATTTGAACATTATCCACATTGTCATTTGACTCCTTGAAAACATCTTTGTTTTTCAGATGGAACCCATGAGACAGGCCGTGCGCCACACGATGGCCATTGGTGCCACAGGATCACCTGCTGTGTTGGTTGAGATGATGACATATCTGGGTTATCCCTGGCACCCTGAGTACACCGTCTATGAGAAGTACCAGGACTTTAACCGGGAGCAGAACCATGCCATTGTCCACCTCTACTCTCGGGAGTATGACTCCACTACCGTGCTGCACACTGCTCATGGTGTTGGTGTGACTATCGACATGGCGGTGCACGATGCTGCTTATGCTGCTCCGACACGTCTTCGTGGAGAGTATCGGGAGTTGGACACCTCCCCCTTTAGGCACATTGCTATCGCATCTGATGTTGGTGCGGAGGGATACTACACTGCTGCCTACTCCACCGTCACCCGAGATCCCTTCTACCATCAGAACCTGGTTCTGCATGCTGATGGGCTAGATAGAGCTAACCGAGCTCTTCGCCACGAGTTGTACACCACCCGTCAGCACCTGTACCGTGCTCTGACGCTGTTGCACCCCTTTGTCCGATCCGGTGATCTGTCGTGTTCTATGATATACCCTGGCAGGACCGTGATGCCCCAGGGCGTAGGATGGCTAGATGTGGGAGGCTACTCTCCTGCACTTGGTCCTCTCCTGCCACCTGCATGTCGGGTTCCGCACCAGAGTATCCGCGGACCCCAGGCTACTCGCGTGGAGGACTTCCCTTCTCGTCACTACCAGCTGTCAGGCTACACCTACCTCCACAGTTCCTCCTGGGACTGATGTAGGCTTGCTTGTTAGTGTTAGATGCATTCACCGCGAGCCTGCGTGCCGCCTATGATGTTCTTAGTTTGTGTACTAAACTCTGTGTACCGAACTCTATGCATGATCTCTTTTATAAGCTATGCCAACTACTATGTAGTATCTATCATGTTCCTTTCATTATTCATATTTCATCATGAATGATTTTCGCCCTTGCGAATTCTCAATGCTGAACTACCCCTGTTATATATTGGCAGGATGGTTAGACCAGGTGGTTGTGGTCGTGGTAGCCATGCCCCACCACCGCCTGAGTACATGGCTGGTATGATCCAACAGTTAGAGCTAAACCGCCAATTCATGGAAAATATGATGGCTCGGTTTCCTCGCCCAAATATGAACCAGCAGCCAGCCCAAGTGACTCTGCAGGATTTCATGCGCCTCAGCCCAACTGTGTATTGCAGCTCAACTCAGCCTCTGGATGATGATGACTGGCTCCATGACATCACCTACGAGATGGAGTCTGCTGATGTAGCCCCTGCCAGCTACGTCACCTTTGCTTCCTTCTTCTTGAAGGGACCCGCTGCTCAATGGTGGGACATTCACAGGCATACTCTGCCAGTTGGAACAATCATCACCTGGCCAGACTTCCAAGCTACTTTCCATGCTCACTTCTTTCCTCAGAGAGTCATGGACCATAAGAAGCGTGAGTTCCGCAACCTCACCCAAGGCAACAAAACTGTTGAAGCTTATCAGCGGGAGTTTCTGGACTTGTTTCGCTATGCTGAAGAGGACATTGCAACTGATGCGCGTAGACAGGAGAAGTTCCGTGACGGCCTTCAAGCTGACATCAAGCTCGCACTTCTAGTGCATGACTTTATTGATTTCGCCACCTTGGTGAACAAGGCCATTAATGTCAAAACTAGTCTGCAGGAATACCAGAGCTCTCACAGGCACAACCGTGTCACGGGCTCATCTTCGGGCCCGCCCTCGCAGAAGCGTAAGATATGGATTCCCAACAGCATGTACCAGCCAACTGCACCTGCCCTAAGGCAGACCTATGCTGCACCTCATCTGCCTACTCCTCCAACTAGGCAGCCAAGGCTTCCAGCTCCACCACCCCAAGCTCCTGTTCCCACTCCCAATAATGGTTTGTGCTTCAGGTGTGGTCAACCAGGGTACCATGCTAGGGAATGCAACCAGAACCAGAATCAACTGGCCCTCCCAGCAACTGGCCGTGGAAGCAACCAGCCCCGCAACAATAGTGCCAAGTCTTATGGACGTGTTCATGCCAACCACGTTGATCTCAATGAAGTTCTAGACCATCCCGCTACTGTGGTGGGTACACTCCTCGTAAATTCAGCACCAACATCTGTTTTATTTGATACAGGTGCATCACATTCAGTCATGTTAGAGGATTTTGCATTCATGCATGGCATTAAAAGTGAGGACATGAACACTTCGCTATTAGTACACACTCCTGTGGGCCAATGTCGGACCTCCATGATTTGCCGCGACGTCCCCGTTGAAATCGAAGGACTGGAATTCCTTGTCTCTCCCATCGTACTAAAGTCCTGTAGCATCGACCTCATTCTGGGAATGGATTTGTCGAAAGCGCATACTGCTCCTATAGTTTGCGCCACTAAGGTCGTCCATCTGCTACACCCTTCTAATGAAATAATTGCTTACCAAGCTCATCTAGTTCAGAATGCCGAGGCACGGCTTTATGCCTTGAATGCATTGAATGTTGCACCACTTGAGGGCATTGAAAACATTCCCGTTGTTCGTGAATTCAAAGACATCTTCCTAGAAGAACTTCCAGGGATTCCCCCTGCTAGAGTTGTTGAATTCATCATCGACTTAAAACCCGGCACCACCCCTATAGCTAAACGACCCTACAAGATGCCGCAACATGAACTCATTGAGCTTAAGGAGGAAATCGACAAATCTCTTAGCAAAGGGTTCATTCGCCCTAGTTGCTCTCCTTGGGGAGCACCTTCTCTCTTTGTTAAGAAGAAGGATGGGACAAACCGATTGGTCCAAGACTACCGTCCTATAAACCAAGCTACCATTCAGAATAAATATCCTCTTCCTCGGATCAATGATCTTTATGATCAACTGGCTGGTTCATCAGTGTTTTCCAAACTCGACTTGAGGTTGAGTTACCACCAGATCCGTGTTCGTGAAGAGGATATCCCAAAGACCGCCTTCGTGACTCGGTATGGGTCATACGAGTACACCGTCATGTCATTCGGCTTAACGAATGCTCCCGCCACCTTCTCTCGTCTGATGAACTATATATTCATGGATTACCTCGAAAAGTTCGTCGTGGTTTATTTGGATGATATCCTTGTATTTTCCAAGAACAAAGAAGAACATGCTGAACATCTTCGTCTTGTGCTGGAAAAGCTTCGAGAGCACCAACTCTATGCTAAGTATTCCAAGTGTGAATTCTAGCTCCCCGAAGTAACCTATCTTGGGCATGTCATCTCCAAGGATGGTATTGCCGTCAACCCTGAACGAGTTCATGATATTCTCGATTGGACTCCTCCGAAGAATGTCAAGCAAGTCCCAAGTTTTCTCGGTCTCGCCAGCTATTCCCGTCGATTTGTCGAGAACTTCTCCAAGATTGCCAGGCCTCTGACTAATCTGTTGCATAAGGGTGTCAAGTTCGAATGGACAAACAAGTGTCAGGAAAGTTTCCAGGCGCTCAAAGACAAGTTGACTTCTGCCCTGGTGCTTGATCCACCTGATACTAAGAAGGACTTCGTCATTTACTGTGACGCTTCCTGTCAAGGATTAGGCTGTGTCCTAATGCAAGAGCGCAGAGTGATTGCTTATGCCTCTCGTCAACTGCGTCCTCACAAAGAAAACTACCCAGTTCGCGACCTCGAGCTTGCTGCTGTCATTCATGCGCTGAAGCAGTGGCGACATTACCTTCTCGGTAATCGTTGCGAGATCTTCACCAACCACCAAAGTCTAAAGTATCTGTTTACTCAGCCAGATCTGAACCTCTGTCAGCAGAGATGGATGGAGACTGTTGCAGACTTTGACGTGGGTATATCCTATACCCCTGGCAAGGCTAATGTAATGGCTGATGCCTTGAGCCGCAAGTCTTACTGCAACCACCTCCAGGTTCACAAAGTTCAGCCCTCGCTTGTCGAAGAATTTAGAAAGCTGAACCTTCATATTGTCCCCCCTGGAGCACTCGCTCCCCCCAGAGTTTCAGAAGATGAATCTTTGTGTTGTTACTAAGGGTTCTCTAAATACCCTGGCTGTCATACCAGATCTCGTAGATGGTATAAAGACTATTTAAGGTTATGACTCGGAAGTCCATAAGATGAAACGCCATCTAGCAGAAGGAAAGCCCTCATTGTTCACTATCGCCGATGATGGCGCCTTGTACTTCAAAGGCCGCCTAGTGGTACCACGCTCGAGGAAAAACCTGGATCAGACTAAAAAGGTTATGAAAGAAGCTCATGATATGCCTTTGTCTATTCATCCCGGTAGTACAAAGATGTATCAGGATATTCGTCAGAGATTCTGGTGGTCTAATATGAAGCAGGACATTGCTCGTTATGTTGCTGAGTGTGACGTTTGCCATCGTATCAAAGCTCAACATCAAAGGCCTGCTGGAACTGTGCAACCTATCTCTATTCCTAAATGGAAATGGGACCATGTTGAAATGGACTTTGTCACTGGATTTCCCAAATCGCAGAAAGGTAATGATGCTATTCTTGTCATCATTGACCGGCTTTCTAAAGTTGCACATTTTCTCGCGGTCAAAGAGATAATCACTGCTAGTCAGCTTGCTACTCTCTACATGTCCAGAATTGTTTCACTTCACGGTATTCCACTGGTTATCAGTTCAGGCCGTGGCAGCTTATTCACTTCAAGATTCTGGGCAAGTTTCCAAGAAGCTATGGGAACTCATCTGTCATTCAGTACTGCGTTTTATCCTCAGTCGCAAGGTCAAGTTGAACGTGTTAACCAAGTTCTCAAAGACATGCTCGAGCTTGTGTAATTTCCTTCGACAAGAAATGGGAGGAATCTCTTCCATATGCCGAGTTCTCTTATAATAATAGCTCTCAAGCTAGTCTGAAGATGTCCCCCTTCGAAGTGTTATATGGACGAAAGTGTCAGACCCCTCTGAACTGGTCAGAAACTAGGGAACGTCCACTCTTCGATCCGGATATTATCCAACAGGCTGAAGAACAAGTTCGCATTATTCGTGAGAATCTCAAGACTGCTCAGTCACGTCAGAAAAGTCAGTATAACCGTCATCACCAAGACATGGTCTATCAACCTGGCGAAAAGGCTTTTCTTCGAGTTACACCAATGAAGGGTGCTCACCGCTTCGGGATCAAGGGCAAGCTAGCTCCTCGCTATATCGGTCCCTTCACTATTCTCGAAAGGCGTGGAAAAGTGGCATATCAACTGGAGCTTCCGCCAAACCTTTCCTAGGTTCACGATGTGTTCCACGTGTCACAACTCCGCCGTTGCTTCAAGGATCCAATCCGAGCAATGGATCATGAAGTGCTCGAATTGCAAGAGGACCTCTCCTACAAAGAGCATCCGGTCCGCATTCTTGACCAAGCTGAACGCCTCACACATCAAAAGGCGATCAAATTCCTCAATGTCCAGTGGTCGCATCACTCTGAAGATGAAGCCACTTGGGAACGTGAGGACCGCCTGCGTGATGAATACCCCGCACTATTTCCTTCTACCTCCTAAATCTCGGGACGAGATTTCTTGTAGTGGAGGAGTTTTGTAATTCCCGGGTAATCAAGCTACAGTAAATCCACGCAAATGGTGCCACGTCACCACGATTACTCTTGCTAATCTACTGTTAGTTCAAAACTGAGACAAATTCAAATTTAAAATAAAGTTAAATAATAAATGTTTTCAAAACTTAGAACAAAAATGTTCGGGCGGTGCCATAATTTACATATGTAATTATGGTGTAATAAACACATTTTTATAAAGTGCCTAAGTATTTTAAAATGAAATAAAACAGAAAAAGAAATAAAAGAAAAGAAAATACAAAAGTAGAAGTC
>NC_041392.1:385291102-385351096 GCF_002162155.2 Triticum dicoccoides | reverse complement strand
GCATCCCCTCTCGCGCCCCTGCTTCTCCTCCCTCGCCGCTGGCGCCGACGACCACAGCCGTCGCGCCCCTACTCCCCCCGCTCCGCTCCGCCTCAGGCCACCGCGCCCCCGCTCGCTGCTGCTGCCTTCTGCTACAACTGCGGCGGCTACCGCCGTCCACGCGCTCGGCTGCGGCCACGGCCACCGGCGCCAAGGCGCGCGCCCACCCTCCGCACGCCGCCCCGCAGCTCCCGTTCGGGCAGGCTAGCGCTCGTCGCCTGGCTCTGCCCAGCGCCCGTTTGCCCGCTTTGGCCCCCTAGGGCCTATGACAAAGGGGGGCCAGCCCAGAACGTTTACAAAAAAGGAAACAAAAATAATAAAAATAAATAAATAATATTAATTAATTGCTTAATTAAAGAATTAATTAACTTTATTAATTTTGATTAATTAAACTAATCAAATAACTAAACTAATTAATCCTGATTAGGTTAATTAATATGTTTAATTAAAATGTGTCACTGACCAGTGGGACCCACTGGTCAGGTTAACCAGTCAACCCCTGTTGACTGCTGATGTCATAAATCCAATTTCGAATTAAATTAAATAATTAATTAAATTCCAGGAATTAATGAAATCTTTAGAAAATCATATCTTTTAATCCGTAACTCGGATTAAATTATTTTCAACATGAAAGTTGCTCAGATCGACGAGACGAATCTGGATATGCAACCCGCTGATCCGCCACACACCCCTAACATATCGAACTCGCAACTTTCCCCCTCCGGTCCATTGGTCCGAAAACGCGAAACACCGGGGATACTTTCCCGACTGTTTCCTCCCTTCGCCGATATTACCTACTACCGTGATTGGGCACACCTAGCATCACACTTTGTCATGTCATGCATCGTCATGCATTTGTTTGCATTGTATTTATTGTTTCTTCCCCCTCTTCTCTCGCTAGACACAGACCGACGTCACTTCTACCCAGTACGACTATGGAGTTGAAGACCCCTCTCTCTTGCCAGAGCAACCAGGCAAGCCCCCCCCCTTGATCACCAGATATCGCCTACTCTTCTCTATACTGCTTGCATCAGAGTAGTGTAGCATGTTACTGCTTTTTGTTAATCCTATTCTGATGCATAGCCTATCATTGTTGCTACAGCTGTTGATACCTTACCTGCAATCCTAAATGCTTAGTATAGGATGCTCGTTTACCATCAGTGGCCCTACATTCTTGTCCGTCTACCATGCTATACTATCGGGCCGTGATCACTCGGGAGGTGGTCACGGGTATATACTTATATACATAATATATGATACTTGTGGTGACGAAAGACGGGTCGGCTCGTAGGAGTACCCGCGAGTGATTCACGAATTGAGTCTGAAAGGACGTTTGTCCCGACGGCCCTCTGAGTGGATCTTTGTGGTGGAGCGATAGCGTAGGTTGAGACCACCTAGGAGAGAGGTGCGCCTGGCCCTGGTCGGCGTCCATGGTTATTTCAAAATAACACGCTTAACGAGATCTTGGTATTTGATCTGAGTCTAGCTACTGGCCTATATGCACTAACCAACTACGCGGGAACAGTTATGGGCACTCGACGTCGTGGTATCAGCCAAAGCCTTCGTTACTTCAGCGACTGAGCGACACGCGCCGGATTGGACTGGAATGCCTGCTAGGCTAGGTCTGCTTCCAGCCGCCCTCGCAACGTGCAGGTGTGCAATGGGTGATGGGCCCAGACCCCTGCGCCTTAGGATTTAGACCGACATGCTGACCTCTCTGTTGTGCCTAGGTAGGGCTGCGACGTGTTGATCTTCCGAGGCCGGGAATGACCCAAAAAAGTGTGTCCGGACAAAGAGGATCGAGCGTGTTGGGAAATGTGGTGCACCCCTGCAGGGAAGTTAATCTATTCGAATAGCCGTGATCTTCGGTAACATGACGACTTGGAGTTGTACCTTGACCTTATGACAACTAAAACTGGATACTTAATAAAACACACCCTTCCAAGTGCCAGATACAACCGGTGATCGCTCTCTCACAGGGCGACGAGGGGAGGATCATCGGTTAGGATTATGCTACATGATGTTACTTGGTGAACTTACCATCTACTCTCTTCTTCTGCTGCAAGATGGAGGTTACCAGAAGCGTAGTCTTCGATAGGACTAGCTATCCCCCTCTTATTCCGGCATTCTGCAGTTCAGTCCACATATGATACCCTTATTCCATCTGATACCAATGCATACATATGTAGTGTAGCTCCTTGCTTGCGAGTACTTTGGATGAGTACTCACGATTTCTTTGCTCCCTCTTTCCCCCCTTTCTATACCCGATTGCTGCGACCAGACGTTGGAGCCCAGGAGCTAGACGCCACCGTCGACGATGACTGCTACTACTCGGGAGGTGTGTACTACTACGTGCAGCCCGCTGACGACGACCAGGAGTAGTTTAGGAGGATCCCAGGCAGGAGGCCTGCGCCTCTTTCGATCTGTATCCCAGTTTGTGCTAGCCTGCTTAAGGCAAACTTGTTGAACTTATGTCTGTACTCAGATATTGTTGCTTCCGCTGACTCGTCTATGATCGAGATCTTGTATTCGAGCCTTTGAGGCCCCTGGCTTGTAATATGATGCTTGTATGACTTATTTTATTTGTAGAGTTGTGTTGTGATATCTTCCCGTGAGTCCCTGATCTTGATCGTACACGTTTGCGTGTATGATTAGTGTACGATTGAATCGGGGGCGTCACACTACATGATCATGCTAAGCAATATGACAATGATGGAGTGTGTCATGAACGGAATGGTGGAAAGTTGCATGGCAATATATCTCGGAATGGCTATGGAAATGCCATAATAGGTAGTTATGGTGGCTGTTTTGAGGAAGGTATATGTTTGGTGTATGATACCGGCGAAAGGTGCACGGTATTAGAGAGGCTAGCAAAGATGGAAGGGTGAGAGTGCGTATAATCCATGGACTCAACATTAGTCATAAAGAACTCATATACTTATTGCAAAAATCTACAATTTATCGAAGCAAAGTATTACGCGCATGCTCCTTGGGGGATAGATTGGTAGGAAAAGACCATCGCTCGTCCCCGACCGCCACTCATAAGGAAGACAATCAATAAATAAATCATTATCCGACTTCATCACATAACGGTTCACCATACGTGCATGCTACGGGAATCACAAGCTTCAACACAAGTATTCCTCAAATTCACAACTACTCAACTAGCATGACTTTAATATCACCATCTCCATGTCTCAAAACAATTATCAAGTATCAAACTTATCATAGTATTCAACACACTCATAAGAATTTTTTTATTATTAATCTTGCATACCAAGCATATTAGGATTTTAAGCAAATTATCATGCTATTTAAGACTCTCAAAATAATCTAAGTGAAGCATGAGAGATCAATAGTTTCTATAAAACAAATCCACCACTGTGCTCTAAAAGATATAAGTGAAGCACTAGAGCAAAATTATATAACTCAAAAGATATAAGCGAAGCACATAGAGTACTCTAACAAATTCCAAATCATGTATGGCTCTCTCAAAAGGTGTGTACAGCAAGGATGATTGTGGTAAAATAATAAGCAAAGACTCAAATCATACAAGACGCTCCAAGCAAAACACATATCATGTGGTAAATAAAAATATAGCTCCAAGTAAAGTTACCGATAGAAGTAGACGAAAGAGGGGATGCCTTTCGGGGCATCCCCAAGCTTTGGCTTTTAGGCGTCCTTAGATTATCTTGGGGGTGCCATGGGCATCCCCAAGATTAGGCTCTTGCCATTCCTTGTTCCATAATCCATCAAATCTTTACCCAAAACTTGAAAACTTCACAACACAAAACTTAAAGTAGAAAATCTCCTGAGCTCCGTTAGCGAAAGAAAACAAAAGATCACTTGAAGGTACTGTAATGAACTCATTCTTTATTTATACGGGTGTTATACCTACTGTATTCCAACTTCTCTATGGTTTATAAACTAATTTACTAGCCATAGATTCATCAAAATAAGCAAACAACACACGCAAAACAGAATCTGTCAAAAACAGAACAGTCTGTAGTAATCTGTAGCTAGCGCAAGATCTGGAACCCCAAAAATTCCAAAATAAATTTATGGACGTGAGGAATTTATCTATTAATCATCTGCAAAAATAATTAACTAAATAGCACTTTCCAAATAAAAATTACTGCAGTTCTCGTGAGCGCTAAAGTTTCTGTTTTTACAGCAAGTTCAACAAGACTTTCCCCAAGTCTTCCCAACAGTTCTACTTGGCACAAACACTAATTAAACACAAAAAAACACAACCAAAACAGAGGCTAAATAATTTATTTATTACTAAGCAGGAGCGAAAAGCAAGGAATAAAAATAAAATCGGGTTGCCTCCCAACAAGCGCTATCGTTTAACGCCTCCCAACAAGGAGCAAAAAGCAAGGAATAAAAATAAAACAGAGGCTAAAATAGACTTGATCATAAACCCACAATTCATCGGTCTCAACAAACACACCGCAAAAAGAAGATTACATCGAATAGATCTCCACAAGAGAGGGGGAGAACATTGTATTGAGATCCAAAAAGAGAGAAGAAGCCATCTAGCTACTAACTATGGACCCGTAGGTCTGAAGTAAACTACTCAAACTTCATCGGAGAGGCTATGGTGTTGATGTAGAAGCCCTCCGTAATCGATGCCCCCTCCGGCAGAGCTTCGGAACAGGCCCCAAGATGGGATCTCGTGGATACAGAAAGTTACGACTGTGGAATTAGGGTTTTGGCTCTGTCTTTGATCGTTTGGGGGTACGTGAGTATATATAGGAGGAAGAAGTATGTCGGTGGAGCAACAGGGGGCCCACGAGGGTGGAGGGCACGCATGGGGGGGGGGGCGCAGGCGCGGCCCCCTACCTCGTGGCCTCCTGTTGATTGGCTTGACGTAGGGTCCAAGTCTCCTGAGTTGTATTCGGTAAGAAAATCACGTTCCCGAAGGTTTCATTCTGTTTGGACTCCATTTGATATTCCTTTTCTTCGAAACCCTAAAATAGGCTAAAAACAGCAATTCTGGGCTGGGCCTCCGGTTAATAGGTTAGTCCCAAAAATAATATAAAAGTGGATAATAAAGCCCAATAATGTCCAAAACAGTAGATACGTTGGAGATGTATCAATCACCTTGTCATTTCTTGGGACCTGTATACAGCTTTCCCTTGTTCTCAGCATATAAAATAGCCTCAAGGCCTATGGCATCCTTTGTAAAAATACGTTTTGGCGTATCCATCAGACTTGGCTTATCTCCTAGTATGTATCCCCTCTTTTCGTCCGATTGCCATATACACATTGGCACGACTTAAATCGCCATGGGCTCTACCCAGCCACACATATTTTTCAAAAAAGAAGTCCGAACACTTTTTATAGTACACTTCGGCATCCCAAATATAGCATTATATGCATCGACTCTGAATCATGTCTTTGGTCAATAGTTGGGTTGCCAGGCTCCTATTGTTACTACCTTACGTTCTGCCCGTTCGACTAGGGTAGTAAAAGGAGAACTACTGCGATTGTGTTTCCGGCTCGTCCGGTCAAACACCTCAGTAGAGAAAGCCGAAAACTGACTGTCATGATGCGGCGAGAGCTGGTCAGCTATTCGGTGACTAAATACAAATCTCTTGCTATTTCTTTCCATATTATATGAAGGACGGGCTTCCACCCGGTCAGGCGTCTAAAGCATCTAAGTTCGGATAACCGAACAGCACCAGGGGCAACGCCTATAATCTCATTGTCAAACTCCTATGGCCAAGTGAGAGTGATAAAATCGCATAGTTTGATTTCCTGGTTCGTCGCACCGACACCTCCTTCAAGGACCAAGACGTTGGGTTAAGTGTGCTCATGTGCTATTTCGAACACCCCCATAGTATCAATGTGGGGGCTAAAGCCGACGACTGGTAAACTTTCAGATATAGCAAACGACCGCACAGGAGGAAAATAATCTGAGATAAAACAAGCAAACATATTATACAAAAGTCTCGTTTCATAATGCAAAGTTCGGGCAACCCAGATACATTCATTCAAAAATAATATCCTTCGAACACTGGCCCTCTACAATGCGGGATCCTTCCAGGACTTCATTAAAATACTGCTTCGGCGTGCGGTGCTCCTTGCCTGCGGGTGGTCCCTCGGTTGCAAGCTTGGTGGCATTCATCTTCGCCCACTACACCTTGACACAGGCGAAGGCCATCCGGGCACCTTCGATACAGACCGACCGCTTTATGGCGTCAAGCCGGGGACAAGCAGTGACTATCCGCTTCACGAGTCCGAAGTAGCTGCTGGGTATGGGCTCGGCTGGCCAAGGACGGACTATAACATCCTTCATGGCCAATCTTGCCACCCTATGTAGTTTGGTCAACTACTTCAGCTGATCACTGAGGTCCACTAGATGCTCTGGCACAAGGTACTGCGACCAGAACAGCTTCTCCGTTGAGCTCCCCTCTCCGGCTTGGAAGAACTCTGCAGCGTCAGCAACACTGCAGGACAGATCCGCAAACGCTCCTAGAGAACTCCAAACCCGAGTCAGTAAGATATATCTTCTCCTTACAAATTTGCACTACATATTAAAGGCTTACTCGCCGCTATCTTCCTTGCCTCTTGGATCTCCCGGTAGGCTCCTTGGGCTTCAACACGGGCCTTCTTCGCGCTTTGGAGGGCCTTAGTAAGATTGGAGTCTTGATCCGAAACCTTGCACTCCAAGGACTCACATTTTTTATGGCATCCTTGAGCTCTTGTTGGACTTCATCCAGCCCCGCTTCTTGTTTTTGCGGGCGGCTCGTTCCTCCTCCACCTCCTTTTGGCTTCGCCAGTGTGCTCTTGAGGGATTTGACCTCAGAGGCATTCACTATGAGTATAACCATAAAACCCAGCAACATAACCAATCAGAGCTCATATCATTTCAGGTATGTATAGGTACCACATACCTTGCTCTTCCTCAAACCGCTTATTAGTGCGGATGAGTTCTTCATCGGCCCACTCCAGCCTCTCCTTAAGTTCGGACAATTCGGCAGCCTGTGTGGTTGCCGCTAATAGCGATGCCTGTTTATCAAAATAGACATGTATGTTATCTCCTGCAAATACTAATTGATTCTCTATTCGGCCCTTCTTGGCAAAAGCCGAATAGAGTCTCAGGGGCTACTATCTATACACAGGCATATTTTTTGCATATGCAAAGCAGATAAAAAAATATTATTTCACATACCTCAAAGCCTGTAAGTAGGATGGTACAGGCTTCATTTAAACCACTTTTAGCGGACCGAACTTTTTCAACCACCGTAGCGATAAGGGTACAGTGTTCGTCCATAATGGAAGTGTGCCGGAGCGCTTCCACCAGAATGTCCGGCGCCTCTGGATTGACAGAGCTCGCCGATGGAGTTGACGCGCCCCCTTCTTTCAAAGGAGGCTTCTCGCTTGATTCCGGAGCCATGCGGATCTCCGGAATGATATTCGGTTGGGGCCGAATTGAGCATGGCCCCGTTGCCAGTATCCATGGGGGTCTATTCCCCCATGTTTTCGGCACCTGAGGTACTACCCTCTGGCGCCGTCTTGACAGCCTCCCGCACCTCTCCTTGCCCTGGAGATGTTCTTCGGGACAACACTTCGGTGTTGTCCATGGCAGTAGGCGGGGAGGCCTGCGGAGGCGTCTCTGTCTCCATCATGTTCGGCCCTAGCGAATTCCCAGAAGACGATGATCGTTGGGGGAGATCGCGAGCTGGACTACAGCACGCAATTCAACGTGTTAAACCAACAAAACATAAAACCAGATATATGTATAGTGTCCTTGGATACTTACGATTTGGCCAGGGCCTTCGGCCTGGGGCGCCACTCGGGGATGGCTTCAGCATCCGATTCCGAATCATCCGAAAGGGAGATCTTCCCTTTCTTGGACGCCTCCGCCTCTAGGTCCCCAGAAGCCACCCTTTTCTTGTTTCCCCCCTTAAGGGGAGAATTTCTCTCCTCCTCCTCCTCTTCATCTTCGCCCCCCTCATGCGAGGAGAGAGCTTCGGTATCCCCAGACACAGCGTCCGAAGTACCTTTTTGGTGAAGGCCACCTCTGGCCCCCTTGCCCTTCTTCTTGGCCTTCTTCTCTGGCACCCGGTACGGCGCCGGGACCAGCATCTTCATCACAAGAGGAATAGCTGGATCTTCGGGCAGCGGATTCGGGCATCGGATCCGCTCCGCCTTCTGTGTCCAACCCCGAAGAAAGAATGGAAGGCTCACTATACCCCTTTGGGTTTTCTAGTTGAAATTATGGTTTGGAAATCCGAAAACTTACAGGAGTGGCTGGATGAGCACAGTCGAGGCTGATGTCTTCAGTCGGCTCCGGCCATGACTTCTGGGCCTTGAAGAGCAGCTTCCAGATCTCTTCATGTGTCATGCCGAAGAAGCATTGTAGGGTCCGAGGGCTAGCCGGATTGTACTCCCACATGTGGAGAGTCCGGCGCTGGCAGGGGAGAATCCGGTGAAAATGCATCACCTGGACCACATCAGCAAGGCTGGCGTTCTTCCTCATTATATTCTTGATGCGCTTCTATAGCATCATCACCTCATCGGACGACGCCCAATCCAGACCCTTGTTTATCCATGATGAAAGCCGTGTCGGGGTCCGGATCTGAACTCAGGAGCCCCCGCCTAGTTGGCACCACGGGGTTCGGTGATGTAGAAACACTCCTGCTGCCATATCTTGACGGTCTCCACAAAGGCCCCTTTTGGCCAGGTGACATTTGGGAGCTTGCTCACCATGGAGCCTCCATAGTTTGCATGATCTCCATCAACCACCTTCGGCTTCACGTTGAAGACTTTAATCCATAGGCCGAAGTGGGGAGGGGTGCGGAGGAGTGCCTCACACACGACGATGAACGCCGAAATATGGAGGAAGGAATTTGCGGCTAGATCATGGAAATCTAGTCCGTGGAGAAAGTGAGGGATGAACTGTAGCGCCCAAGATGCGATTCTATCCCAATCACGTGATGAATTCCGGATTGGGGCATAACGGCATTTCGAGCGCATAGCAATGTGGATATCATTACAACATACCATGTACTGAATAGATGAGAATACAAGATAAAGGCTTACACTCGCCACAAGCTACAACATCAATACAATAGTTCATCCATACATAGCAATCATCATATAGAAGAGCAGGATGCGACTACGGATGAAATCAAATGAAAAAGAAGAACGACATCGACCCTGCTAATCCCAGGCTCCCCGACTCGAAACCTATCCCTTGATCGATGAAGAAGAAGCAGAAGAACTTCAAACAATCAAGCATCGCACTCGCGTTAGATCATCGCATTACCTGTACCTACAACTGTTGTTGTAGTAAACTATGAGCCACGAGGACTCAACAATCCCATTACCATGGGTATCAAGACTAGCAAAGCTTAATGGGTATGGAATGGATAAGTGTTGAGGTTGCAGCAAGCGACTAAGCATTGTATGGTGGCTTACTTACGGGTACAAGAGTAAGATGTGAAGCTATGTAACGGTCGCAAACTAGTAATGATCAAGAAGTGATCCTAAACTACTTACGGTCAAACATAAGCCAACCATGTTCTCTTCTGGAACATACCCGAAAAGAGACAGTCACGGTTACGCACGCGGTTGGTGTACTTAAATTGAGTTCACTTCAAGTCCTCTACAACCGGATGTTAACAAATTCCCATCTTCCAAAACTCCGCGGGCACGGCTCTCGAAAGTTTAAACCCTGCAGGGGTGTCCCAACTTAGCCCATGACAATCTCATGATCCGCGGTTCATCACGTGATTGGGATAGAATTGCATCTTGGGCGCTACAAGTTGGGATCAGAGCCGACCCTCGCGGTTACTTGGATGTTTGCAGATAGGTGCATGGTCATGTTGTTCATGACGTTTGTGACCCGTCGTGGCACACGGCATGGCACATGTACCGGACTGGATGCACAGACGTAAGTGCCAAGATGGAACGTTCCTGTGGCCCGACGAGGACGTCGGTTCCTCTGAGTGGGAGTGTATGTGATAGCCTCGCTTATTAGGGATGATAGACTACTCGTATCAATAAGGATTCCGTCTTTTTTGGGATCCCATTCAGACAGAACTCCAAAGTTAAGCGTGCTCAGCTTGGAGTAGTTTCAGGATGGGTGACCGACCGGGAAGTTGCTCCTGGGTGCACATGAGTGAGGAAAAGTGCGTAGAAAAGACTAGTATTGATCTGTGGGGCCAGTCTAGATCCCGCCAGGAGTAATGACCACCGGTGGGTGTGTCCGGGGCGTTACATGAACGCTACCCTCTCATTAGGCTCCGGAGTGGGGATGATCTGCTTTTTGGCAGGAAGCCGGTGGGTGATGTTTGCGGCTAAATACCCCGCTTCCCAGAGTCCCTTGATGTTCCTCTCCGTGACGGAGTAAGCCATCCACTTTCCCCGTGAGCCAGATCTGGACATGGCTGGAGTGTTTGGTGGCGACGGAAAAGATCGAAACTTGGGCGCTGGAGCTCGAGGATGGAAGGGCAGAGGAGGAAGAAGGCATGGGGTAATAAGGTGGGTTCTTATCCTCTTATAAAGGCGGTGAATATCAAGTGCCTCGCTCACGAGCCTTAAAGCTCTCCTATTCCCAAGGGGTCGTGCGAACGACATGGTTGGATTACCCAAATCCATATTGATGAGAATCCCGCAATAAGGGGACACGATCTCTGTTTTGACAAGACGTGTCAATAGGGGCCACGCCTCGAGGCGTGGAGTGGGAGGCCGCCGAAAAAGCTGTCAGTGGGCATGACTTGTTTTTCTAAGTATTTCACCCTTGTGGTTCGGGGTTGTAACTGATTATACAGAGCCGGATGTAGTTCTTTCGTTCAGCTACTTTGGAGTATTCAGAGGAGGAACCCGCCTTGCAATGCCGAAGACAATCTGCGCGCCGGACACATCGTCATTGTAGCCTGGTTCAGGGGCTACTGAGGGAGTCCTGGATTAGGGGATCCATGGGCGTCCGGGCTAAGTGACATGGGTCGGACTGATGGGTCGCGTGTCGGTGTCAAAACCGGCCGATCTTGGGTAGGGGGTCCCGAACTGTGCGTCTGAGAATCGAAGGTAACAGGAGATAAGGGACATGATGTTTACCCAGGTCCGGGCCCTCTTGATGGAGGTAATACCCTACTTCCTGCTTGATTGACTTTGATGAGTATATGGGTAACAAGAGTTGATCTACCTCTAGATCGTAATGGCTAAACCCTAGATATCTAGGCTGTATGATTATGATTGCCTCTACGGACTAAACCCTCCGGTTTATATAGACATCGGAGGGGCCTAGGGTTGTACAGATTCGGTTTACAGAGAAAGGAATCTTCATATCCGAACGCCAAGCTTGCCATCCACGCAAAGGAGAGTCCCATTCGGACATAGGGGAAGGCCTTCTATCTCGTATCTTCTTGCCCCATCAGTCTGGCCCATATAACATAGCTCGGACGCCCGGGGACCCCCTAATCCAGGACTGCCTCACCGTGAAGATACAAGATAGAAGGCCTTCCCCCGTGTCTGGATGGAACTCTCCTTTGCGTGGATGGCAAGATTGGTGCTCGGATATGAAGATTCCTTTCTCTGTAAACCGACTTTGTATGACCCGAGGCCCCTCCGGTATCTATATAAACCGGAGGGTTTAGTCCGTAGAGGCAATCATAATCATATAGGCTAGACATCTAGGGTTTAGCCATTACGACCTCGAGGTAGATCAACTCTTGTGACCCCTATACTCATCAAAGTCAATCAAGAAGGAAGTAGGGTATTACCTCCATTAAGAGGGCTCGGACCTGGTTAAACATCGTGTCCCTTGTCTCCTATTACCTTCGACCCTCAGATGCACAGTTCGGGACCCCCTACCCGAGATCGGCCGGTTTTGACACCGATAGTCGCCGCCCGGGTCCGCCCCGATGGGCCCCCGCGCCCGTTAACGCATGGCTACGCCGCTGCCAAAGGGGCCCCACAAGCCCCATTTCTTTAAAAAATGTAAGAAAAATATATAAAAATATAATTTATTAATTATAATGGGTTATTTAGACTAATTACTTAGTTAACTTAGCTAATCTGTAATTAGTTAGGTGAGTCTATGACAGGAGGCCCACCCCCTGTTGACTAGTGAAACATTGACCGGTCAACTGGGACCCCCTAGCCCACCTGTCAGCCATTGGGTGCACCTAGCATTTAACATGTATTTTCAAATTAAAAGTAATTTCGGAATATTGTTAAAACTTTCGAAATTCATAGAAAATAAACCGTAACTCGGAGGAAAAAGTTTTATACATGAAATTGCTCAGAAAAATATAATGAATTCGAATACGCCCTCCGTTAATTTGTCACATGCCCCTAGCATAGCGAACATGCAACCTTCCCCCTTCATTTCATCTGTCAATAATGCCTAATGCCAAACTTCGGGATAACTTTCCTGGATGTTTTCCGCCTTCACCTGTATCGTGTAGTGCCGCGTTAGAACACTCCTAGCACTGTGTATTGCCATGTTATGCCTTGTGATGCCTTGTTTGCTTTGTATTTACTATTTCGTCCCCCTCTTCTTCTCTCCAGTAGACCCCGAGACCATTGATGATGTCCCTGTGATCGACTACGTCGACAACGACCCTACTTCCGTTTCAGCGGAGCTTCCAGGCAAGCCCTGTCGGTGTCAAAAACGGTGGATCTCGGGTAGGGGGTCCCGAACTGTGCGTCCAAGTTCGATGGTAACAGGAGACAAGGGACACGATGTTTACCCAGGTTCGGGCCCTCTCTATGGAGGTAATACCCTACGTCCTGCTTGATTGATATTGATGAATACGAGTATTACAAGAGTTGATCTACCTCGAGATCGTAATGGCTAAACCCTAGAGGTCTAGCTTGTATGGCTATGATCATGAATAATTCTCCCCCTCCGGACTAAGTCCTCTGATTTATATAAGCACTGGCAGGATCTAGGGTTACACAAGGTCGGCTACAAAGAAAAGGAATCTACATATTCGGTCGCCAAGCTTGCCCTCCACGACAAGGAGAGTCCCATCCGGGCACGGGTACAGTCTTCGGTCTTCGTATCTTCACAGCCCATCAGTCCGGCCCATAGTTAACAGGCAGGACGCAAGAGGACCCCTTAGTCCAAGACTCCCTCAGTAGCCCCTGAACCTGGCTTCAATGACAAGGTATCCGGCGCGTAGATCTGTCTTCGGCATTGCAAGGAGGGTTCCTCCTTCCGAACTCCAAGATGGTCTTCGGATACATCGAACGTGTCCGGACCTGTAACACACACCACACACAACCGTAGAGAGAATATAATATTCCACGAGTCCAATCCATTGACAACTTTTTACAACATGACATCACGTCCGCCCGATCACTATATCGAACCATTTTGTCTGCCATCCCGTGTTTAGGAATGTGATTTCCATTGGCACGTCTTGTCAAAGCAGAGATCGTGTCCCCTTATTGCGGGATTCTCATCAATACGGGCGTGGGTAACCCAACCGTGCCGTTTACACAGCCCTTGGGAGTAGGCGAATTTTAAGGCGAGTGGGGAGGTGTTCGATATTTACTGCCTTTATAGGGACATAAGAATCCCTTTTCTTCACCCACACCTTCTCTCTTCCTCTGCCCTTCTACTCTTGAGTTCTAGCGCCCAAGTTCTCATCTCCTCCGTCTCGAGCAAGCACTCAACCATGTCCGGATCCGGAGGTCAAGGCAAGTGGATGGTCACCTCCGTCAAGGAGGAGGACATTACCCAGCTTCGGGCGGCGGGTATCTGGCGAAGGAAATCGCCCACCGTCTTCTAGCCCAGGGGCAAATTGTCCCCACACCGAAGCCCAATGAGAGGGTGGTATTCCTCCCTCATTTCCTCCGTGGGCTAGGGTTTCCACTCCACCCTTTCGTCCGTGAACTGATGTTCTACTACGGGATAGACTTCCACGACCTATCCCCGAACTCCTTCCTCAATATCTCGATGTTCATCGTCGTGTGTGAGGCCTTCCTCCGCATCCAACCCCACTTTGGGTTGTGGCTCAAAATCTTCAATGTGAAGCCGAAGGTAGTGGATGGCCAGCACGCGGAGTGCGGAGGCGCCATGGTGACCAAGTTGACCAATGTCTCCTGGCCAAGAGGCACTTTCGTGGAGACCAACAAGGAATGGCAGAAACAATGGTTCTACATCACAGAACCCCGCGATGCCACTTGGACCGCGGCTGCCCAATTCAACTCCGGCACTCCCATGTGACTCACCTCCTGGGTCGAGAAGAGCCCGAACTGGTGTTCGTCAGACGAGCTGATAGCGCTGCAAACGCGCATCCAAATCATGGTGGACAAACACATCAGGCTCGTCGACATAATCCAAGTGATGTTGGTGCGTCAGATCCTCCCCTGCCAAAACCGAAGCCGCCCTCTATGGAAGTTCAGTCCGAAGAAGCACCATACCCTAAAGAGGCTCTTCGAAACCACTCACGAAGATGCCTGGAGGTTGCTTTTTAAGAGGAACGAAACACCGCCGGCCACAGATTCGGACTGCGGGCATGACATCAACCACCTCGCAAACGAGGTATATTATTCTTACTGCATCCCTTACTTGCTTGTTTCAAGGATGATGTCTAAGCTTTTGTCGTCATCGATTCTTTAGGACTGGATGGAGAGGGTGAAGGAAATCGAATGTCCGGCTCCGCTGCCTGAAGAACCAGTCATCCCGCATTTAGCGAATATGCTGGTGCCGGCACCCTACAAGGCGCCAGAGAAGAAGGCCACAGGGAAGACCAAGGGGTCCGGAGTGGCCCCCACCGCAAGGGCGTTTCGGACGCGACGTCCGAAGACAAGACCCGCTCCTCCACCGCCGAAGACAACAACGATGAAGAGGAGGAGGAGAACAATCCTCCCCCTGACGAGGGGAGGAAGAAGAGGGCGGCTTCATTGAATTTGGAGGCAGAGACATCCAAGAAAGGGAAAAGCTCCCTTGCGGATAACACCGCGTGGGACGTCGACAGCAGTCCGGAGAGACGCCACTGCACTAAGCCGCCTTCCACGATAGCTCCCAAGTCTTTCCCTTCGTTGAATTGATATAATTAGTTATGCTATTACCGTCCAGCCCACGATAGCTCCCAGCCCCCTTGCCATCCCTCTAGCTGCCTCGCCCCCCATTCCGCGCGGGAGGCAGGGATTAGGAGGTGCCTCCACCACCTCCTCCCTAAGAAGGCGCCCTGGCTCCAGGGCGCGTAGCCCCAGGGCGAGACCCTCCACGTCCGGCGCCTGCGCAGCAAGAAAGGAGCTGCCAAGAGATCCCTCGTCCCCAAGAAGGTGCTCGCGCGCTCCCAGTGCTGGCACGCCAAGATCGCGTCCCTGCACCTCCAGGCCAAGACCCCGCGCTGCTCCAAGCGGCGGCACGCGGTAATCCCCAGGAACAAGCCCAGCACCAGCAAAAGGCACCGGTGGCCACGGCAGGCTGCCGCGCCCTCACCCCCGAGCTACGCGGCGTCGCCTGGCCAGGCAAATTCAAGCCCGACCTGCCCCCTCGCTATGATGGCACGGTGGACCCCGCGGAGTTCCTACAGCTCTACAAGCTATGCATCGAAGCCACCAACGGAGACGAAAGGGTCATGGCGAACTGGTTTCCCATGGCGCTCAACGACGGGGCCCGCACCTGGCTCCTGAACCTGGCTCCTGGCACAATCTCCTCCTGGGACGAGATGCACACTCGCTTCATCGCCAACTTCCAAGGCACTCGCGACCGGCCGCCCGCCGTGAGCAATCTGCGCCACATCAAGCAGCAACAAGGGGAAACCCTGCAGAAATACATCCGGCGCTTCAACAACGCTCGCCTCAAGATCCCCAAGGTGACTGAAGAAGCCATCATCTCGGCCTTCTCCAATGGCGTACGCGACATCAAGATGAAGGAGGAGCTAGCAATCCATGAAGACCTGTGCACATCCCTGGAGCTGTTCAACTTGGCAACCAAGTGCGCCAGGGCCGAGGAAGGGCGCCTTTCCCTCCTCGAACTCTCGGCTGCCGACCCAGAAGAGAAGAAACCCAAGGCCAAGGACGTGAAGCGCAAGGGGGCTCTCGTGCTTGCAGCGGAACCAGACACAAAGCGAGGCACAGATCAGCCTGAGTCATCCAAGGGCAGTCGGTACTGCGTGTACCACGACCTCCACACCCACAACACCAATGAATGTCAAGAGCTCAGGGCCGTGAGAGATGGACGTGTCGGCCGACACCCCGAGCGCAACGACAGGGGCTAAGGCTGAGGAGGACGAAGAGGTGGCGGACGATGGGAAGACCGTGGCCCTCGCCAAGGGTGGCGTGACCGACCTCGCGACGATCACTGGCAGGACCAGCCTAGCGAGGGAGGCTGGAGAGATCAGCCTCGTGAGGATCGCCCGTACGGCAACGTAGGCCTTCCTCCTCTGCCGCCACCGCCAAGGAGGAACGAAGACCAACATCAAGACGAGGGGGCTGGGGGCTTCCAGGAGCTGTGCACAATCGCTTGCATCTTGGGTGGAGCGCAGGCTCCAACCTCACAGCGCATCTTCAAGCAGTTTGCTCGCGAGGTGAATGCAGTCCTCCCCAAGCTTGAGGGCACGCGCCCTCTCAGGTGGTCTGCGTGCGCTATCACGTTCAGCTCAGCGGATCAGCTCAAGTGCGCGGCAATGGCCGGAGTCCTCCCAACGCTTTGCTCCCTAGTTATCAGCAATGTGCAGGTCACCAGGACCCTCATTGACGACGGAGCAGGACTCAACGTCCTATCCGTTGAGACGTTCGACAATCTCCAAGTGCCGTACGATCAGCTTCAGCCGACCAAGCCCTTCTCAGGAGTCACCGATGGTTCCACTGTTCCAATAGGGCAGGTTCGCCTTCCAGTCACCTTCGGGCAGCGCAACAACTACCGCACACCGCTCATCGACTTCGACGTCGTCCACATCCGTCTGCCATACAATGCCATCCTCGGGTACCCGGCCCTGGCCAAGTTCATGGCAGTGACTCACCATGGGTACAATGTCCTCAAGATGCCAGGAAGCGGTGGAGTCATCACTGTACCCTGTGAAGAAAGGGACGCAGTGTGTTCACTAGAGCGCGCGTTCCAAGCCGCAGCAATCGAAGACCCGGACCACAGGAACGGAAGGCTTCTCGAGGTGACCCTTAAGAAGAAGAAGGTTTCGCCTGGCCCAAGCCACAAGGAGGCAGGCGCCTCCGGAGGTGTTGCGTCAGGATCTGTGCCCAATCAGGGAGCGCCACCCTCTCTCGCATAGGATGGCGTGCCCGGCGCCCTCCTCAGGCAAGGCTCGGGGGCACTTTCTTGGAGAACCACCGACTTTGCCAAGGTCGCGAGGGAGGCGCTCGAGCACCGCTTTGAGGGGTGCTTCCAGGAACGTTTCCCTCAGGAAGGTACAAGGCAAGGAAGACCAAACCCTCAGGAGTTCATCGCAAGAAACACCCAGGAGCTACAGGAGTCGAGAGTCATGCGCGGCAGTCGCCGTTTGCCCGCCGTGGCCGCACATCCTGGCGAGGATGGTGGGCTGCGCGTCTGCATCGACGTGCTAGGGCTCAACCGAGCCGCGTCTCAGGAGCGCCTCTGGCCTTCGTGCGTGGGGCGTTGCGAGGGTCCACCTCACAGCTACGTCTGCATGTCTCTCGGCCTGTCGAACGCGGTCACCGCTCATCAGCGCCTGCTGAGGAGCATTCTGGAGTCTTAGGAGGTCAGGCATTGTGCGGTCCTGGCGGAGATGGAGATGGCTCTCGGAGACCCACCTGTGCCCCCGGAGCCTCCCGAGGCTCCTGGGCCTGGGGGCTCGTGAGGGTCGACGTCTTCATCGCACATTGCCCGCTTCTTCAACATCACTCCATCTTCAACGGCACCAGGTGAAACCTTTCTAAGTTCCGTTCTTAGCTGGGAGCGCCCACAGGGCCGCATCATTCCCAGGTCGCGTGGGTCCGTCCCTGCGGCATGTATCCGTTTTGCTTATACTCTTTACTTACCTTGTTGGGGGCGCCCCTCAGGCTGCATCATCCCCGAGCTGCTCGGGCCTGGCCCAGCGGCGTTTGCTTTTCTCGCGTCTACTTAAAATGGATTTTCTCTTTCGCGCTTAATTGTCACTTGCTACTTATCGCGGACTTCTTCGCTTTCATGCAAAGCGCTTGCACGTTAAAAGGGGGGTACCTGAGCATCGCGACTCATGGGCTCCTACTGGCTCTCCAGCCCTCACCCCCTGGCCTTGACCCATGGCATCGCGACCTGTCAGACCAGAGGCGGCTGAGCTAGCTCGAGGGCTGGGACCTGAGGACGTAGAGCATTTGCATTCTAACCACCCTGCAGGAACACACCATTGATAAAGGCCCAGAGCCAGGCGCAACCCGCCTCGAGGTAGGGCCTCGTGAGTCCCGCGCTGGCTCACGAGTGCCTAGATACACCTCTCCTAGCCCTACCGTGCCGGCCACGTGTCAGGGCGGGGCTGTACACGCCCCGGGGGCTCCTCTTGGAGGGGAGCCCCCTCCCATGTACCAGTGGAAGCACCATGCTCCGCGCTGGTTGATGACACTGCCGAGGAGCGGCTATGCCCGTACACATACAAAAGCGCTATGCTCCGCGCTAGTGATAAACAACTGAGGGCGGTCTACGGTCGTACCAACCTGAGGAAGCTCAGAGCTTAGTGTCCGGCACCATCGCAACGCCTCCCCTCGAGAGCGCCGCGAGAGGGGGCTGGACACGAGGGCTACGCCCGGGCCTCGCCCGAGCACACGCCACCCAGCCAGGTCCCTCGGACCTGGTCATCACGCGCCCCTCCCTGAGCGGAGCCAAGGTATGGAAACCCGTTTGAACGTCAAGGGGGACTCCTGAGCATTGCGACTCAGGAGCCTAACTTGCACCATAGCCCCTCACTCCTTAGTCCCGTCCTGGTATCCGGTCGGGGCTAACGCTGGGTGAGGTATGCGTGGGGCCGGGCCCTGTCGACGCAGAACGACTAATCCACTCCTCGTTCCCCCCTTTCCTACTTGTTGCTTGCGCGTCAAGGGGGACTCCTGAGCATTGCGACTCAGGAGCCTAACTTTCCACGTAGCCCATCGCTCCTTAGTCCCGTCCTGGTTTCCGGTCGGGACTAACGCTGGGTGAGGTATGCGCGGGGCCGGGCCCTGCCGATGTAGAGCGCGAGCAAGTAGGGGAGAAAAATGCAAATTCCAGGAATTCAAAGCAAATATTACAAGCCATAGATTGTTTCACAACGCCAAACACAAGTTTAAACGCCTCCACGAGGCATGGTGCATGTTGCAGGAATAAAAACATGACAGAAGCCGCGAAGGGATCACTCCCCAGTGGCGCTGCCGCCCGTGGTGGAGTCACGCTGGGCGACTCCGCCTCCCGGGGCCGCGGAGCTGGCGGCACCGCGCCCGGGCATGACGCCGAAGGTGCGGAACCTCCCCAGCAAAGCTTCGGCTCGGCCTTTCACGGCCTCAGCGGCAGCGGCGGCAAGGTCGCCGCCCACGGGTTCCAGCAGGATGTCGAAGTCGATGTCGGGGTCGCGCAGGTAGACGTGGCTGAGGACATGCGTCAGCGCTGCAGAAGACAGGGCACGCGCCTCGGCCACGGCCGTGGGGCCAAGGCCGTCTACGACATCTTCAAGCGCACGAACCAGGAAGGGAAGCAGCTTGGTGGGGACGTCCTCCGTACCGGCCAACGTTTCCTCCAAGCCGCTCTCGTAAAGCGTCTTCAGTGCGGCACGAGCCTTCTCCTCGATCCTCGCGAAGGCCACCCAATCCTCCACCAGGACCTTCGCCTTGGCATCAAGCTCGGTCCTCTCCGCCTTCAGCAACCGCTCCAGTGTCTCCATTTTGCTGTGGCGGTCATCAAGCTTGGCATCCCGGTCCTTGACGGCAACCTCCCGAGCCTTCATCTCCTTCCCTTTCTCCTGGCGGTCGTGGACCTCCTTGGCGAGCTCGTCGCACTGGCCTTGCAGCTCGGTCTCCAGCGCCTCACAATGAGCCTTGGCAGCCGCAGCATCACCCAGGGCAGCGTCACAAGCGGCCTTGGCTTCGTTGGCAGCCTGCTTCTCCCCATCAGAGGCCGCCACGGCCTGGCTCAGTGCTATTCGGACGGAGGCAGCGGAATGGGCCCAGCCAGATGCTAGCTCCAGGTGCCCGGCCACTAGGCGAGGGTCCGCGCTCAGAAGATCCTCCCGCAGCTGGCTCAGTTCATTGGCGACCTGGTCCAGGACGGTGGCAGAGGGAGCAGAAGAAGCGGGAACCGGCGGAGCAGGCGAAGAGGACGGCGGCGTGATCACGACTTGGCAGGAAGGAACCCCCTGGGGCTTGGCTGCCCCGGCTGCAGCATCGAGCGCAGCCGACTCCAGGGTCAGCGGGGCCACGGGGGCTGACTCCTCGCCAAGGCGTCCCGGCCAGCCTCAGGAAGATGATCGGACCGGGGAGGCGCGAGCCTCGCCGTCTTTCCCCTCAGCGGACAAAGGCGCCATCACGACAGGTGAGCTCGCCCCAAGCAGGGCCGCAGAAGCCCCTTTCAACCTCTTCGCCGCAGGCGCCAACCTGACAAAGAATATGGACGTCAAGCCTCGGTGGCAGAAACCAAGCAAAACACGAATTGAGTACTTACTGGTCGTCGCTCGCGGACCCAAGCAACCTCCAGCCAAACTTGAAGCCCGAGAACCTGCAGCTGGGGTCAGCCTCGGGAGCCCGAAAGTAGAGGGCACGTCAGGAGGGCTGGAGCTAGCCTCAGACCTCCCAGGGACTAGAGTAGACCCTGGGGGAACCAGCCCCGACCTGCCCTTCCTTGTGACCAAGGGAGAGTCCTCCCCTCCTTGCCTGGCGTCAGCCTCGTCGTCGTCCGGCATGGAGCGGAGGGCCTGGGACTTGTGCCGAGGGAAAGACTCCCTCGACTCCTCGCCAGTCGCCTCAGAGTCAGACTCTTCCTCCTCCGCCTCTTCTTGCCCCTCGCTCTCGCTGGAGCTGTCAGAGGACACATTCACCATCGTCAGCGCCGCAAGACCCTCGGGAGCTTCCGCGGGCACCAGGCCCTCACAATTGAAGGTGGGCATGGCGTTCACCATCTGCTCCCAGTCATCACGAAGGAACAGGGGGACGGGGGCGCCCACCGGCCTCGCCACGTCTCCCCCAACCAAGGAATGGAGGGCAGCGACCAGATCCTCGTCAGTCAGGGCCTCAGAGCTTAGGCGCAAGATGGCGTCCGCTTCCCCAAGCCTCCACAACGGGAGCGAGTTCTCCTGGAGTGGAGCCACCCGGTGCTCCAAGAACTCCCTCAGGAGCGTGGCTCCAGTCAGCTTCGCCACCCCCAAGTTGCTTGGCCTTAGGTCGTTCATCCTCTTCAGCACCGCCCTCGCACGGGGATCGACGAGCTTCGCGCGGGACTGTCAGGACCGGATTTTCGGGATATTAATTTCCCAAAAGCGGCCCTTGTGCTCACCAGGCCCAGGATTACTGTTAGCTGATGAGACACCAACTTGTTATAGAAACTCCAAGCAAAATACAAAATATGAAGTACAAGACCATTCTGGCCTATGGGTACAACAATTGGTTTCTAGTGGTTGATGGCGGAAGCGGTTTGCGGATCATCAGCGTCTATGGGACTCCATTTCCCACAGGAACAGCTGACCATGATAACTCCTATCTTTGCGAGGATGCTATCACCATTACGTAGGTTTCGGGGTTGTCATGCAACGCTCCTTTCCACGCAAGAAATCTGGCCAAGACAATAGCCAAGGACAAGCCAGTGAGTACTTTGAATGTACTCGCAAACATTAAGAACACAGGTATAATATAGCCATTGATAATCATGTTTTGAAATATTCCATGATCACTTCATCAGTTATGAAATAAGGTTCATGATGCACGCAAGCAGATCATTCAAATAAAACATGAGTAAACAATCAGGGAGTAGAAATGAAAAGCACCGATCGGGTGTCTGAAGTGACGCCTCGAAAGGATAATAATATGAAGCGTGCCTCAGTCGGGCGTCTGTGCGACACCACATAAAGGGCTTATAAGCAAATGACATAACAAGCATGCCACAGTCGGGCGTCTGTGCGACACCACATAAAGGGCTTATAAGTAAATGAAATGACAAGCATGCCACAGTCGGGCGTCTGAGCGACACCACATAAAGGGCTTATAAGTAAATGAAATAACACGCATGCCATAGTCGGGCGTCTGGGCGACACCACATAAAGGGCTTATATAAGAATAATCACGGTGAATATCCAGGAGGTAGAACCGTCCCAGGGATACTCTATAATTCAAATAACATAAATGGTTAGTCCATAATAATAATAATCATAATCATCATACGTCACCGGTCATAATCAATGTTCTGGTTTAGTAGTTTTTCCTCCGAAGACTGACACTAAGACCGACACTTGACCCATCCCAGACTGTAGTCCTTAACCATGGACACGGCTATTCGAATAGGTATTATATCTCTGCAGAGGGTGTACTCTTTACCCACGAGTAACAGATTTCTTTAGTCCATCGGAACTAATTCCGTCTACGGTCTTTTAATTGAAAACCCACCTAACCGCACACACCAGCCAAACTCACCGGTGTCTGGAATCACCCTTGACACCCGTTAAGCAAAACTCTAAGTGGGGAGGCTACAACCTCGACTTAGCATTGGATCACAAAATTTATACCGTGCGCAAACTGGGGGAGCTACCCCCTTCGGCTACAACCGAAAACACCCATGCCCCCGGACCAGGTGGCATGCCTACCGGATGCAGCCGGTATCTTCCACCATGGCCTCTCTGTACGGTGTGTGCTAGGATAGGGGTTGACAACTTAGTGAACCGTACCCTACCTACAACAGGGACAAGTGGCAGCACGAAACAATTATGAGGGTTGCTAGAACAAGACTCGATCTACGGTGGACTCTGGAGGCTTAAGTATTTCCTGCATGATTAGCTCAAGGATAATATTTCACATCCATCAGACACAACCACCACTCCTCATACCCCCCTGCCCCACCGGTCATAACCGTCTCGACGACGGACAAGCTCGTGTCTACCCAAGACAGATACTTTCCCGTATCCTTCCCGGTAGGCATGAGAGGCATATGAGGGTGATTTCTATCACAAGTATGTCCATTTCCAACAGCAAAAATTTCCATTTTTGCACTCAAAGTGTATGATCACATCGTCACAAAAAAATAACTAATGCTTCATGTCGAGGTGGTGTTATAACCGTATCAAACAACCCACAAAATATTATGCCAGGGTTCAGAATGCTTGCCTTCAAGGTGTGGAGAGGTAGGGGGCATGCCAAAACTTTTGAAAGTTTTCTCCTTCTTCAAATTCCTATTTTGAAAAATATTCAAATAACACATACTTTAAAAACAGTACAAAAAAGTTGTTTGGAAAATTTTGAAATAAATATGAAAATAAACTAGACAACATTTGGGAAACAACAGAAAAAGAATCAAGTCACTTGGATTTATATTTAAAAAGTTATAGCCAGTCAAAGTTTTAGTCAAACTCTGTTTTTTTAAAATAAAACAGAAAAGAAAACGTTTCAGATAAGAATACGCTTTCGAAGCAGGGGATACGCACTTGGGGGTTTTACGCCTTCACTTATCCAGCATGGACGGGCGCGTAGGTCACTGACAGTGGGTCCACGGGGCCCACTGATCAGGTTTGACCAGTCCTCTCTCCCTCCTCTTCCTCTGCTCGAACGGAGGCGGGACCCCGGTTTATCAACGCCGACAAACCGCGGCTCCCCGTGGGCTCCAGAGGGTCGGGATGGATACGCAAGACCGGGGCGGTCCTCCCAGTGGTCGTTGGGTCGGCGGGGGTGGAGGGAGTCGCCGGCGGCGAGCTCCACGGCGGAGGAGGCTTTGGGTGGGTTTTGGGGTTCTGGGTTGCAGTGGTTCCCGATCGCATATGAGAGGCTGGGCAGCTCCGCTAGGTTGAGGGGAGTTGAGTGGTGTCGCTGGATGGGCGGGGGAGGGTCTGCTCGCGACGAATTGGACCAGAGCATGGCGGCGACCGAACCCGTCGGAGGTGAGGAAGACGACCTCCTCCCGTCGTTCTCTGGCTATGGGGGTCACTTGGAGGATGGTATGGGGCTTCCTGAGGGCTTTGACAAGCTCAGGGGCCTCCTTTTATAGTGCAACGAGGTCGGTTTTGCGGTGGCCGTGGATAAGCTCATCGGCTACCGCCGTTCTGTAGGTGCAGGGCGACGTGGAGCTGGCCGGCGCATTCCGACGAGTTCCATACTGCTCAAGGGGCGAGCCGGCGCGCGTGTATGGCTTGGGCGGTGCTGCCACAGCCGGGGCCTACTGCGGCCGTCAGCTAGCCGCCACGGCCGACCTGACGGCGGCGCTGTGGGGTGCCAGAGGTGGTCGGGGTCGCTCTGCGGTGTAGGAGGAGACGGGGCGCGCTGGCTGCGGTTGGCCAAGGGCCAGAACGGGCGCGGGGTGGGCGGCAGCAAGACGTGGCGGCTCGGTGCACGCGTGTGCAAAACATGCGCTCTGGGCGCCCCCAGAGCACGCACGCTAGCTTCTCGACGAAATGCCAATGCATGCTACAGGGCTTGGGTGAGGCTGGCAATAAGCAGACCTAGGTTAGGAGTAGCTAGGAGCCTAGTGGACAAGGTTGCTGGGTCAGTGGTTCAAGTTCAAATAGCAAACTAAAAACCATGCCAATTCTGGCTATGCACACAGGGTGTTTGGCAAAATGCCAAAGGCATTTAGGCAAATCTTGGGGTGGCCCAAATTTCCAGATCATAGTCTCTTTGTATGAATAAGAGGGTGGTGAAGTTAGTTTGCCAAAAGCTCAAACTTGTTAGTGTAAGTTTCGCAAATCTCCAGTTTTGGACAAAAGGAAAAAGGCATGATTGCATGCACTTAAAATCCTCCAATGGGTCCACTCTCCTGGACTTAAGGGTTTTGCAGGATGGGCTATAAGTAGGAAAAGGAATCATAGCTAAAAGGGGAAGTGAAATGATGGTTGCTGTACAAATCACCATGCTGGACCAGTATGAAAAAGAGGTTGATTCACTCAAATATTTCAAAGAACATCCAGGGGTTTTTGCTTAAAGTTGAATAATATACTCCTATGAACATCCCATAATTTTGGTGGAAGTTTTAAAGAAATATTTAAAGGGGTTGTAGTGCAAAAATTGTCCACTGGACCAGATTTGAAAACTTGGTGTAGAGCTCAAAAGATTAAATGAATGAAATATATTTTTGCATAGAAGTGATTTAAAAACATCACATGACAACTCCAAATTTTGGTGAAAATTTTAAATAAATTTATCAAGTGGTTGTAGTTCAAAAAAGAGCTCCAAAACTAATGAAAAATCATTTTAGGAATAAAGCTCAGAGAGAAATGATTGTGCAAATAAGTTCCACTGATAATAGAAATGTTTTTTTCTTGAAAGGGCAAACAAGTCGAATAATATATTTGGAAAGTTTTTACTTGGGGTAAAAACTCCATAATAACAAAGAAAAGAATGGCTTTGAAATCAAGGGAAAAATCTAGAAAATGAAAGTTTAAATTTCCTGGCAAAATTTTAATCAATGAAACAAGGTCAAAATTTTGGGGTGTCACAACACTACCCCCCTTAAGAAAAATCTTGTCCTCGAGATTTGCTAAAAGCTGTTTTAGGAAAATATATGCAATAAAATGTGGCTACAGGGAGAGAGCAATACGTGTTGTAAAACCACAGTGTGGAACACTAGCGCTGCGTGGAAAAATCTACGTTTATGGGGGAGAACGAGAGATTTCTACGCTGGATACAGTAAATTTAGAATAAATTCTGAATTTAAAATACGTTGGTCGCACCCGAGAGCACAGTGCTCTCTCTGGCTGACAGGTGGACCCGGGGCCACTGTCAGCCTCTTCTTCTTCCTCTGGCTCTCTCTTCTTCCTCTCTCCCGCGCGCTTTCCCGCGCTTTCTCCATCGGCGATGTCTAGCGCATAGGGCATCTAGGCCGTACATGTGGTAGTGCGTGGCGTGCTAGCTGCCGGTGCAGCGTGCACTCACCTCGCGGGCCAGTGTGCTGTCGGCACTGCTCGCGGATTTGCCTCCGAACACCAACGATCGGGCGACGAGCGGCGCTGGTGGACTTCGCCCACCATACACCGAGCTCAAGCTATAAAATGGCTGAGGTGCTTCTCTCTTCTTCCTCACACCTGGCCTCGCTTTTCCTTCTCCTTCTTCCTCCTCCGTTTCCGTTTACCGAAGCTCGAGACGAGGCTCTAATGGCGGGGGCGGTGCCGGACTGGTATGTGATCCTGGTGTGCGGAGGGCTGGCGGCATTGCTGGGGCTCTTCGTGCTCCTGTGTGCGATGATCCTCGATGATCATCGTGATGCTGCCGCTCGAGTGTTGGCTCTCCACGGTGGCGGTGATCACGAGGAGTAGGTGTGGTGTCGGGTGCTAACTATTGTCGGTATGCTGGGTAACTTGTACCCGGATGATTACCCACTAATCTCTCCTTCAAAGACTGTGGTGTGTTAGGGAGATGATTAGCCAGATGCAACATGGTTACGTGGTGTCGCAAGTAGTGTATGTGTTCGAATGGTTGTGGTTGTGAGTCTGCGGCCATGGTGCTGCATGAATAAAATTCCATGTCGTGAGGAGACATATGCTATAGCAACTCAGGGAAAAGAAATCTCACTCCAAGATTTCTCGCGAGGAAAAATTAGTTAATCCAAATTTACAGCAGCAAAAATTACTCACTACAATTGAAACCAAATGTTCATCTCATCGCACAAGATTTAGAATAACACGCATGAGTTCCAACACTTAACTAAATGCGAGAATAAAAGAACATAGCAGTGACGTCTAGAATGAAAATGGCAACTGGACGGGGTCCCGAGAAAACGTCTCTGGTACCGGGGCGCACTCTTCTTCTATCGGGGGAAGTGGATTGACCAGTCGATGAACGCGTCCCTCCTGGTCGGGTCTCAGCGGTCTGCAGATGGCGATCTGAGGATTTAAATCCGCGAGGCTATGGAGATAACCCATCACTCGCTGGGTCAAACACTCTTGAGCGATGACATACTGGACAAGGTTGGCCAGTACTGGGTCTCTCTCAATTCGTCCACCAGGAAAAGATGTCACTTCCCCAGGTGCTGCATGGCTCGGAAAGTAATAATACCCTCGTTCGCTGGCATAGGGTACCGCGAATCGAAGGCGAACAATCGCTTCGTGTGCAGCCGCTTCTATGGCCATCTGCGGAGTTGGCATAGATTTCCCTAGGAAGGAGACTTCCGTTGGGTCCTGATTTGAGTTTACGGGAGGGATGTGCACTACTGCCCAATATTTCGAGGTGGAATAGTTGATCCTCGATTTGAGCAGCTCGTACTGGGGTGGCTGGGTAGAACCCATGGTACTGCAGGTAAAGTCCCACAATATTTTGACAAAACTACCCGGGGTTGCATCTGGGGTTCTCAGATAAATGCTAGGGCTCGGCATGGCAAGAAATGGTTGTGAGGGTTGCGCACAAGATGAGGGGTAGTCGACAAGGTCACGAGGTGTCCCTTTTATAAAGTAACTGGGCTAGGTTATTTACCGCGGTGAGGGTCACTAGTTTGCTAGTTCTGCTCTCATGGGTCGGGGTCGAAGCCACAGATACACACATGTCGCCAAAGCGACGCATTACTGTGGGTGCCGTCAGGGTTGGTTTTGGTAGCTACGCCCGGAATTAAAAATGCAACCGCACATCAACACACTTATGCACAGCTACTTTTTAAAAAATAGGGGCGCACATGCAGACAACACTGCGGTAATACAAGATCACACAACTACAGGTTGTGGACATACTGAGACTCGGTACTACTCGAGTGACTTAGTCTACCTCGTTTATATCTAAGCGGGCGTGCCTTGTGGCTGTCGAGTTTTCTCCACGGGCTTCACCATCGGAGTTAGCTGCAGGGGGTTGCGGAACTGCACGGTCGGGGTAGTGATGATGACCATCACGGGGATTGTTGGCCACAATCCCGTTGGAGTGTGTTCCCAAAAGGCGATGAAGCACTTCTGGGGTCATCAAAGCACCTTGGTTGATGGCTGGGGCTGACTTCAAGGTCTCGATCGGTTGTACGAACAGCACGACTGGATTGTCGGCGTCGGGCTCATCTTCTCTTCTTGCTGGGGGTCGGCGGATCAGTTCTCCACGAGCTGCGATCAGATCTAGGGTGATTTGATTGAACAGTCCCTCTAGTGCACTTACGTAGCGCACTAGATGCAATAATGCAGGATCCGTCTCGTGATCTCCATTGGCAACTTGTGGTGGTCTACCATACCTGTCACGGCTGGGGTAGTAGTAGAAGGAGCGACAGTTAACTCAGGGCGACAAGTGCCGGAGTTGAACTATAGCTTCTCGAGTAGCTAGTTGGATGGCTTGTGGCTCAAAGGAAGTTGTCCTTCCGGTGAACCTGTAGGGGCGTTCTAGTGATAGACCCCTACCATAGACGTGCACAGTGGCCCAAAATTGACGGCTCTCACCGCTCATGGACCCTTGGTACACAACATATTCTGGGGGCTCTTCTAATGCAAAGGCACGGCGGGTGAGGTTCGCTAGCACGGTCACAAAACCTCCAAGGTTGGTTGTTGTGGTCTCATTGTGAACAATGGGGCCAGGCATTCTAGCTAGGTTTGGGGTTAGAGGCTGTGCTATGCTGGGTCGAGGCTAGCGTGCCCTTTTTATAGAAAAAGAGGGCGGAGTCTTCCATCGCACGCTTGCAAAAAAGACTATTCAGGGGCTGGTCACTGGCGCATGATCGATAGGCTAGGCTGATAGGTTGGGCACCGACTGCCAAAAGGTGTCGGGTCACTGTGTGACTATCTTACACGAGAAGCTTGGCCGGGGTTTTGGTTAAGGTCTGGTGGGTTGGTTTACCTAGGTTTTTCGACCTGGCTAAGATAGGATTAGCCAATGGTCAGCCTGGCTCTAATACCAAGTTTGTCAGGACCGGATTTTCGGGATATTAATTTCCCAAAAGCGGCCCTTGTGCTCACCAGCCCCAGAATTACTGTTAGCTGATGAGACACCCACTTGTTACAGAAACTCCAAGCAAAATACCAAATATGAAGTACAAGACCATTCTGGCCTATGGGTACAACAATTGGTTTCTAGTGGTTGATGGCGGAAGCGGTTTGCGGATCATCAGCATCTATGGGACTCCATTTCCCACAGGAACAGCTGACCAGGATAACTCCTATCTTCGCGAGGCTACTATCACCATTATGTAGGTTCCAGGGCTGTCATCGCAACGCTCCTTTCCACGCAAGAAATCTGGCCAAGACAATAGCTAGGGACAAGCTAGTGAGTACTTTGAATCTACTCGCAAACATTAAGAACACAGGTATAATATAGCCATTGATAATCATGTTTTGAAATATTCCATGATCACTTCGTAAGGTTCATGATGCACGCAAGCAGATCATTCAAATAAAACATGAGTAAACAATCAGGGAGTAGAAATGAAAATCACCGATCGGGTGTCTGAAGCGACGCCTCAAAAGGATAATAATATGAAGCGTGCCTCAATCGGGTGTCTGTGCGACACCACATAAAGGGCTTATAAGTAAATGAAATAAGAAGCATGCCACAGTTGGGCGTCTGTGTGACACCACATAAAGGGCTTATAAGTAAATGAAATGACAATCATGCCATAGTCGGGCGTCTGAGCGACACCACATAAAGGGCTTATAAGTAAATGAAATAACACGCATGCCACAGTCGGGCATCTGGGCGACACCACATAAAGGGCTTATATAGGAATAATCACGGTGAATATCTAGGAGGTAGAACCGTCCCAGGGATACTCAATAATTCAAATAACATAAATGGTTAGTCCATAATAATAATAATCATAATCATCATACGTCACCAGTCATAATCAATGTTCAGGTTTAGTAGTTTTTCCTCCGAAGACCGCCACTAAGACCGACACTTCACCCATCCCAGAATGTAGTCCTTAACCATGGACACGGCTATTCGAATAGGTATTATATCTCTGCAGAGGGTGTACTCTTTACCCACGAGTAACGGATTTCTTTAGTCCATCGAATCTAATTCCGTCTATGGTCTTTTAATTGAAAACCCACCTAACCGCACACACCAGCCAAACTCACCGGTGTCTGGAATCACCCTTGACACCCGTTAAGCAAAACTCTAAGTGGGGAGGCTACAACCTCGACTTAGCATGGGATCACAAAATTTATACCGCGCACAAACTGGGGGAGCTACCCCCTTCGGCTACAACCGAAAACACCCATGCCCCCGGACCAGGTGGCATGCCTACCGGTATCTTCCACCATGGCCTCTCTGTACGGTGTGTGCTAGGATAGGGGTTGACAACTTACTGAACCGTACCCTACCTACGGCAGGGACAAGTGGCAGCACGAAACAAGTATGGGGGTTGCTGGAACAAGACTCGATCTACGGTCGACTCAGGAGGCTTAAGTATTTCCTGCATGATTAGCTCAAGGATAATATTTCACATCCATCAGACACAACCACTCTCATCGTACCTCCCCCTGCCCCACCGGTCATAACCGTCTCGATGAGGGACAAGCTCGTGTCTACCCAAGACAGATACTTTACCGGATCCTTCCCGGTAGGCATGAGAGGCATATGAGGGTGATTGCTATCACAAGTATGTCCATTTCCAACAGCAAAAATTTCCATTTTTGCACTCAAAGCGTATGATCACATCGTCACATAAAAATAACTAATGCTTCATGTCGAGGTGGTGTTATAACCATATCAAACAACCCACGAAATATTATGCCAGGGTTCAGAATGCTTGCCTTCAAGGTGTGGAGAGGCAGGGGGCATGCCAAAACTTTCGAAAGTTTTCTCCTTCTTCAAATTCCTATTTTTGAAAATATTCAAATAACACATACTTTAAAAATAGTAAAAAAAAGTTGTTTGGAAAATTTTGAAATAAATATGAAAATAAACTAGACAATATTTGGGAAACAACAGAAAAAGAATCAAGTCATTTGGATTTATATTTAAAAAGTTATAGCTAGTCAAAGTTTTAGTCAAACTTTGTTTTTTTAAATAAAACAGAAAAGAAAACGTTTCAGATAAGAATACGCTTTCGAAGCAGGGGATACAAACTTGGGGGTTTTACGCCTTCACTTATCCAGCGTGGACGAGCACGTGGGTCACTGACAGTGGGTCCACGGGGCCCACTAATCAGGTTTGACCAGTCCTCTCTCCCTCCTCTTCCTCTGCCCGAATGGAGGCGGGACTCCAGTGATCAACACCGGCGAACGGCAGCTCCCCATGGGCTCCAGAGGTCGGGATGGATCCGCAAGGCCGGGGCGGTCCTCCCGATGGTCGTTGGGTCGGCGGGGGTGGAGGGAGTCGCCGGCGGCGAGCTCCGCGGCGGAGGAGGCTTCGGGTGGGTTTTGGGGTTCTGGGCTGCAGTGGTTCCCGATCGCATATGAGAGGCTGGGCAGCTCCGCTAGGTTGAGGGGAGTCGAGTGGTGTCGCTGGATAGGCGGGGGAGGGTCTGCTCGCGACGAATTGGACCAGAGCATGGCGGCGGCCGAACCCGTCGGAGGTGAGGAAGACGACCTCCTCCCGTCGTTCTCTGGCTATGGGGGTCAGTTGGAGGATGGTATGGGGCTGCCTGAGGGCTTAGACGAGCTCGGGGGCCTCCTTTTATAGTGCAACGAGGTCGGTTTCGCGGCGGCCGTGGATAAGCTCGTCGGTGACCACCGTTCTATAGGTGCAGGGCGACGTGGAGCTGGCTGGCGCATTCTGACGAGTTCGATACTGCTCAAGGGGCGAGCTGGCGCGCGTGTATGGCTTGGGCGGTGCTGCCACGGCCGGGGCCTGCTCCGACCATCATCTAGCCGCCACGGCCGACCTGACGGCGGCGCTGTGGTGTGCCAGAGGTGGTCGGGGTAGCTCTGCGGTGTAGGAGGAGACAGGGCGCGCTCGCTGCGGTTGGCCAAGGGCCAGAACGGGTGCGGGGTGGGCGGCAGCGAGACGCGGCGGCTCGGTGCATGCATGTGCAAAATGTGCGCTCTGGGCGCACCCAGAGCATGCACGCTAGCTGCTCGACGAAATGCCAATGCATGCTACAGGGCTTGGGTGAGGCTGGCAATAAGCAGATCTAGGTTAGGAGTAGTTAGGAGCTTAGTGGACAAGGTTGCTGGGTCAGTGGTTCAAGTTCATATAGCAAACTAAAAACCATGCCAATTCTGGCTATGCACACAGGGTGTTTGGCAAAATACCAAAGGCATTTAGGCAACTCTTGGGGTGGCCCAAATTTCCAGATCATAGTCTCTTTGGATGAATAAGGGGGTGGAGAAGTTAGTTTGCCAAAAGCTCAAACTTGTTAGTGTAAGTTTTGCAAATCTCCTGTTTTGGACAAAAGGAAAAAGGCATGATTGCATGCTCTTAAAATCCTCCAATGGGTCCACTCTCCTGGACTTAAGGGTTTTGCAGGATGGGCTAAAAGTAGTAAAAGGAATCATAGCTAAAAGGGGAAGTTAAATGATGGTTGTTGTACAAATCACCATGCTGGACTAGTACGAAAAAGAGGTTGATTCACTCAAATATTTCAAAGAACATCCAGGGGTTTTTTGCTTAAAGTTGAATAATATACTCCTATGAACATCCCATAATTTTCGTGGAAGTTTTAAAGAAATATTTAAAGGGGTTGTAGTGCAAAAATTGTCCACTGGACCAGATTTGAAAACTTGGTGTAGAGCTCAAAAGATTAAATGAATGAAATATATTTTTGCATAGAAGTGATTTAAAAACATTACATGACAACTCCAAATTTTGGTGAAAATTTTAAATAAATTTATCAAGTGGTTGTAGTTCAAAAAAGAGCTCCAAAACTAATGAAAAATCATTTTAGGAATAAAGCTCAGAGAGAAATGATTGTGCAAATAAGTTCCACTGATAATAGAAATGTTTTTTTCTTGAAAGGGCAAACAAGTCCAATAATATATTTGGAAAGTTTTTACTTGGGGTAAAAACTCCATAATAACAAAGAAAAGAATGGCTTTGAAATCAAGGGAAAATCCAGAAAATGAAAGTTTAAATTTCCTGGCAAAATTTTAATCAATGAAACAAGGTCAAAATTTTGGGGTGTCACAGGGACCACGCATCGACAGCCTTGGGCTGCCCCGTAGGCAACACCAGACGGGGGTGGAGGCATTCGACGTCCACCATGACCCACTTGCTCCGGAAGCCTTCGATTCTCTTCCCAGGCTTCAAGATAGCATTGGAATTGGAGTATGCGATGAAGCTCGCACATGCGGAGATATGGCCACCAGAAACCCAGAGGGAAAAATAGTGACGCAACAAGGCCACCGAGGTCTTTACCCCAACGTGAGCCTCACAGTAGTAAGCAAAGATCGCCAGGAGAAGAACAGAGGTGGGGTGGAGATGTAGAGCCTGCAAGTTGTACTGGCGGAGAACAACAAAGAAGAACTCAGAGAAAGGAGGCACCAGACCGGCGACAATGGCGCTCACAAAGAGCGGATAGAAGGTGCTCCCCCTGCCTTCAGGCTGGTCGGAGCCGGCCTTGAGCACAGTTGCCCCCTTGCTGCCCTGCGCCACCATCATCAGGCGCGTGAGGGCGAGGTTCTTCTCCGACAGGTTCGGGGAATCCAGAGCCGGCGAGTACCAGGCCTCGGTCGGGGACTTGCGAGGCGCCATGGCGTGCTGGATGAGAAGGATTGAGACAGATCTGGAGGATTTCGGGAGCAAGAAGGAGGAGAGCGAGAAAGGGGATCTGGGGCGAGGCGAACGAGAACAAAGCAAGTAAGTCTGGCCCGGGCACCTCTTTTGTCAGATGGGCGGTTGCCGAGGCGTCGTGGGGAAGCGCAGGCGCCCACGTCCAATCAATCGCCACGCGGCGCCCAAGGCCGCAGGCTGTTGAACTCACCCAAGCAGTTCATTGCACCAGCTCAAGAACACCTCTCGCGAGGCTGTTCTTCCCTTGTACTGTTCCTCATCAGCCCCTGAGGCAATCCACCACACCACACACTGGAGTAGGGTATTACACCACAATGGTGGCCCGAACCAGTATAAACCTTGTGTCCCTTGTGTTGTTTGTTGTTTTCCAGCTTAGATCACGCGAGGAGATTGGACTTAGATCGGTAGGGGAGAGATCTCCGCGTGCACCCTAATGTTCGAACCTCAAGGGTCTGCCGGAACCCGAAATCCGACAGATGAGCACCGTGTCCTTATGGGCACGGTAATTGAAAGGGTTCATTCCACCAAGAGCGAACTAATCAAAGCCTGCAGCAGCCTGTTGACAGGTTTTGAGGTAAGCGGTGCAAAAAGGAGAAAATCCCAATATACACAGTAGCCCCTGAGGCACTGTCCGGTGTTCGGAAAGAAAAAACCGGACAAAGGATCAATCTCCTATTGCAGGAAGGCTGTCAAGGAGCAGGCCGCCCGTAAGAGGCTCAAGGCCCGGGTCAACGAAGTCCAACAATAGCTCCAGGACGCGGTGAGGAAGTGCGAGACCTTGGAGCACAATGCGTCGGCTCAAGAGGCCGAACTCGCCAAGGCTCGTAAGAGTGCAGAGACGGCCCGGAGTGAAGCCCAGGGTGCCCTCCAGGAGATCCAGGAGGCCAGGAAGATCACGACGGGTAAAACATTCAATATGCAAAGCAAGAATGTGAAGAGGAGATATCTTTTACTGACCCGGATTCGGAGTTCTCCAGGGGCTTTTGTTGATCTGCCACGCAGTGTGACCGACGCCGCAGAGTTCTTCCGAACCAAAGAAGGGGGCTCCCCAGAGAAGCTGTTCTGGTCGCAATATCTTGCGCTGAAACATCCGGTGCCCTTCAACGATCAGCTAAAACAGTTGGTTAAGCTGCACAGGATGGCCTAACTGGCCATGAAGGATTTAATAATCCGGTTGTGGCCAGCCAAAGCTATACCCAATAGTTACTTCAGCCTCGTGAAGAGGCTGGTTGATGCATGTCCTTGGCTGGACGTCATCAAGCGGTCCGTCTGCATTGAAGGCGCACGTCTGGCCTTCTCCTATGTCAAGGTATGGTGGGCGAAGATGGACGCCATCAAGTTGGCGACCGAGGGGCCGCCTGAGGGCAAGGAGCACCGCACACCCGAGCGATACTTTGGCGATGTCTTGGAAGGGTCCCGTATTGTTGCGGATCATTGTGCGAAAGACACTATCTTTGAATAAATGTATTCGAGCTCCCTCTACCTTGTATGATAAAACAAAGTGATTGTGCAATATAATGTTGGTTATGTTTTTAAATTTTTACTTCCAGTGCGGCCGTGTTGTATGAAATCTGAGGGTTAACCAGTCGTCGGCTTCTGCCCTCACGTAGGTAGTACGGGGGTGTTCGGGATGGAATCTAAATAATCTTGATCCAATTAGATGGTCCTTGAAGGTGTTGTTTAGCGCAACGAACCAGGCAACCAGACTATGCGGCTGTAATGCCCTCACTTAGCCATAGGAGTGCGACAATAAAAACATGGGCGCGTCCCCTAGTATCCGAACTAGAGTGTTATAAGCGTCTGATCGGGAAGTACCAATTCTTCGCGTAATGCGGAAGAAATCTCCAATGATTTGCAACCTCCGAACAGTTTACCGGCTCTCGCCGCATCATGACGGTCAGTTTTTGTCTTTCTCTACTGAGGGGCTCCTTTGGATAAACCAAGGCATCATAGTAGTTCTCCCTTTACTACCTTAGCCGATATAGCGGAACATAAGGTAGCAAGCACAGGAGCCGGGCAACCCAACTATTGACCAAAGACATGATTCGGAGCAAATGCATATAATGCTAAATTCGGGGTGCCAAACTATACTTATAAAAAGTGTTTAGACTTTTGTTGCCGTAATGTGGGGTGCTATGAAGCCCCTGGAAAACATCAAACATACCAAAGTGTACAGGTGCTACCTGATAGGGTTATCCACAGGGGAGCTCAAAAAGAGAAAGAAAACAGAAAAGGTACGAAGGTAAAAAGCTGGGGTCCTATAGCTCCAGTCGCAAACTGTTCTCATTATATTTAATTAGTACGTCAAGGCGTATTGATACGGGTAGTGCGATAAGCAACATGCTATTTGACATGCCGAAACCAAGGGAGAGCTGCATGTGGGTCCTAAAAACAGCTAGAGTTATCGTTAACGTAATCACCGAAAAAGTCCCCCATATGTCTGCGTTTCTCGCCGTCTTGGTGTCTTTATCCTTCAAGAGGACCAATGACCAGACCACTAGATGGTGTCTGTGGGATTGAGACCTGAAAAGGAAACAAGTGAAAGTGAAAGTATGTGTCTATCCGATGTCGGTTGAGCAGTACTATGGACCACAAGCTAGCTATGCCTCCGTCGATGCCCATGGGATTTTGAGTGTGTAGTTATGTACACACGGCACAAATGCCACCACTTGACCGGGACTGAGACGGAGGCCAGATTGCTAGTCGAGCTCTTGACGAGCCGAGCTCTCCTGCTGCAGAGTAGTTCGGACCCTCTTAACGGTGTCCGTGGGCTCGACAGCCAAATTAAGGTTTTGCTTGAGAAGGCCACTCTGTACTTCTGCTGCTAAGGCAGTTGTGTGCTCTTCTATACGGAGGGAGCGTTCCGTATGTCCGTTGATTGTTATGACGCCGCGTGGACCGGGCATCTGGAGCTTGAGATAAGCATAATGTGGTACTGCATTTAATCGAGCGAACGTAGTTCGTCCGAGCAGTGCGTGATAGCCACTGCGGAAGGGGACGATATCAAAGATTAACTCCTCACTTCGGAAGTTGTCCGGAGATCCGAAGACAACCTCTAGTGTGATTGAGCCCATACAGCGGGCCTCTACACTTGGTATGACTCCTTTGAAGGTAGTCCTGGTGGGCTTGATCCGAGATGGGTTAATGCCCATTTTTCGCGTTGTATCCTGATAGAGCAGATTGAGGCTGCTACCTCCGTCCATAAGGATGCGAGTCAGGTGGAACCCATCAATTATTGGGTCTAGGACCCATGCAGCTGAGCCACCGTGACGGATACTGGTCGGATGATCCCAGCAATCAAAGGTGATCGGGCATGACGACCATGGATTAAATTTTGGGGAGACTGGCTCTATCGCGTAGATGTCCCTGAGCGCACGCTTGCACTCCCTCTTGGGGATGTGGGTAGCGTATATCATGTTCACGGTTTTGACCTGAGGGGGAAACTTCTTCTGTCCCCCTGTGTTCGGTTGTTGGGGCTCTTCGTCATCGTCCTTGCTTTGTGATCCCTTTTCTCTGTTCTCGGTCTTTAATTTGCCGGCCTATTTAAAAACCCAGCAATCTCCATTTGTATGATTGGTTGGTTTGTCTGGGGTGCCATGAATGTGGCACGGATGATCAAGGCCTGAATTGTTCTTTTGGAACGACTTCTTCCGCTGACCGGACTTAGAGCCCCTGAATCCGGCATTGACTGCCGTGTCCTCGGTGTTATCACTGCTGTTTCGATGCTTGTATCTGTTGCATCGAGACTTGTCTTTGCTAGTTCTTCAGGGGCCAACCAACTATCCTCGCCCGCACAAAAGCGGGTCATGAGTGCTGTGAGGGCTGCCATGGATTTTGGCTTTTCTTTGCCGAGGTGGCGAGCGAGCCATTCATCGCGGATGCTGTGTTTGAAGGCTGCTAGGGCTTCGGCATCCGGACAATCGACGATTTGGTTCTTTTTGGTTAAGAACCTAGTCCAGAATTTCCTGGCGGACTCTCCGGCCTGTTGAACTATATGGCTTAAGTCATCTGCGTTCAGAGGCCGAACATATGTACCTTGGAAATTATCGAGGAACGCCTCTTCCAAGTCCTCCCAGCTGCTAATAGAATTTGCAGGAAGACTGTTGAGCCAGTGCCGAGCTGGCCCCTCGAGTTTTAAGGGGAGGTATTTGATGGCGTGGAGGTCATCGCCGCAGGCCATATGAATGTGGAGAATGAAGTCTTCGATCCACACCGCGGGGTCCGTGGTTCCATCATATGATTCTATATTCACGGGTTTGAACCCTTCTGGGAATTCATGATCCACGACCTCATCAGTGAAGCAATGAGGGTGTGCGGCGCCTCTATATCGGGTCGTATCGCGGCGTAGCTCTGATGGAGTCCATCTGCGGTTTTCAGCCCGCGCATGACTAAGTTTGTCACGTCCGAATAGGTGGCCGTCGTCGTGTGTCGAGGCACGTCCTCGTGATCCGTAGATTGATCTGGTATGTCCTGCTTTATTGTTTAGGTTTTGCCGGAGGTCATATGTATGACTGTGGGCTAACTTACCTCTACCTGTGCGATGAGGCGGGACTGGCTGGTGTTCGGCATGAGTTGTCGTTTTGTCCCGACCACGTGGAGGTCGGTCAGCCGCATTGTACGATGGAGGTATGTATTCTGGTGCCTCCTCGTCAAACCAAGGTAGCAATTTACGCTTTGGGTAGCTTTTGGTTGGGCGCTTGAAGCCGTATTCTTCGGCTGCTAGGACATCGGTCCATTTATCATTGAGCATATCTTGGTCAGCTTGAAGCTGCTGCTGCTTCTTTTTCAGGCTCCTTGCAGTGGCGATTAGCTGGCGCTTGAAGCGCTCCTGGTCCAGAGGTTCCTCAGGCACGATGAAATCATCGGTGCCAAGGCTCACCTCATCCTCGGAGAGCGGAAGATAACTTCCGTCCTCTGAGTCTTCATGCGTGGCCTGCTTACCAGGGCTAGCCTGCCCATATTCCCGTTCATCTTGTTCATTAGCTGTTTCAATGGGGTCTTCGTTGTCTTCGGCACCTTCTGGAGTGTTATCTTATCCTGTGCCAGTGTTGCTGTCTTTGCTGCGGCATGACTTAGAGCGGCGCCGCTGACGTCGGCGCTTGGATTGTATTTCGGAAGGTTTATCCTCAGTTGTATCTTCCTTGTCATCGCCGCTATTCTCCTTTGGTGCATCCACCATGTATACATCATACGAGGAAGTGGTCGTCCGGTGTATGCTGAATGGCGGGTTCTGGGCCTCTTCTTCTCCGGCATCATTGTCCATACCGTTGACGTGCTCGGAGTCGTAATCAAGTGTGTCGGTCAAATCCTCGACCATGGCTATGAAGTGGGTGGCGGGTGGGAAGGAAAATTCTTCAACAGCAGCCCCTAGTTCGGGCCGGATATAGTTCGGCTATGAGTCCTCCGTGAAGGACAGGTTTTTTAATGAGTTTAGCATGTCGCCCAAACGTGAGTGCTGGAAGATGTCTGCGACGCTGAATTCGAAGATCAATAGACGAAAAGGTCCGGCATCCGCGGGCCCACATGGTTCAGAACTTACGGCCGGAGACGAGTCCGGAGTTCCGGTGGCACAGGTATCGTGTGAGATCAAGTCTATGTGCGGCTCCAACACTAGGGAATATGTGGCCTCCGTGGCGGGGCTGAGCTTCCAGTCCTCGGATGCCGCAGTGTGCTCTGGATCTAAGGCCAGAGTGGTCACAGGAGCTATCTCCTGGATGCGGTCTGACGACAGATTCAGGTCGTGTTCGTCAAGGTGACTGGGAGCAGTCACCGCGGTCTCGAATCCGGCGAAGATTAAATCTCCACGGAAGTCCGCAACGTAGTTCAAACCCCCAAATCTGACCTGATGGCCAGGGACGTAGCTATCGATCTGCTCCAGGTGGCCTAACAAGTTGGCCCGCAGTGCAAAGTCACCGAACACGAAGATCTGTCCGAGGAGGAAAGTTTCTCCTTGGACAGCGTCACTATCAGCGATTGAAGGGGCCATCGAACCTTTCGTCGATGGAATAGTGGAACTCTGAATGAAAGCACCAATGTCGGTGTCAAAACCGGCGGATCTCGGGTAGGGGGTCCCGATGCGTCTAAGGTCGATGGTAACATGAGACAAGGGACACGATGTTTACCCAGGTTTGGGCCCTCTCTATGGAGGTAATACCCTACGTCCTGCTTGATTGATATTGATGAACACGAGTATTACAAGAGTTGATCTACCTCGAGATCGTAATGGCTAAACCCTAGAGGTCTAGATTGCATGGCTATGATCATGAATAATTCTCCCCCTCCGGACTAAGTCCTTCGGTTTATATAAGCACCGGGAGGATCTAGGGTTACACATGGTCGGTTACAAAGAAAAGGAATCTACATATTCGGTTGCCAAGCTTTCCCTCCACGCCAAGGAGAGTCCCATCCAGACACGGATACAGTCTTCGTATCTTCACAACCCATCAGTCCGGCCCATAGTTAACAGACCGGACGCCTGAGGACCCCTTAGTCCAGGTGTCCCTCAAGCCCCCCCTTTGATCATCCCGATATTTCCTATTCCATTCTCTCTCTTGCTTGCATTAGATTTTGCTACTATAATTGATTGCTCCTATGTTGATGCATAGCCTGCTTTTGTACCTGCTATTGTTACCTACCTGCTTATCCTAAACTGCTTAGTATAGGTTGGTTGGTGATCCATTAGTGACCCCCACCTTGTCCTTGTTGCCCCTGCTTCATCATCGATGACTCGATCAACGTGATCGATGACCAGAGCCCGTGACCTCACATCACATCACACACCCTTTCTTGCTCAACTCTGCAGAGCTACCATCGAGTGCCGAGGGTGATACCTCGTAAGCACTCCTGATGATAATTCTGTAGTGTAGCTATTCGGTCGTGGTCATCGAGGGTGATTCCGCTTTCACCACTCCCGATACAACTCTGTTGTGCAACCCCTCAAGTGTGGACCTCGAGGGTGATTCCTCCTATGTTTACCTTGATGATTACATCAAGTGGATTCCACCGAGGGTGATTCCTCGGGTTTTCGCCATTGATGTTTTGGACACACGGTTACCCGGACTTTACTTGAGACCATTTTTTAAGTCAAGTCGGCCCTGAGGGGTACCCGTGAGTTGATGTGAAAGTCGGGCAGGCCCATAGAGCACCCGCGAGTTTTCTACGAGGCACGGTCGGGCATTCTGTTCCCTTGCCTTAAGTCCACGAGACGGGGCGATGGGGTCACATTATTGTGAGTCGTTATTCATCTCCACGAACCCCCAATGCACTAACAGGTTTGGGTATTTGTTCTGAGTTGGCCTTTACACACTAACCACCACACGGGAATAGTTATGGGCCTCGGCGTCATAGTATCAGCCGAAGCTTTGTCAAACATTAAGTTCAGCATTGCGGCACGGCTGGGCCGGCACCCCAGAGGTGGTGGCTAGGTCCGCCCTGCTCGCAACGACCCGGAGTGCAACGGGCGATGGGCCCAAGACCCCGGAGTGCTTAGGATGTTGACCGACGGGGACCTCTCTACTGAGCCTAGGTAGGGCTACGACGTGTTGATCTTCCGAGCCTGGGCGTTGACTCTGAAAAGTGTGTCTGGCCAGAGTAATCAAGTGTGTTCAGTAACGTGGTGCAACCCTGCAGGGAAGTTATCTATTCGAATACCGTGTCCATGGTAATCGATGTTCAGACTTGTATCCTGATCTATTACAACTAGAAATGGATACTTGAGATATGTGATGGATATGTGGCTCCGAGATTGCTTTCTCAAAGGGAGTCGTGGAAGGATCTCTGGGCGTTAATACTACATCATGTTTGTTAAATATAAACTGCTATTCTGTACTCTTCTGAATGTTGCAAGATGCTTGGAGCTGCTTGAAGATGCTAGTCTTTGATAGGCTAGGCCTTCCCCCTCTACTCTGGCATTCTGCAGTTCAGTCAACAGATACATACCTTCCTTTGATACCAATGCATACTTAGTATAGATCTGATGCTTGCGAGTACTTTGGATGAGTACTCAAGGTTCCTTTGCTAACCCTTTTCCCCCTTCTTCCTTCTTTCTGATTGTTGCAACCAGATGGTGGATCCCTGGAGCTAGCTGCCACCGCAGATGTGTGCTACTACCCCGAGGGTACCTACTACTACGTGGAGATCACTGACGACCAGGAGTAGTTAGGAGGTCCCAGGCAGGAGGCCTTGCCTCTTCGATCATGTTGCTTTTGTGCTAGCCTTCTTAAGGCATCCTTGTTTAACTTATGTATGTACTCAGATATTGTTGCTTCCACTGATGCTTGTGTATCGAGCTTGTATTCAAGCCCTCGAGGCCCCTGGCTTGTAATATGAAGCTTGTATTATTTTAATTTGTGTCTATAGTAGTGTTGTGATATCTTCCCATGAGTCCCAGATCTTGATCATACACATTTGCATGTATGATTAGTGTACGGTCGAATCAGGGGTGTCACAAGTTGCTATCAAAGCCGACTGCCTGTAGGAAACACCTTTCCAACTCCTTGGCCGAAGTTGAGTCTAGTCACTACAAACTTTTTACTAACATGGGTGTGTAGCTTATGGGCCAACCTCGCCAATGGGTGGTATTATGATCCTTTACTCCTCGTCTATACTCTGGGACTCTGATCTCTCTTCTATTCGTATTAAATAAATTTGTTAACTCCAACTTTAGGATCTCGTGATCACATCCACTCAGAGGTTTGTATTACCCCTTTCTTGAATTAAGGGCCAAGATCTGCTTCACATTGTTCACTGACCGCAGGATCCTCATATCAAGGGCGCCCTGCATCGTCACTTGCAAATCCCTTGCTCCAGTGGTTATCTTCGACGATGATGTAGCTTTTGCTATGTCTCATTGTTATATCCCTTGATTGCATGCTTGCGTGCTGCCTAGTATGTCTAGAATGTTTCTCTTGTCCAAACTGATCCGAACAACATGTAATTGGCCCCGCATATGTATCAGTATGTCCTTAATGACTATTGCTTTGTACATATTGCACCTTTGCTCATTATTCTGATTACATCATGAATGACTCCATACACTTGCTCCACCCTTGTTATCCCCATGTTGCATTTAAGTAGGATGGTTATACCCGATGGTCGTGGCCGCTCGAATACACGGCTGGAATGATACATCGGTTGAGCTGAATCGCCAATTCATAGGAGTCATGGCTCATTTTCCTCGCCCCAATATGAATCAGCAACCAACCCCAGTGAGACTACATGAATTTGCACATCTGAACCCTATCATCTACCGCAGCTCAACTCAGCCCCTTGATGCTGATGACTGGCTCCATGACATCACTTTTGAGCTGGAGTCTACTGATGTAGCCCCAGCTAACTATCTCACCTTCGCGGCTTACTACCTAAAAGGCCCTGCTGCTCAATGGTAGGAAATCCACAATCGTTCCTTACCTGTTGGAACCGCCATCACTTGGGCAGAATTTCAAACTGCATTCCGCGGGCCAATGTCGAACCTCCATGGTTGGTCATAATGTCGCAGTTGAAACTGAAGGACTGGAATTCCATGTTTCCCCCATTTTTTTAAAGTCGTCCAATATCGACCTCATTCTGGGAATGGAATGGTTGAAAACACATACTGATTCTATAATTTGCGCCACTAAAACCGTCCACCTACAACATCCATCAAATGAGATAGTGAGCTACCATGCTTATCTTGTTCGTAATGCCAAAGCACAAATTTATTCCTTGAATGCATGAGACGCTTCTCCTCTTGTGAGAATTCAAAGCGCTCTAGTCATTTGTGAATTCCAAGATGTATTCCCAAAAGAACTACCCAGTCCATAACCTTGAACTTGCTGCAGTTAAGTTTGCCCTAAAGTTGTGGTGAAAATTCCTTTTTGGTACTCGTTGCTAGATCTTCACCGATCATCGAAGTCTGAAGTAATTCTTTACTCAGCTAGATTTGGATCTCCATCAGCAACAATGCATGGAAACAATCACAGGCCATGACTATGGTATTTCTTATACCCCTGGCAAGTCTAGTGACATGGTCGATGCCCTGAGTCGCAAGTCTTATTGCAACAACCACATGGCCTATAAAGCTTAACCCCTGCAAGATGATCTCACTTACAGAGAGCATCTGATCCGCGTTCTAGTTCTAGCTGAACGTCGCAACTGGCTGAGGGCTATCAAATTTCTAAAAATTTGGTGGTCAAATCATTCTGAAGATGAAGCCACTTGGTCATGCGAGGACCATCTTTGTGATGAATATCCCGTTTTGTTTCCTTCTACCTCCTAAAATCTTGGGACGAGATTTCTTGTAGTGGAGGACATTTGTGACGCCCGGATAATCAAGCTACAGTAATCCACTGTTAAGGGTGCCATGTCATCACATTACTGTTGCTAATCCTTGGTTGATCCAAATCACAATATGAATTCAAATTTAAAATAAAATTCCAAAATTCAAATTTCTCAAACATGCAAAGTAAAAATTTCCAAGTGTGGCAAATATTCCATAAATAATTATGGTGGTGACCCAAAACTTTTGTAAAGTATTTAAATGCCCTTTGTGAATATAACAGTGGATAAAAATAATTATTAAATGCTTTTAAAATTATAAATATGCTAAACTATTTTATTTAAACCTCAAACTAATTGTGGTAGTGGCATAATTACTAATACTAATTTAGGGGCTAAGTTTGTGTTTTATAAAACCTAAAATTTAAATAAAACTAAAAAGAAAACAGAAAGCAAAGAAAGGGTAAAAGAAAAATAGAAACGGAGAAAACCCCCCGGGCCTTAGCCGCCGAACCGGCCTAGGTGGCCTAGCCCAGCCCACTCCCCTGCGGTCGTTCGCTTCCCCCTGTTCACCCGATCGAGGCACGCTCCCGCACGGTTGCCGCCTGACCGCCTCGCCACCCCGCGTCTCGCCGCTGAGGGATAAGGCCGATCCCCCCCGGCCTCATCAGCTCCTCCTCGACCCCTCGATTCCCTTGTACGGTCTCGTCCAGTCAACTCCTCTCTCTCGCTCTCTCTCTCTCTCTCTCTCTCTCTCTCTCTCTCTCGACCACGCGCTCGCCCCCTCCTCCAGATCCGTCGCCGCCCACCTCACTCTGTCATGGCCATCGGCCACCTCTCGTCTTGCCGTTGTGTCCACGAAGACCGCCGTCGTCCGCTACGTCCATTACGGAGACGAAAACGAGCCGGAACCCCCTTCTTCGCCGGATTCATGGCGCCCTCATCCGCTTCGATTGCCAGCCATCTCTATCAACTCCGATCACCCTGCAGCTACTATGCCATCACCGGGCCCTCTTGCGCCACCCCGGTGAGCCTCACCTGCCTTCCCCATTTCTTCGTCACCTTGCCGCGTGCGTAGCCGCCGTCTTTGCCATGGGCAAACCCGCCACCACTGACAAGCTCGCCGCCGTAGCCATCGTCATCGTAGCTCGCTCTCGAGTTCATAACCGTGCTCATGGGGCTCGTGTGGGTCCAACGCCGCTGCCTGCATCGACAACAATGCCCCACATTGTCGTAGCCACCAACGCCCGCCGCCACCTGACGTCGGTGTCCTCGCCGCGACCCCTCCCGCTCCCGGCACAGCTCGAGACGTGCCCACACTCGCGCTGCTGTCGCCGCTCCCTCGGTTCGTGCGCCCCCGCATCCCCCACCCGCTGCTCCCTGTCGCGATGGCCGCCTACCTGCACACCCCTGTGCCACCCACGCTGTCCCGCATTGTGTCGGCTGCTGTCGCTCCGTCGCCGCTGCTGCTGGACGCCACAGCCGCCTCCCCCTGTGCCCCGTTGCTCCCGCACTCACCTTAGCCGCCACTCGATACTGCCCCGTGCTCCCCTGCCGCCCCCGTGATGCCTCTCCTCTGTGCCGCCCCGCGCCACTCCTCCCATGTTGTCCTGCTCTGCCGCTGTCGTGCCACGCCCGCCCCAGCACCACACCGCTGCCGCGCGGCCCGTTCGCCACAGGTGTCGTGGCGCCTCTGCGCGGGTCGCCATCACCGGCCGCCGCATCCCCTCGCTGGCCGCCGCTCGGGTCCACCCCGATGGGTGACCGCACCCGCGCGACCAAAACCCGCTTGCCCAGCGCCCGCTAAGGCATGGCTGGGCCGCTGCCAAAGGGGCCCCACCGGCCCCTTTTCCTTAAATATATATATATATATATATGTAAAAATATAATTAATTAATTAATTTAATTTAAATGGTTTGATTAAAATAATTACTTAGTTAACCTAACTAATCTGTAATTAGTTAGGTGAGTGTATGACAGGAGGCCCCACCCCGTGTTCACCAGTCAAACGTTGACTGGTCAACTTGGACCCCTGGCCCACCTGTCAGCCACTGGGTGCACCTTTGTGTACCCTGTGATGGGTGCACATAGCATTTAACATGTATTTTCGAATTAAAAGTAACATCAGAATATTGTTAAAACTTTAGAAATTCGTAGAAAATAAACCGTAACTTGGATGAAAAAGTTTCATACACGAAAGTTGCTCAGAAAAATATGAAGAATCCCAATATGCAACTATCCCCTTCGTTTCATCTTCCCGTAAATGCCAAACTTCGAGAAAAACATTCTGGATGTTTTCCCCCTTCACCTGTATCATGTAGTGCCGCGTTAGGACACTCCTAACATTGCGTATTGCCATGCTATGCCTTGTGATGCCTTGTTTGCTTTGTATTTATTGTTTCTTCCCGCCCTTCTTCTCTCTGGTAGACCCCGAGACCGCTGTTGATGTCCCTGTGATCGACTACGTGGACGACGACCCTATTTCCCTCTTAGCGGAGCTTCCAGGCAAGCCGCCCCTTTGATCATCATGATATCTCCTATTCCATTCTCTCTTCCTTGCATTAGATTTTGCTACTGTAATTGATTGCTCCTATTCTGATGCATAGCCTGCTTTTGTACCTGCTTATCCTAAACTTCTTAGTATAGGTTGGTTGGTGATCCATCAGTGACCACCACCTTGTCCTTGTTGCCCCTGCTTCATCATCAACGACGCGATCAACGTGACCGACGACCAGAGCCCGTTACCTCACATCACATCACACCCCCTTTGTTGCTCGACTCTGTAGAGCTACTATCGAGTGCCGAGGGTGATACCTCGTAATGCACTCCTGATGATAATTCTGTAGTGTAGCTATTCGGCCGTGGTCATCGAGGGTGATTCCTCTTTCACCACTCCCGATACGACTCTGTCATGCAACCCCTCAAGTGTGGACCTCAAGGGTGATTCCTCCTATATTGACCTTGATGATTACATCGAGTGGAATCCATCGAGGGTGATTCCTCGGGTTTTCCCCCTTGATGTTTTGGACACACTGTTACCCGAACTTTACTTGAGACCATTATTGAAGTCGGGTTGGCCCTAAGGGGTACCCGCGAGTTGATGTGAAAGTCGGGCGGGCCCGTAGAGCACCCACGAGTTTTCTACGAGGCATGGCCAGGCATTCTGGGCCCTTGCCGTAAGTCCACGAGATGGGGCAACAGGGTCACATTATCGTGAGTCTCTTCTCATCTCCACGACCACCTAATGCACTAACAGGTTTGGGTATTTATTATGAGTCGGCCTTTGGATTTTACACACTAACCACCATGCAAGAATAGTTATGGGCCTCGGCGTTGTAGTATTAGTCGAAGCTTTGTCAGACGTCCAGTTCAGTATTGCGGCACGATTGGGTCGTCGCCCCAGAGGTGGTGCCTAAGTCCGCCCTGCTCGCAGCAACCCGGAGTGCAATGGGTGATGGGCCCAAGACCTCGGAGTGCTTGGGATGTAGACCGGCGGGGACCTCTCTGTTGAGCGTAGGTAGGCCTGTGATGTGTTGATCTTCAATGTCGGGTGATGTCTGCTAGACTACGTCGGTATTTCCCCAAAGAGGAAGGAATAATGCAGCACAACGACAGTAGGTATTTCCCTCAGTGATGAGACCAAGGTTATCAAACCAGTAGGAGAAACAAGCAACACTACATAAACAACACCTGCACACAAATAATAAATACTCGTAACCCAGCGTGTTAAAGGGGTTGTCAATCCCTTTCGGGTAACGGCGGCAGAAATTGGCAAACGAACGTGATAAAAATATGATAGATAGGATAAATAGATCTCAGATAAAATAAATTGCGCCAAGGTATTTTTATTTTTGGTTTAATAGATCTGAAAATGAAGGCAAAGGAAAATAGATCGCGAACACAAATATATTAAAGAAGAGACCCCGGGGCCCTAGTTTTCACTAGTGGCTTCTCTCGAGAAAAATAGCAAACGATGGGTGAACAAATTACTGTTGGGCAATTGATAGAACTTCAAATAATCATGATGATATCTAGGCAATGATATTATATAGGCATCACATCCAAGATTAGTAGACCGACTCCTGCCTATATCTACTACTATCACTCCACACATCGACCGCTATCCAGCATGCATCTAGTGTATTAAGTCCATGTAGAAATGGAGTAATGCAATAAGAACGATGACATGATGTAGACAAGATCTATTTATGTAGAAATAGACCCCATCTTGTTATCCTTAATGGCAACGATACATACGTGTCGGTTCCCCTTCTGTCACTGGGATCAAGCACCGCAAGATCAAACCTATCACAAAGCACCTCTTCCCATTGCAAGATAAATATATCAAGTTGGTCAAACAAAACCCAAATATCAGAGAAGAAATACGAGGCTATAAGCAATCATGCATTTAAGAGATCAAAGAAGACTCAAATAAATTTCATGGATAAAAACATAGATCTGATCATAAACACAAGTTCATCGGATCCCAACAAACACATGCAAAAGAGTTACATCATATGGATCTCCAAGAGACCATTGTATTGAGAATCAATGGAGAGATAGAGAGGAAGCCATCTAGCTACTAACTACGGACCCGAAGGTCTACAAAAGACTACTCACACATCATTGGAGAGGCACCAATGGACATGATGAACCCCTCTGTGATGGTGTCTAGATTGGATCTGGTGGTTCTGGAATTTGCGGCGGCTGGAATTGATTTTTGTCGAGGCCCCTAGGGTTTGTGGAATATTGGGGTATTTATGGAGTAAAGAGGCGGCCCGGGGGCACCCAAGGTGGGCACAACCCACCAGGGCATGCCTGGGCCTCCAGGCGCGCCCTGGTGCGTTGTGCTCCCCTTGGAGTATCCCCCTAGGAGATTTTCCGGCCCATTGGATGTCTTCTTGTCCAAAAAAGCACAAAAAGTCTCGCTGTGTTAGGACTTCGTTTGATATAGATTATCTGCGATGTGAAAAACATGCAAAAAACAGCAACTAACACTTGGCACTATGTCAATAGGTTAGTACCAAAAATGATATAAAATGACTATAAAATGATTATAAAACATCCAAGAATGATTATATAACAACATGGAACAATCAAAAAATTTAGATACGTTGGAGATGTATCAGCATCCCTAAGTTTAATTCATGCTCGTCCCAGAGTAGGTAAATGGTAAAAACAAATTTTTTGATGTGGAATGTTGCCTAACATGTCATCTCATATTATTTTGTTTATAGCATGGACATTTGGAATTTTATATGGTTCAAAGCAATAGTCTAGTTTTGACATGAGACTTAAATACTCAAGCATATCAACAAGCAACCATGTCTTTCAAAATATCAATGCTAAAATAAGTTATCCCTAGCCCATCATGCTCAATAATTGATCCATTTATGAAACAAACTCGCATATTAGCTACACCTTATGCTCAAATACATTCATAGTGCCCCCTAGTTGGTGCTTTATAAGAGGCCCTTCACAGAGGGAAGTAGGGATCTGTAGAGGTGCTAGAGCTCAAAGCAAAAATTGAGAGATAAAAATATTTTGGGAGGCATACTTTTCCCACCAACGAAAACGACTTTGAGTTCCCGACACTTTCCATGCTAGATATATCACAGGCGGTTCCCAAATAGAAAATGAAGTTTATTCCTCTTTCCACCATACTTTCACTTTCCATGGCTAACTGTATCCATGGGTCCCTTCCATACCAACACTTCCCAAGAATTTATTATTGGACAACATAATGTAAATTCATTTTTCATTTCAGGACTGGGCATCCCTAATACCTTTGCCTTACACTCGTGCAATGAAAAGTGAATAAACACTCATCGTGAGAATAACACATCTAGCAAGGAAAATACAAGCCACCCCTCACTGCCTCGTGAGCGGTACGAGCACACAAAAGAGAAATTTATTTTGAATATTAGAGATGGCACATACAAATTTGCTTAGAACGGCAAAAGAATACCGCATATAGGTAGATATAGTGGACTCATATGGCAAAACTGGTTTAAAGGATTATGGATGCACAAGTAGTGATCATACTTAGTGCAAAATGAAGGCTAGCAAAATATTGAGAAGCAACCAACCGAGAAACGAATAATCTCATAAGAGAGCATTGAGCATAATTAACACCGGATAATGCACCACAAGTAGGATGTAATTCATTGCATGACTATTGACTTTCGTGCTTGCATAGGGAATCACAAACCTTAACACCAATATTCTTACTAAAGCACAATTACTCATCAACATGACTCGCATATCACATCATCATATCTCAAAACTATTACAAGGAATCAAGTTTATTTTTTCCAATGATCTTCATGAAAGTTTTTATTATATACTTCTTGGATATCTATCACTTTGGAACTAATTTTCATGTGTTGCTTTTTATAAGCTCAAAATAAATATAAGTGAAGATCATGAGCACAATATTTCTTTCTCTCAAGTTAATTTAAGTGAAGAAAGAGAGAATTTCTTAAAAAATTCACTAACTCTCAAATAAATCTAAGTGAAGCAAGAGAGCATTTCTTCAAAAATACTAAAGCACACCATGCTCAAAAAGATATAAGTGAAGCACTAGAGAAATTCCATAGCTCATAAAGATTTAAGTGAAGCATATAGAGGAATTCTAGCAAGTCATGGCATAATTTTAAATCTCTCAAACAAGTGTGTCCAGCAAGGGATCAAGACTAAAAACAAAAAAACATGTAAAGACTCATATCATACAAGACGCTCCAAGCAAAACTCATAGTATGTGATGAATAAAAATATAGCTTCGAGTAAATACCGATGGTCGTTAGAAGAAAGAGGGGATGCCACTCGGGGCATCCCCAAGCTTAGTTGCTTGCTTCTCTTTGGATAATAGCTTGGGATGCCATGGGCATTGATACGTCTCCAACGTATCAATAATTTTTGATTGCTCCATGCTATATTATCTACTGTTTTGGACATTATTGGGCTTTATTATCCACTTTTATATTATTTTTGGGACTAACCTATTAACCGGAGGCCCAGCCCAGAATTGTTGTTTTTTGCCTGTTTTAGGGTTTTGAAGAAAAGGAATATCAAACGGAGTCCAAACGGAATGAAACCTTCGGGAACGTGATTTTCTCAACGAACAAGACCCGGGAGACTTGGACCCTACGTCAAGAAAGAAAAGAGGAGGCCACGAGGTAGGGGCACGCCTACCCCCCCCCCCCCAGGCACGCCCTCCACCCTCGTGGGCCCCCTGTTGCTCCGCCGACGTACTCCTTCCTCCTATATGTACCTACGTACCCCCAAACGATCAGATACGGAGCCAAAACCCTAATTCCACAGCCGTAACTTTCTGTATCCACGAGATCCCATCTTGGGGCCTGTTCCGGAGCTCCGCCGGAGGGAGCATCAATCACGGAGGGCTTCTACATCAACACCATAGCCCCTCCGATGAAGTGTGAGTAGTTTACCTCAGACCTACGGGTCCATAGTTAGTAGCTAGATGGCTTCTTCTCTCTCTTTGGATCTCAATACAATGTTCTCCCCCCCCCCTCTTGTGGAGATCTATTCGATGTAATTTTCTTTTTGCGGTGTGTTTGTTGAGATCGATGAATTGTGGGTTTATGATCAAGTCTATCTATGAACAATATTTGAATCTTCTCTGAATTCTTTTATGTATGATTGGTTATCTTTGCAAGTCTCTTCGAATTATCAGTTTGGTTTGGCCTACGAGATTGATCTTTCTTGCAATGGGAGAAGTGCTTAGCTTTGGGTTCAATCTTGCGGTGTCCTTTCCTAGTGACAGTAGGGGCAGCAAGGCATGTATTTTATTGTTGCAATCGAGGATAACAAGATGGGGTTTTCTTCATATTGCATGAGTCTATCCCTCTACATCATGTCATCTTGCTTAATGCGTTACTCTGTTTTTAACTTAATACTCTAGATGCATGCTGGATAGCGGTCAATGAGAGTAATAGTAGTAGATGCAGGCAGGAGTCGGTCTACTTGTCTCGGACATGATGCCTATATACATGATCATACCTAGATATTCTGATAACTATGCTCAATTATGTCAATTGCTCAATAGTAATTTGTTCACCCATCGTAGAATACTTATGCTCTCGAGAGAAGCCACTAGTGAAACCTATGGCCCCCGGGTCTATCTTTATCATATTAATCTCCTACTACTTAGTTATTTCCTTTGTTATTTACTCTTCCTTTATTTTACTTTGCATCTTTATCACAAAAATACCAAAAATATTATCTTTATCATATCTATCAGATCTCACTCTCGTAAGTGGCCTTATAGGGATTGATAACCCCTATTTGCGTTGGTTGCGAGGATTTATTTGTTTTGTGCAGGTACGAGGGACTCGCACGTAGACTCCTACTGGATTGATGCCTTGGTTCTCAAAAACTGAGGGAAATACTTACGCTACTTTGCTGCATAATCCCTTCCTCTTCGGGGAAAACCAACCTAGTGCTCAAGAGGTAGCAAGAAGGATTTCTAGCGCCGTAGCCGGGGAGGTCTACGCAAAAGTCAACATACCAAGTACCCATCACATACCCTTATCTCCCGCATTACATTATTTGCCATTTGCCTCTAGTTTTCCTCTCCCCCACTTCACCCTTGCCGTTTTATTTGCCCTCTCTCTCTCTCTATCCTCCCTCTCTTTCTCTATTTGCCTCTTTTTGCCCGCTTGCTTTTTGTTTGTTTGTGTGTTAGTTTGCTTGCTTGTCACGATGGCTCAAGATAATACTAAATTGTGTGACTTCACCAATACCAACATCAATGATTTTATTAGCACTCCAATTGCTCCTCTTACCGATGCTGAATCTTGTGAAATTAATACTGCTTTGCTAAATCTTGCCATGAAAGATCCGTTTTCCAGCCTTCCTAGTGAAGATGCCGCTACCCATCTAAATAGCTTCATTGATTTGTGTGACATGCAAAAGAAGAAATAAGTGGATAATGATATTGTTAAATTGAAGCTATTTCCCTTTTCGCTTAGAGATCGTGCTAAAGCTTGGTTTTCGTCTTTGCCTAAAAATAGTATTGATTCATGGAATAAGTGCAAAGATGCTTTTATCTCTAAGTATTTTCCTTCCGCTAAGATCATCTCTCTTAGAAATGATATAATGAACTTTAAGCAACTTGATCATGAACATGTTGCACAAGCTTGGGAGAGAATGAAATTAATGATACGTAATTTCCCTACTCATGGTTTAAATTTCTTGATGATTGTTCAGAATTTTTATGCCGGGTTGAATTTTGCTTCTAGAAATCTTTTAGATTTGGCCGCGGGAGGCACTTTTATGGAAATCACTTTAGGAGAAGCTACTAAACTCCTAGATAATATTATGGTTAATTATTCTCAATGGCATATTGAAAGATCTACTAATAAAAAGGTGCATGCGATTATGTCAATTGCTCAACAGTAATTTGTTCACCCACCATAGAATACTTATGCTCTCAAGAGAAGCCACTAGTGAAACCTATGGCCCCCGGGTCTATCTTTATCATATTAATCTCCTACTACTTAGTTATTTCCTTTGTTATTTACTTTGCCTTTATTTTACTTTGCATCTTTATCACAAAAATACCAAAAGTATTATCTTTATCATATCTATCAGATCTCACTCTCGTAAGTGGCCTTATAGGGATTGACAACCCCTATTTGCGTTGGTTGCGAGGATTTATTTGTTTTGTGCAGGTACGAGGGACTCGCGCGTAGCCTCCTACTAGATTGATACCTTGGTTCTCAAAAACTGAGGGAAATACTTACCCTACTTTGCTGGATCATCCCTTCCTCTTCGGGGAAAACCAACACAGTGCTCAAGAGGTAGCAGGCATCTCCAAGCTTAGGCTCTTCTTACTCCTTATTCCTTCACCCATCGTAAGATAACCCAAAACTTGAAAACTTCAATCACACAAAACTCAACAAAATCTTCGTGAGATCCGTTAGTATAAGAAAACAAATACCTACTATAAGTGCTGTTGCAAACCAATTCATATTTTATTCTTGCATTATATCTACTGAATTCCAACTTTTCTATGGCAAAAAATCTTCAAAGAAAACCATAGAATCATGAAAACAAGCACACAACACAAAGAAAACAGAATTTGTCAAAAACAGAACAGTCTGTAGTAATCTGGGTATTTCGAATACTGCTGTAACTCCAAAAACTCTGAAAAATTAGGACGACCAGGGCAATTTGTATATTAATCTACTGAAAGTATATTGGTATTTTATCATGCTCTTAGAAACAAAAATTATTTTCGTGAGCGCAAAAGTTTCTGTTTTTCAGCAAGATCAAACAACTATCACCCAAGAAGATCCTAAAGCCTTTACTTGGCACAAACACTAATTAAAACACAAAATACACAATCATAACAGTAGCATAATTGTCCTAACACTCAAGAACAGGAAGCAAAAAGCAAAAATAAATTTTATTCATTGGGTTGCCTCCCAACAAGCGCTATTGTTTCACGCCCTGAGCTAGGCATAAATCAATGATATAAGTTTTTTCATCCTTCTTCTTAAATTCCTTAGAGGTGTTTTCATCATGAGATTTTGTAAAAACAACATAAAACATACTATCCATAGAAACCTTAGCACTGTTAAGTTGCTTAACATCATAACCCCTTTGTTTTTCGCCAACAATCCAAGAGTAATGTTGATTAACATTATTGAAAACTTGTTGGATTATATCTAAAATGGGGACTTCCTTTTTAAGATTCTCATCAAAGATTTTATTATCCCCAACCAAATTTCTTAACGCATAATCACTATTGTAAAGAATTTCATCTATCATGGGCTTTTCATGATTCATACCATAAAAACCAAAGATTTCCCTAGCTTCCCGTATGATGTAGTCAAACTCATTCATAAGAACAAGAGTGGCCAAATTTTTGGCATTGGGATTCTTTATAACGGAAATCTCAAAAAACAATCTTTGTAAACTTGGGTGAGTACGGATAAATTTACTTTCAAGTTTTAGAACTGAAGCTAAAATAGCATCCGCATAAGATCTAGTAGTTCTAAGTATAGGAGCATCATCGAGACTTAGATTTCCCACACAATTGAAAAATTCTTGGATACGTTCCTTTCCCATAACATTCCCTTGCCACAAGATAAAAGTTTTAGCATCCAGATTGCCCGTACGTCCAATCTTAGGAGTTAGGCCATCATTTGTTGCTGCCATACCGAAATCACTCGTGATTGCAAGCAAAGGATAGATCTGACGAGAAAACGGCGAATGAAAAAGAGGGCGGATAAAACGACAATTTTTTGAAGTGGGGGAGAGATGAGAAGAGGCAAGTGACAAATACTGTAAACTGCGAGGAGATGAGATTTGTGATTAGGAACCTGGTAGATGTTGATGATGTATCCCCGGCAACGGCGCCATAAATTGGCACGTTGATGGGAGACTATCTTGACTTCATCCTCCCCGGCAATGGCGCCAGAAATTCCTTTTGATGTCTGCTAGACTACGTCGGTATTTCCCCAAAGAGGAAGGGATGATGTCGCACAATGACGGTAGGTATTTCCCTCAGTGATGAGACCAAGGTTATCCAACCAGTAGGAGAACCAAGCAACACTACGTAAATAGCACCTGCACACAAATAACAAATATTCGCAACCCGACGTGTTAAAGGGGTTGTCAATCCCTTTTGGGTAACGGCGCCAAAAAATTTCCAACTGACATGATAAAAATAATAGATATGATAAATAGATCTTGGATAAAATAAATTGCAGCAAGGTATTTTTCTATTTTTGGTTTAATAGATCTGATAATAAAGGCAAAGGAAAATAGATCGCGAAGGCAAATATATTAAAGAAGGGACTCGGGGGCTATAGTTTTCGCTAGTGGCTTCTCTCGAGAAAAATAGCAAACGGTGGGTGAACAAATTACTATTGGGCAATTGATAGAACTTCAAATAATCATGACGATATCTAGGCAATGATCATTATATAGGCATCACGTCCAAGATTAGTAGACCAACTCGTGCCTGCATCTACTACTATTACTCCACACATCGACCGCTATCCAGCATGCATCTAGTGTATTAAGTTCATGGAGAAATGGAGTAATACAATAAGAACGATGACATGATGTAGACAAGATCTATTTATGCAGTAATAGACCCCACCTTGTTATCCTTAATGGCAACGATATATACGTGTCGGTTCCCCTTCTATCACTGGGATCAAGCACTGTAAGATCGAACCCATCACAAAGCACCTCTTCCCATTGCAAGATAAATAGATCAAGCTGGCCAAATAAAACCCAAATATCAGAGAAGAAATACGAGGCTATAAGCAATCATGCATATAAGAGATCAAAGAGGACTCAAATAACTTTCATGGATAAAAACATAGATCTGATCATAAACTCAAAGTTCATCGGATCCCAACAAACATATCGCAAAAGAGTTACATAATATGGATCTCCAAGAGACCATTGTATTGAGAATCAAACGAGAGAGGAAGCCATCTAGCTACTAACTACGGATCTGAAGGTCTACAAAAGACTACTCACACATCATCGGAGAGGCACCAATGGACATGATGAACCCCTCTGTGATGGCGTCTAGATTGGACCTGGTGGTTCTAGACTCTACATCGACTAGAATTGATTTTCATCGACTCCCCTAGGGTTTCTAGAATATTGGGGTATTTATAGAGTAAAGAGGCAGTCCGGGGGCACCCAAGGTGTGCAGAACCCACCAGGGCACACCTGGGCCTCCAGGCATGCCCTGGTGGGTTGTGCTCCTCTCGAAGCACCCCCCCCCAGGCACTTCTCCGGCCCATTGGATGTCTTTTGGTCCAAAAAATGCACAAAAAGTTCCGCTGCATTTGGACTCCGTTTGATATTGACTACTTGCGATGTAAAAAACATGCAAAAAACAGCAACTGACACTTGGCACTATGTCAATAGGTTAGTACCAAAAAATGATATAAAATGACTATAAAATGATTATAAAACATCCAAGAATGATAATATAACAGCATGGAACAATCAATAATTTTAGATATGTTGGAGACATATCACCGGGCACTGACTCAGAAAAGTGTGTCCGGCCAGAGTAATCAAGCGTGTTGGGTAACATGGTGCACCCCTGCAGGGAAGTTATCTATTCGAATACCATGTCCACAGTATTGGAAGTTTAGAATTGTATCTTGATCTATTACAACTAGAAATGGATACTTGAGATATGTGATGGACATGTGGCTCCGATATTGCTTTCTCTGAGGGAGTTGAGGAAGGATCTCTGGGCGTTAATACCACATCATGTTTGTTAAATATAAACTGCTATTCTGTACTCTTCTGAATGCTGCAAGATGCTTGGAGCTGCTTGAAGATGCTAGTCTTTGATAGGCTAGGCCTTCCCCCCTCTACTCTGGCATTCTGCAGTTCAGTACACAGATACATACCTTCCTTTTATACCAATGCATACTTGGTATAGATCTGATGCTTGCGAGTACTTTGGATGAGTACTCAAGGTTCCTTTGCTAACCCTTTTCCCCCTTCTTCCTTCTTTCCGATTGTTGCAACCAGATGGTGGATCCGTGGAGCTAGCTCCCGCCGCGGATGTGTGCTACTACCCCAAGGGTACCTACTACTACTGTGACGCCCCCGATTCAATCATACACTAATCATACACGCAAACGTGTACGATCAAGATTAGGAACTCACAGGAAGATATCACAACACAACTCTACAAATAAAATAAGTCATACAAGCATCATATTACAAGCCAGGGGCCTCGAGGCCTCGAATACAAGAGCTCGATCATAGACGAGTCAGCGGAAGCAACACTATCTGAGTACAGACATAAGTTAAACAAGTTTGCCTTAAGAAGGCTAGCTCAAACTGGGATATAGATCGAAAGAGGCGCAGGCCTCCTGCCTGGGATCCTCCTAAACTACTCCTGGTCGTCGTCAGCGGGCTGCACGTAGTAGTAGGCACCTCCCGAGTAGTAGTAGTCATCATCGACAGTGGCGTCTGGCTCCTGGGCTCCAACATCTGGTCGCAGCAATCGGGTATAGAAAGGGGGAAAAGAGGGAGCAAAGCAACCGTGAGTACTCATCCAAAGTACACGCAAGCAAGGAGCTACATTACATATGTATGCATTGGTATCAAATGGAAAAAGGATATCATATGTGGGCTGAACTGCAGAATGCCGGAATATGAGGGGGATAGCTAGTCCTCTCGAAGACTACGCTTCTGGTAACCTCCATCTTGCAGCAGGAGAAGAGAGTAGATGGTAAGTTCACCAAGCAGCAACGTGTAGCATAATCCTACCCGGCGGTCCTCTCCTCGTCGCCCTGTTAGAGAGCGACCACCGGTTGTATCTAGCACAAGGAAGGGTGTGTTTTATTAAGTATCCGGTTCTAGTTGTCATAAGGTCAAGGTACAACTCCGAGTTGTCCTTTTACCGAGGGACACGGCTATTCGAATAGATCAACTTCCCTGCAGGGGTGCACCACATTTCCCAACACGCTCGATCCCCTTTGCCCGGACACACTTTTCTGGGTCATGCCCGGCCTCGGAAGATCAACACGTCGCAGCCCTACCTAGGCAAAACAGAGAGGTCAGCACACCGGTCTAAATCCTATGGCGCAGGGGTCTGGGCCCATCGCCCATTGCATACCTGCACGTTGCGAGGGCGGCCGGTGAGCAGACCTAGCAACCTCCATTACAAAGGAAGTTGCGTTACGCGGTCCAACCCGGCGCGCGCTGCTCAGTCGCTGACATCACGAAGGCTTCGGCTGATACCACGATGTCGAGTGCCCATAACCGTCCCCGCATAGATGATTAGTGCGTATAGGCCAGTGGCCAGACTTAGATCAAATACCAAGATCTCGTTAAACGTGTTATCTTGAAATAACCGTGAATGCCGACCAGGGCCAGGCCCACCTCTCTCCTAGGTGGTCTCAACCTGCCCTGTCGCTCCGCCACAAGTAACAGTTGGGGGCCGTCGGGAACCCAGGCCCACCTCTACCGGGATGGAGCCACCTGCCCCTTCAGCGCCCATCTCTGAACAGTATCATAAGTAATGTAACAGTACAAGTATATATCATATGCCCGTGATCACCTCCTGAAGTGATCACGGCCCAGTAGTATAGCATGGAAGACGGACAAGAGTGTAGGACCACTGATGATAATCTAGCATCCTATACTAAGCATTTAGGATTACAGGTAAGGTATCAACAGTTGTAGCAACAATGACAGGCTATGCATCAGAATAGGATTAACGGAAAGCAGTAACAAGCTACACTACTCTAATGCAAGCAGTATTGAGGAGAGTAGGCGATATCTGGTGATCAAGGGGGGGGCGAGCTTGCCTGGTTGCTCTGGCAAGAGAGAGGGGTCGTCGTCGACGTAGTCGATCACAGGGGCAGCATCGGTCTCGGGGTCTACCAGAGAGAAGAGGGGGAAGAAACAGTAAATATAAAGCAAACATAGCATCCCAAAGCATAACCTGGCAATATGATGTGCTGGGTGTGACCTAACGCATGGCTACACGATATAGGTGAAGGGGGAATTCAACCGGGAATGTATTCCCGGTTCCGGACCTGTGTCAGACAGATGACCGGAGGGGGAATGTTCCATGTTCAGATAGTTAGAGGCATCTAACAGGTAAATGGACCACGTATTCGGATTCGTCTCGTCGTTCTGAGCAACTTTCATGTATAAAACTTTTTCATCCGAGTTACAGATTATTTTATATGAATTTCTGAAGTTTAAGCAATATCCTAGATTTATTATTAAACAAAAATAGGGTTATTGCACCAACATGATGTCATCATGACGTCATCAGTCAGCTGACTTAACCATGGTCCACCCTGACGTGTGGGGCCGGTCAGTGCCCAGTCAGCAGTACAGTCAGCAGTTGACCAGTCAATGTTGACTGGTCAACAGGGTCAGCGGGGCCCGCATGTCATGGCTCTTACTTTTTAACAGGGTTTTGTTTTAATTTAATTTATCCTAATTAGTAGGTGGGGCCCATGGGTTAGTGGGGTTAGCAGGGGTTAATTATGTTACTTTAGTGGGGATTAT